>NW_012144855.1:288604-295978 GCF_000956105.1 Propithecus coquereli | reverse complement strand
CTGGATACTTTCTGGGAAGCCCCTGTGTGTGTGTGTGTGTGTGTGTGCGTGTGCATGTGTGTGTATTTGGAAATATTTTGATAACAGTTGTTATCAATACAAGACATAATCACTAAAACTCTATTTCAAAACTTTATTATATCCTGGTATATAAAAATTGAAATTTTTGAAATTCAAAATATTTCCCAGAATTAGCTTTTTTACTAACATAAGGTTTTTCTGAAACTTGTCATTGAAGGAAATAACTTGTAGGTAACATTACTCAAAATCAATTTGAGGCCAATGGTTAAAATTGAAAGGTAAAGTATTGAGTAGATTTTTATACAAGTCCACAAATAAATATGATCAAATGATTTTGAAGCTTTTTAAGCCTATGGCAAACTTGAATCAATGTTTAATTAGATCATTTGGATATCTCTTAGGGGACAGGTTAAACTTAGCCTAGGGAGAAATTTGTGTTTGGATGAAATCCCAGTCTTTTTAATCCCCCCTATATGTTCTCAGACACATTGCTCTAGGGAAGAATTGTTATTCTTTGAGTTTACAGTTAGCTTTTCTGTATTTTATTTGACACTACAGAAAATCCTTAATTACCATTTCTTTGACCCAAGAATACCCAGCAGCTTACACAGATCCTAATTTACTTATCAGAGCAAAATTGATATAATTCTCAAAGTGCCAGAGCATAAGCATTTAACAAATAATCTGATGCACTTCCTTTTACCTAAAGGTTTATTCAGTACATTCCCCTTCCAGCAGTCTTTTGCTATGAGTAATATTGGCTGTATCTAGTGTTTTTATTTCAATAAAAATTTTTATTTAATAAGCTGTTAAGTGCCTTCCATGCTAGGCTCCTGGACTCAGAACTAACAAATTAAAGTGGTCTTTGTCTTCATAGAATTTACAAACTAATTTCAAGGATAAAAGAAAAAATTATATGTATATATATATATGTATATATAATTAGAAACTCTGATAAATGACTAGAGTAGCAAATAATCAGAGCATTATACAAACAAACAACAGTAAAAGTATTATTTAAAGATGAGTAGTCAAAAAAGCCTTCTTTAAGATTATATTTAAACTAAGACCTCAGGGATGAAAGCAATCTACCCATTCAAGTGTGTGTACAGCAAGTATTTAGGGAGAAGAGGTTGGTAAAAAATTATTCAGACAGAGTGAATTGCATGAGCAAAGATACACAAATAAAAAAAAGCTTGGTGTTTTAGAGAAATTGGTAAGAGGTAAATATGACTGAGGTATGGCAATCAAAGGAGAGATGTATACAAGATATCTGAGATATATTGACAGGGTCAGAAAATGATAGGTGACATTTTAAGTAGGACAGGGACATAAACTCTAATGCTCTTTTTATTAATAATACTTTAGAGTGATGAGTTTTACAAAAATGATTCAATATGACATTCACTTTAGGTAGGAAAAAAGTTGTAAAAAATGAAAGGGGTTGATAAACTGATTCTTTGAGGTGCCAGGGACCATCCAGACACGGTGATTCACTAGAAGGACTCACAGGACTGCACTCACCTCAACACAGCAAGCATACGCAGCAGGATCAGTAAGGAGAAGGGACACAGGCAGAATCTGGAGAAGTTCATGTGTAGGCTACCTATGCTCTCCCTCCTGGGTGAGGCTATGCCAAGGCATCTCCACCTCCAGTAGTGAAAGATAATCACACGTGAGCAATGTGCCTGCCCAGGGAACCATGTTTGAGATTGAGTTCAAGGTCTTTATTGGGGTATGCTGACATAGATACAAACAGCCACAGCTAATGAAATTCTAGACTCCCAAAAGGAAAGCAGACGTTCAGTGACTCAGGCATGCAAAACAACCTTATCAGTGAATCAAACTTTTTAAAGGCTAAGTTTTTAATGCTAGCCATGAGGCAAACATGCAAGAAACCTTCTATAGATAACTGCTTTCGTCTTGCTATGATGGGATAGGTTCAAATCATCCGAGAAAAGGACATTCAGAAGTATATGAGTTGATTCCCCAAAGCTGGACGTGCTGCAACTTTTCCTACAAAGTCTACTCAGAATTCAAGTCCATCTCAAAGTCAACCTTCTCTACATATTCATCCTTCTCTCATTGAACTCTTCATGCCTTGCAACCATGCAGCTATTATTTCTATTATTATTATAATATTCAACACAGCATCATGTATTATATTTCTTAGTTATTATGTTTCATTTTCATCCCAGATTATGAACCTTCTTACAGAAAGGATCAATTTTGATTATAACTTTTCAGTTCCCTTACTTCCAGTAAGAGAAGAAGCCATAGAAGTAATTGTAGGATGAATAAGTAAAAGAAGTGAGAAAAATGTAGAACAAATGGGCAGAAATTTCTGTTTCCTTTGCATTTTTATTTATTTCTATGTGGTTAGAATACATCAATGCTGAAATCTTCAAAGGAGTAAAACCATACTGACCGAAATCATTATTATGACCTATCTTGCCCAAGATCACAACGCATAACATCTGTACACATTATCATTTTCATTTTCACAATATGTTTTGCATTTTGATTCACTAATATATAGGTATCTTAAGAACAAAAGAATTAAATTTATTTCCAAAAAGAAAATAAATAACCATTTGGAGAAACATCATATTGAATTGTGCAGTTGGTTTTGTTATTATTTTATCTCCTAGTAGCAAAGTGAGCATATTTATTATTGTTTTAAACTTCACCAGCCACCCCAATGGTTTCCTATGTTTGTTTATTTTGGGTTGTGGTTATGATTCCTACAAAAATGTTTACAGATTTCTTCAAGTTTCATACTACTTTTAGAAAGGTTATATCCTCTGAAGGTAAGAATTTATAGTCTTGTGAATAGTCTAGAATTTATACTACTCACAAAATAGGGTAGCATGTTTGACAAGACCAGTGATGGAAATAGATTGTGTTACAATGAAATTAATCCACATCTATCCTGCTTTTATTGAAGGCATAAATATCATGTCCTAAAAAACAGTTCCTCTTCCTAGCATACCAGACCTTGGAATTACCACAAAGTCTATAACAATAGTGGTGGGTGGACACATGACAATTAGGAAGTGGATTTCAACCACTAAACCATTCACAAATATTACAGAAAATGCCTTCAGAAATAAACCATTGGTTTCCCCAACCAAAGACTGAATGCATGACTTAGAAGTTAAACAGCTTTTTTTCTATTTTACTATGGGCAAAAAGAATTTGAGAGTTGAATAAACATCAATAAATTTGATCAATTTAGATACCTATACAAATAATTTAAGCAAAATATCTAATGTTTCCTTAATTGCCAATCACTTTTTAACTTAATTTTATGAAAATAATTTCAGATGCTCTTTCCCTGCACCTAGGTTGCTTCCTGTGCCTATAGTTCAGCTGAATAGTATAATTGTTATGAGCTAAGTGAACTCAGGCAAACTTTGGTCCAAATCACTTTTGAGATTTGTACAACTTTAGTAATTTTATGTAATCTCCCTAAACCTCAATTTCCTTATATTTGAAATGGCATAATTATATTCATCCCAACAGATCTTATAAGAACTAGACATAACCTGTATGAAATGTGTAGCAGAGTACCTGGTATTGGTAAGTCTTAGCTATGTATGTTAGAAAGTAGTGGTATTATTCGCAGCAGTTTTGCCAGTATATATGTTGGGATTGAATTGTCCATGTCTGCAATAAATTGTGATTTTTTTTATACTTCATAAGTAAGTATTCGTTGCTGTGGGCTTAGCATCTGACTAATATTAGGGCTGAGACTGTGCTATTTTCTCCGCTTTTCTCTGCTGCAGTGCTAGCTAATGTGACAGCTTTATAGGTTAATAGAAGAGGAGAGAGAATGGCAGTACTAACTTCAACTGCCCCTTTATTCAGGGAAGCAAGTGACTTCCTGAAGACCACTGTGTATGAATGGGCACCTCTGAATGCAAGGAAGGCTGAGAATGAATTTTGGATTTCCAAGCTCCATTGTAACAGCAGTAAGTTAAAGAATTTGAGAATGTCTTCCAGCCACTTAGACAGACAGTGTTTCTTCAGTTCCAGGTACTGTTTGAAGAACTTTACTTATGTTAACTTATTTATTCCCTTCAACAACCTAATATTATTCCTATGTGGTAGATACATCTATAATTTTCATTTTACAGATGAAGAATCTGTAGCATACGGAAGTTAAATTAAGTTCTTGAGGTCACATAGATTGTCTGTGGTGGGCTTCAAACACAGTCTGACTTCAGAATCTGGACCCTTAAATAGCATGCTCTACTGCCTCTCCATGAACAGAGTAGTGACACTGTTTGCCAAGGAGTCACAGCAGCAGGAGGATCAGGCCCTGCTCAGAGGATCACAGGGACCCAAACGTGAACAATGCTGACAGAGTAGTAATTTCTGTAACAATCAGGTTTTAGGATCAGATTCTCCTAGAAATTTAACTCTTATTCTCTGCTGTGGTTCCTGGATGGTTGCTGGAAATACATCTTTAGAATATGACTTGGCCTATAAAATATTTTATACATTTAGGGGAAAAAAAGAAGAATGATATGGGTCTCAAAGAGGAAGATGTCATGAAGAACTTGAAAATTTATGAGATGTAAATGTTAGATAACTCTGTTAGTATGTAAAGCATTCTTAATATGAAAAAATTTAAAGATCATAACAATGGAGATGTTGGTTTTTATGTCTCCCTTTTCCTGTAAACAGATTAAGATTTTTCTGCTTTCAAACACACACATTTAAAAATTTATGTTGCCTTTGCACTTACTTAGTTCAAATGAATTTAATGTGCTGCATTTCCTTGTGCCTCATATAGCATATTCCTCAATTTTTTTAAATTAAGAGTCAAAGAACAAGTAAGGTCCTGTACCAGTTATTAATTGCTTTGTAACAGACTGTACAAACTTAGTGGCTTAAAACAACAACATTCATTTGTTTTGCTCATGAATCTGTGAGTACAATAGGGATTCATGGAGTATTCCCATCTCTGGTCCATGTGGTATCACTTAGGATGGCTCTGAGGTCTTAAGGGTCTTATTGAAAAATGGCTTATTTACATGGTCATCAACTATTAATAGATGTTAGTCAATGGCTTCGAGCTCAGCTGGAGCCTGAGTTCCTCCCTATCCCTGTCTCCACATATGTACTGGGCTTTTTCCCTGCATGATGGATGGGTTCTAAAGGTGAGTATCCCAGGAAAGTCAGTATGAAGCTTTATTGTCTTTTATGGCTTAGCCTCAGATGTTATTAGGTTATTAAATATGAAATGTAGCCATTTCAAATCAAAAGTTTAGTTTATTATATCTCAAACAAAAAGCGGTACAATTAATCAAAGTATGTGTCTAGACTATCGACATCATTTCGCCACCTTAATGGTAGCTTGTTTATGCTAGCAGTGAAGAAGCCTGGACGGTGAGTGGTGATAAAATTGCCAAAGGCGTTTTCCACAGCTTGTTGAGAATTGAATATTTTTCCTTGCAAGAAGAGGTCCAAAGCCTGGAAAAAGTGGTAGACAGTTGGTGTAAGGTCTGGCGAATATGGTGGATGACAGAGGGGTTCCATGTCCAGCCTCTGTAGTTTGAGAAGCATTGTTTGAGTGACATGTGGTCGACCGTTGTCTTGCAAGAGTATTGGCCTGTCTCTATTTCTCTTTTTGTCCAGCTGGTTGCAGTAGACATCCGCTGTAATCGACTGACCAGGTTTCATGAAACTGTAGTGGATAATACCAGCTCTGGACCACTAAACAGGCACCATTAGCCTTTTTTGATGAATATTAGATTTTGGGCTGTGTTTTGGCACTTCATTTTTATCCAACCATTGTGCCCAGTACTTCCAATTGTCAAAAGGAATCCTTTTTCATCACACATAACAATACAGTGTAGAAATGGTTCGCCTTTATGTTGTGACAGCAAAGAAATGCAAGCTTCAAGACCATTTCTTTTCTGACGCTCGTTTAGTTCATGCGGAACTCATCTATCCAGCTTCTTTACCTTGCTGATTTGTTCCAAATGGTCCAATAAATATTGTTGGAATAATAATGTCAAATCTTCTGCTAATTCACACATAGGCTGAGATGGATTCTCTTCCACTACAGCTTTCAGCTCATCATTATCCACCTTAATCTCAGGTTTCCTACATGTCTCATTTTCAAGATTAAAATCACCAGAATGGAACTTCTCACACCATCCATGTACTGTTCATTCATTAGCCACATCCTTCCCAAACACTTCGTTGATATTTTGAGCTGTCTGCACTGCATTGGTTCCACAATGAACCTCATATTCAAAAATAACATGAATTTTTGACTTATCCATGGTTTCACAAAAATTGCTCTAAAAAAAAATTTTTTTTTGAAAAATAATCACAAGCCAAACCATGTGGTTGAACGAATGAGGTCGTGCCTTCACAATAAAAAACAACAAAAACCAAGAAGTATCAAAGTGAAATGTCAGAGATATCAACTGTCAAAGTTAGTACTTAAGGAAATTGGACATTTCATACTTAATAACCTAATACAATTGCATTACTTCTGCCATATTCTATGAATCTAGGAAGCCACACTGACCTACCTACGTTTAAGGGGAGGGCACACAGACTTCATCTTTTGATGAGGGAATGGAAGGGATCTATTGAGAAAAGAAATGTGATGTAGCCATTTTGTAAAGTATAGTTTGGCACAAGTACCTCAAGTACCTAGAGATCAACTTATCTAGAGCTTTCACTGATTATGTTCCCACCTTTTCCCCTAATATACATAATAATACTTTATCCTGTCTTTCAAATTTGGCTATTGAAATCACTATCCACCAAGATGTTCAAACTGCGATCTTTTAAATCATTATAGACACTGAGTAGGTAATTTATATTTAGTTATAGGCAGCAGTAATATTAAAAATGTTTAACAGCTGCAACTACACAGGCCCTAACTCATCAGAATAAGAACCAGCCATAAACAACCACTACAGCTGCACAGGTACATATCATCTGAAGATTAGCTCTGCTTATAAAAAATAATTAGTTTGGGAAACTGTATATTGGTTTTATAAATATTTAATATTATTATAAATAAAACAATTGACTTCCATTCTATAACACTGAGTGCTTTGATCATTAAATTGACAATCAATTCATTAACAACTTCATAGCAGTAAGCCCAAAATGATCCATTTAATTTAAAACCATAAAGTCTCTGGCTTAGAGAAATCTTAGGAATCATCTAGCCCAATGTGACTCATTAAAACAAAATAATCTTTTGGGGATTATTGATATTAACACATTTTTACTCTAGTAAATGCAGGAAATGCAGAAAAGCAACATGAAAGAAAGTAATCTGTATTCCAGTATGCCAAAGATAGTTCGTAAGAACAT
>NW_012144855.1:287305-287959 GCF_000956105.1 Propithecus coquereli | reverse complement strand
ATTTATGAATTTCTTCCTCTGTGGAATTTCTAGAAGTAAAATTTTTATTTGGACATAAAGTAAAACTGGTAACTATTAATTCTGGGGATAAATATGGCCAAATTGCTCTTCATAAAGATTATACCAATTTAGACTTCCATCATACATGCATAGGGACAGTTCACCTAAAGCTTCAATAATACAGCTATTGTTTTCATTGTCCAAAACCTAAAAATACTAGTGACGTGGCCCATATCATAGAGATTATAGTTAGTTATATTACTGATTTTATTATAAATTTAAGTATACAAATAAATTAAGATAATTTGTATAATCATTATTTTTAAATATCAATTTCAATTTTCTCCCCAACTAATTATATTGTGTGTTATAAAGTAAAATAATGTATACTAATTTTTAAAAATAAAATTGTTTCCTTCACCATTAGTTTGAAATCCTTTACTTTTTATACAAAAGTCTAACTTGAATTTTTACTTCTACAAAGTGTACTCTATTTTATGTACTCTAGCTATTTCTGTTCTTTTAATGATATATGCTTAAGATTATTTATGGAATTATAGCTTTTAGAGATAAAGGTCTTAGTGTAGTCATCCGTTTGTTTAGTTTACAGGTGAGACTAACTACTTTGTTGAAAAGGTGTGGATATTGTTAGAC
>NW_012144855.1:281327-285005 GCF_000956105.1 Propithecus coquereli | reverse complement strand
ACATTTGTATAGGATGAAAAACTTATAAATATTTTATAAACGAAGCCTTTACACACCCAGTACCTTACATTCATGTAATACAACTGTAATAATTGGAAATGAAACATATTTCAATGCAAACTTAATTTGCCTGAAAATCAGGAGGCCTGGGACCCAATGTTACATCTCTCACTTATTGGTTTGTGTCTTTCTGTAAATTAGGACATTTATGGTCTTTAATTTCTTCATTTTAAAGTGGGGATTGAACTAAGTGACCCATGGTATAGTTCCAATTTTTAAGATTCCTCTATTTAATAATCTCTAAATAAAGTTGAAAGTATAAATATCTCAGTTCCATTTTGAATTACCTATTCACCTAACCTAATGATTTGTATATTTCTTTCAAAGTGACTTTACAGTCAATTTATCCATTGCATATGATCTATATTTTAGTCATTTTTCCACATCTCACATATATTCTCACATAAAATCTCACATATATTCTCCATAACTAGAGTAGAAATCGTAGTTAATAACGAAATCTTTTTTTATAGTGAAATCTTTACTTGTATTTTCAAAACTCATTTTCTACAGTAAAATAATTTGTAGAAGGTGGAAGCATGGTTTGTAAAAGGCAGCAAATTGGAAAATAATTTCCATTTAAATGCTAGTATAAGACCAACATAAAACAAGAAATGGATATAGAAATGAGTTTTTAGGTTATTTGGCTATATAAGTTGTCTGAATAAAAATATTTTCAGAAGGAAACAGAAGAATAAATAGTACCAAGTATTTTTTTACCACTGCCTAACACAAAAGCAAACAGAAAAATGGAAATTACTATATATCCAGTAACAATAATCTGATACCACAGTATGAAAAATATAAGTTAATAAATAGATGAGTAGGTAACTCTTTGCTCAAAGATTTTTGTCATTTTATTTTATAATCATTGTGGTTTTACTAAATTTCAATTACAAATACAGTAAGTTCATTTTAGGTTACTTTTTCAGATTTAAAGAAGATAAAATTTTAAAAAAAGTTACAAATATGGTCGATATACTTCCAGGTATATCAATAGCTACTTTAAATCATGATTAATAAACACTTTGGATGGTCTAAGTGTGCCAATTAAAAGACAGAGAAAATCAGATGAGATAAAACAAACAAGACCCATCTATGCAGTCTACAAAAAACTCGCTTTAAATATAAAGACACAGGTTAAAAGTAAAGGGATGGAAAAAGATATCTTATGCTCACCCTAATCAAAAAGAAATCTGTAGTAGCTATATTAATTTTTAGACAAAGTAAATTTTGGAGCAAAGAACATTGTCAGGAATAAAGAGGAGCATTATGTAATGTTAAGGGGCTCAAGTCTCCAAAAGTGCGTAACAAAACTTAATGTGTATGCCCCTAACAACACAGTGTCAAAATATATGAGGCAAAAAGGACAAAACTGTAAGGATAAATAGACAAATTCACTATTATTGATGAAAATTTCAATTCCCTCTTTCAGTAATGGAATGCTAAAGCTGGCAGGAAATTAGTAGGACACAGTTGAACTGAACATAATCATAAAATGGATCCAATTGATGTTATAGAATACTCCAACCAGCACAGCACACCATCACCTTCTCAAGCTCACATGGAACATCCTCCAAGATAAACCATATTCTCGGACCTAAAATACACCTTTAAAAATTAAAGAATAGAAATCATGCAAAGTATATTATCAAATCACAGGAATTAAACTGGAAATCAAAAACAGAAATATGGTGGAAAAATTCAAAACTATTTAGAAATTAAACAACACATTTCTAATAACACATGGGTCAAAAAAGAAGTCTCAAGAGAAATTAACAAATATTTTGACCTAAATATGAATGAAAATATAACTTATCAAAATTTGTGGACTGTAATGAAAGCTGTGCTTAAAAAGAAATTTATAGAATTCTATATATCATAAAACTCAACAATAATAACATTTTTAAAAAGTTGAGTAATGGGTAAAAGATCAGAATAAGCACTTCACTAAAGAAGACAGTCAAATTGCAGCAAGCATATCAAAAAATGCTCAACATCATTTGTGATTAGAGAATTGTAAATTAAAATAACGATGAGATACCACTATGCGCTTGTTACAATGGTTGAAATTTAAAACACTGACAATACCAAATGCTGATGAGAATTTGGAACAACGGTAACTCTCGTTCACTATTGATGGGAATGCAAAATTGTACAGCCACTTTGGAAGAGAATTTGGTGATTTTTACAAAATGAAAAATAGTTTTATTATGTTATATAGCTCTTCAGGTATCTATCCAACTGAGTTAAAAACTATTTTCACACAAAAAATGTGCATGGTGGCTGGTCGCGGTGGCTCACACCTGTAATCCTAGCACTCTGGGAGGCCGAGGCGGGCGGATTGTTTGAGCTCAGGAGTTCGAGACCAGCCTGAGCAAGAGCGAGACCCTGACTCTACCAAAAATAGAAAGAAATTAATCGGACAGCTAAAAAAATATATAGAAAAAAAAAAATTAGCCGGGCATGGTGGCGCATGCCTGTAGTCCCAGCTACCGGGAGGCTGAGGCAGGAGGATCACTTGAGCCCAGGAGTTTGAGGTTGCTGTGAGCTAGGCTGACGCCACGGCACTCACTCTAGCCCGGGCAAAAGAGCGAAACTCTGTCTCAAAAAAAAAAAAAAAAATGTGCATGGTAATGTTTATAACAGTTTTATTCATAATCACCACCAAATTGGAAATAACCAAAATATCTTCAATAGGTGAACGGATAAACTGTGGTAGACCACACAATGGAATATTGTTTAGTGATAAAAAGAAATGAGCTATAAAACCATGAAAAGATATGGAGGAACCCTAAATACGTATTGCCAAGAGAAACAAACTGGTCTGAAAAGGCTACATGCTGTGTGATTCCAATCGTATGGCATTCTGGGAAAAGTAAAACCATAGAGGCTGTAAAAGATCAGTGATTGCAGGTGTTTAAGAGGAAGGAGGGATGAAAAGGTGAAGCACAGGGGAGTTTAGAATGGCAAAACTCTTCTATATTTACACTATAGTGGTGGTTACGTGGCATTATGCATTTTTCAAAATCTATAAAATTTTGCAAGAAAAAGAGTTAAACTTAATGTCTGCAAATTTAAAAAAAAAATATTCAGGAGGTAAGGAGATCCCAGAAGAGAATGCAGTCTGTGGCAAAATAAATAAATAAATGAATGAATAAGATTGTAATCATATAATAAATGTGAAAAATAATCTGACCAAAGGAGGTGAGGGGAGATTTAATACAAATAATAAAAAATTAGATGGAGTTGCCTCTCTGTCAAACTCTGCGCTGACTTATGGTGTATGTAGCTTAGCCCAAATGCAGGTAGAGCACATGGGTGAAGTGCCCTTTCCATTATCCTTCCAACTGAGAGCCACTGGACTCTGTGACACTGAGTAAGCATATTTTGGGTAAAATATGTGAAATGGAGTCAAGATAAATGAATCTCTTGTATATTTGAAGTAGTCATTTTAAATACCTGCCTCAAAGAGCTCCGTGGGGATTAAACATATCATTTATAAACAAGTGTTACAAGGAGTTACCAAAATCTTAGTGCTTATTCTTATCATTGTGGCAAAACAACTCTTGAATTTTCCACCACTTGAAGACTTATTTTTTGGGGGGATAAGGGTCT
>NW_012144855.1:269297-269627 GCF_000956105.1 Propithecus coquereli | reverse complement strand
ACATTCTGACTGGTGGCTTTTCTCATTCGCCATCTTGGGTCCTCAGTCATGTGTGTGCTTTTATGAAAGTCTCACCAAAATAAAGAATAAAATGGCTTTTATAAAACCCTCAGGTAAAAATTAATAGGCAAATAAAATTCTAGAAAGAAGCATCAAGGATTAAACAAGAAAATCGTCATGGCAATTAATAGGCATAATTTTCTAATGAATAAAAGATGAGTCTGAAAGGCCATTGCTATTTAAGTATTTTAATCTTCCTTTTATTAAAAATACATTACCAAATAGATTGGCTTTTGCATTTTTTCTCTGCCAGTAATTTTTTGAACAACT
>NW_012144855.1:264440-266957 GCF_000956105.1 Propithecus coquereli | reverse complement strand
TCTACTTGGGCTTCTACCTTGGTGAGCTGGGCCAAATCACATATTATTTATTTTCTACAACCTTTCTTGAAGTTTTACCTTAAGATGTTAACTGGAGACAGATACAGTGGTAGTTTTTAAGTGTGTTTTCCCTGAGGCTATATTACAGTCCTTTTCTTCTGGAACATACAAATTCTACTGAGAAATAATAAATAGGATAGTAGCATATAAGGTAGAAAGAGGCAGAGAATTCTTAAGCCAACCACTCTCACCCACGTTTTTATTTTTGTTCGGCTCCCCTCTGTTCTTGTTTTATCTTTCAAAGAGAGAGGTGAATGCTTAAGTTATTTTAAAAAGAATAACAAAAGAAAAACACCTCAGACTTCATTTTATTTTCATGTAAACCACATAGGAGAAAGAAATATAAAATATATATCACACAAAAGAAAACCAAAGAAATAAAATGTTTTCAGAGTCTATTTCTATTAATAATTTTACTATTAGTCTCACTAGAAGTTCAACTCTGTGAATTAGTGACCTAACAGAATGTCCCAAGGACTCTATATCACAGCCTTTGACTATCAGGACTCTTTCAGAGTTTTGTTTCCCTTACCAATAAAGTATTGATGATCTGAGGTCTTCGGAGGCTGAAAAATGTGACTAGCAGTACACAAGTCAAAGAAAAAAGTGTACTAAAAGCAAACAACATACAATTAATTACAGGCCAACTTTCTATCAGAGATCATTCTCAATCAATCAGAAAATTAAAGTTGAGTTTTTTTCTTAATTATGTCAGTTAAAGCGTTTAAACGTATTTTCTTTCACGACATCGAAACAACTCATATATGTGAAATCTATACATTATTTTATGTCTAATTAATGCTGCCATTTAGCATTTTAATTTTACTTTTGAATACATAAAGCAAAAATTTACCTGAAAACATTAGAAAACATCATTTAAGTATTTGCAAGGAATATAAAATAATTTTCTCCTTGAATAGCAGCTGTAAAAAAAAAGTGAAGATTTACTTCAAATTTATTCTGAATATTACCTCGAAAGTTTTCTTTTCCCATTTGCTAAGATGTAAGTCTTCCCAAAAATTCTTTCCAGGCACTAAAAACAAGGCATTCTAATACATAATGATGCCCCCCGATCTTAACACTTTTGGATAGCAGACAAAGGAGAAGCTCCAATTCTGCCAAAAATTGGTAAAGAAGTACATTCCAGGGTCTCATGTGCAGATATTTTTCACTCAATATTACTCATAATGTCATAGCCAAATAATTCACAATTTGCCAACCCTCTACACCTCATTTCAGATGAGATAGAGGAAAATCATCTTAAATACTCTGGTTGATTAATTTTGGAAGTCTAATCCAAAGTGATTAGACTGCAGTTTTCTAATTTTTCAAATTTTATTAAATCTTGTGGTACACACTTTATTTTTTGGAAGAGCAACATAAAGTGCAAGGCCACAGTGTTTCCCCATGAATACTTTTCCATGAAGATTTGAGTTGTCTTTGAGATGGATAAAAATCACACAAATTTATATCCTAGCATTTGCATTTACAGGTAATCTTTGGTAAGAAATATAACTCTCCTGAATCTGTTTCTTAATCTTTCAAGTAAAAATAACTCTATTACTTAACTCATGAAATTGTTATGAATACATTAATCCATGTAAAGTGCTCAGCACACAAAAGGTCTAAATAAATTTTAGCTATAAATATTATTAACATAGGGTAGCTCAGTTTTCGCAAAATGGCATTACTCTTTTGCCTAGCTTGGCTGATTTGTTAAAATGTGACCCCAAATTTACCACCCACTGTAGATTCATTGTATTCTAAGTATCTGTAATGTTTTTAATCTCAAATCCATTGCCTTTACAAACAACCTAAAAGATGGGCCAAAAGAAACTATGTTGAGTTTTCTGAAAGCTTTGTATCCATCCATGTTCTTTAAAACCATGTTTTACGCTATTTGTTCATTTTAATAATTCTGTATGATTTTTATAGATACAAAAAAGGGAAACTCTCTGATCAAATATTTTTAGGAAATATTGATTGCTTCAACTGAATTTTATAATCTTCATAACTAATTTTTTCTATACTCTTAGCAAACTGTACTTATGCAATTGTCTCCAAAATTTTACTTCAGCTGAGACTTCTACCAATACTTTGAACACTAGAGACTATATTCAAAATCCACGATCAAGCCTGAATTTATAAACATACCCCAACCAGCTTTCCCTCACCAAAAGAAGTTGGATGTATCCATATGCTCAATTTAGGATAGTTCTTACTGCCTGCTATCCCATGTCCAATTGATTAGCATTCCCATTGATTGTACTGCTCTGAACAAGTACACATCTTTCTACTTCCACTATTTCCATTTTATTTTATTCAAATTTTATCTCTTCTTTTGGTTACTTTAATATTCTACTAGTTTTACGTATACATGGGGATCTTCACAAGACAGGAAAGTCCAAAGTAGTGGCCAAAGCAAGATGCTTTAATACTTTTTATTTTATTCAAATT
>NW_012144855.1:261772-264390 GCF_000956105.1 Propithecus coquereli | reverse complement strand
GTTTTTATTGATTGACTAATACTTCTACAATAAAAAATGTTGTTCCTAAGTCTAAAACCTATGACACCCAGAAATGATTCGATGCATTGTTTCCCTAGAGTTTGAGAAATTCTTAGCATTATCATGTAAAGACACTATTGGTTATGAGTAAAAATCTTGCTTTAGCTTATTCCTCATATTCATTTTTTTAATTTATTCAATAGCTGCTTCCTAAGGAATACTTTAGGATGTTTACAAGACATAAACAAGGTTTTAACAAATTGATTTTCTGAATTAAAATTTCTTGAAATCAAAAATAAAACAGGATGAGAATTTGTTTTCCTCCTTAGCAGTCTGAAAGATAGTCATTGCAGATGGGGATTTTTAAACTAAACCAGAATACATATTGTTATTTATACAATGAAAATACATAAAACATCCAGCTTCCTGAAACCTTTGCTTTACCCTGGATTTAGCCAAGTTACAGAAATATCAAAAATTCTTTAGATGTTTTTTTAAAGGGTTACCTATTCTGTCCTATTTTAAAATTCTCTGAAGTATTATTTCTAAAGGTATGCATTACAAGTAAGACTATTTTCTCAGGCCTTTCAATCCTAAGGCCCCAGATAAAATGAGATTTTTGGTACCATGGCAAAATGTATTTTATCTCAAATTCCTCTATTCCAGGCCAGCTGGCAGGTGTGAAGGAAAAGCTAAAAACATAAATCTATCATTTTCAATTGGCATGATCATCATTCTTGGCAAAGGAAAGTCTTAAGTAAACATGTTTACAGAATTATGTTTTCATACACCTTGAAATTAATTGCCTTCCATTGATATTTAAAAATAAATATGAAAGGATTGCACTGGTCTATGTATACTAAGACACATTTTAAGAAAATATCTTGTTTCTTCATGTCTGGCTGAATTTTAGATCTGTTTTCTGTCCAAAAGAAGTTTCATGATCACTTTTATACATGAAACCATTTTTCTCCAGGCCACATCAGAATGGAGGGTATAAACATGATTCCATTAAAAGTAATAAACTATACTTCCTTATTTTTATATATGTCAAGTATTATAGGACTTACATCTCTCAACAAGCTCACATAGGATTTTTTTTTTCTGTTAATACATAGATATGTTACATCAAATACCAAATGTACTTTTTCTTCTTCAATTCCACTTATTTATAGGAAGATCTATGGAGGCCTTTGCTCACTGATAATTTACTTTATTTATCCATTTAATTTACTCAACAATTATTTATTGAGGCTTCACTGTATGTCAGAAACTTTTTATATCCTGTGTATATAGCATTGAATAAAGCAGACAGAAACCCCTGCCCAAGTGCATTCAATCCATGTTTGAAATTCTTCTGTCATTTTAGTATTCTGAGTTTGGTTAATGTCCATTGCTGGGGAGCTGTTGTTCCTGTTTGGGGGTGTGCTTTCCATTTGAGTCTTCATACTTCCAGAGTTCTTTAGCTGGCTCCTTCCCATCTGGATCAGTTGTTCCTTCTTGCCTTTAGATTTTCATTTGGATAATGACATGCCCTGTTTAGTCTCTGAGCCAATAGGTGGTGTTTGTGGGTGACATCCGATCACACCCTTTATGATGAATCTGTAGATGTAGTAAAAGGGTGTGCAGGATGACCTCCCTGTCAGTAGGTGACACTTGCAGGGAGGAGCAAGCTGTAGTGCTGTTTTTGGGTCCTGTAGCTAGCTCTTATTCCTCTAGAGACGCCTTCTTGTGCCTCAGGTGGTGGGTGGGGCCCTGGGATTTCCAGGTGTGTCCTTATTCTCCATCTCAGTGGGAGGAGTGAGTCTGGGTGGGGCTGAGTTGTGTAAGCCTGCCCTCAGGCTCCACAACTGCTGTTAGCAGGGTCAAAGGTCTACTCTTTGTTTTTGTGCAAAGCTGCTGGGAGGGGCTGAAATGGCTCCACTCAGCTGAAAGTCTGGGATTGGGGGCTGGGGCTATCCAAGACCTGCACTCTGGAGCAGGTCTTGCTCCCCTCCACTCTCCCCCTCTCTGTCGCCTCTCCCAGGCCTCTGCAAGCAAGTGGGGCCTCAGGCCGATGGATCTCCCCTGGCTGTGATGTGGTCCAGGAGGTTCCCTACCCATGATCGTAGCCTGAGCTGGGTGCACAGCCCTCTTTTTGGAGGAGGGTTGCCACTGCAGCAGGCTGATCTGCCCCTGAAGGCACACACTCCTCAGTAGGCTCTTTCACAGATCTCTCTTCTGTGCCCTGGGGCAGTGTGATCTTGATCTGGGTGTATGGGGTCTGGTCTGCAGGCCTGTCCCCTGGACACTGGAGATCAATCCCTGACCCTGCCAGGGGGAGGATTGCTGGTCTTGAATCACCTACAGGGTGCCCAAGCTGGATCGATTTCACTCCACCTCGGGATTTGGCCCACTCTCCTGGAGTCCCCAGGCAAGTAGCACCTGGGAGGGCTGGCAAGTAGGGAACTCACAGTCTGAGTACCCCTCAGTCTGCTGTAGGGCCCCAAAAGGAAAGGTCTCGTTCCTTGGAGATGCCTCCATGTGATGACTAAATTTTCTCCTTGGGCACCCATGGGTAGGGAAGGGGAAGGAGAGAATGGAGCAATATGGCGTCTGCTGCTAGGCTCGGGTCTGTG
>NW_012144855.1:233177-247322 GCF_000956105.1 Propithecus coquereli | reverse complement strand
ATGGTGTGCACCACACCCATTAGGTGTGACTATACCCATCTCCTCCTCCCTCCTCCCACCTGCCCAACACCTGACGAATGTTACTACTACATGTCCGCAAAGGGATATCACTTAACTCCAGTGAGAATGACCTTTATCAAAAAGTCCTAATTGGCTGAGCGTGGTGGCTCAAGCCTGTAATCCTAACACTCTGGCAGGCCGAGGCAGGAGGATTGCTCAAGGTCAGGAGTTCAAGATTAGCCTGAGCAAGAATGAGACCCCATCTCTACTAAAAACAAATAGAAAGAAATTAGCTGGACAACTAAAAATATACGGGAAAAAATTTAGCCAGGCGTGGTGGTGCATGCCTGTAGTCCCAGCTACTTAGGAGGCTGAGGCAGGAGGATCGCTTGAGCCCAGGAGTTTGAGGTTGCAGTGAGCTAGTCTGACGACTTGGTACTCTAGCCCGGGCAACACAGCGAGACTAGGTCTCAAAAAAAAAAAGTCCTGATTGATCTTTTATATCTATGCTGCCTTTCTCTCATTTATTTGCCACACTACAGAAAGAGGATGCTTTTTAAAAACATACATTCAGTCATATTATTTTTTAAAAAATCTTTCATTGCTTCCTTTATCCTTTAAAATGAGCTGCAACATTCTTCATGTGACCTAAATTATTTGGACTCTACCTACCTCTTCATTCTATCTCTCTCTTGGTATTTGCTATGGTCTGAAGATATTGCCTAAAATTCATGTGTTCAAACATAACAATATGGTGATATTAACAAGTTAGGCCTTTAGGAGGTAATTAAGTCATGAAGGCAAAGCCCTCATAAATAGGTTTAGTGACCTTATAAAAAGGATAGAGGGAACCAACATTGGTTCCTTTTGTTCTTTCATTTTGTGCCATGTGAAGACATAACATTACTCCCATCTGGAGGATGCAGCAAGAAGGCCCTCACCAGACACTGAATGTCAGTACCTTGATCTTGGACTTAACCTCTTGAACTGTGATAATCAAATTTTAATATTTATAAATACCTAGTATCAGGTATTTTGTTATAGCAGCACAAATGAACTAAGGCTGTATCCCAATCATACTGACCATGTTCCATTTTCTACAGTACATCATGGCCATGGCTCCCACCTGCTATAAGGACATGGCACATGCCCATCCCTCTACTTACAATACTCTTCCCTCTTTTCTATCTCATTCCTACACAAAATTTAGCTCTAAGCTCAATGGCTGAAGTTTTCACTGCTAACACACCACCCTGCCACTTAGGTCAGATATCTTTTCTTCCCTTTTTTTGGGTGTGTGTGTAGGGCAGAGGGGTGGAGTAGGCTTGAGGTGCAGAGTAGATTAAATATATTGCTTAGTTCATGGGACATTATCATAATCTTTTTGTGCACAATTGTTCCAACTTGTATTTTCCAAAGATGACCTCAACAATATCTCCAATTCCTCATGCTTTTGTGAGTTTTTTTGCCATTTCTCCTACTGAGAGGTGAGGATTGTATTTCCACTTCTTATATCAAAGTAGGGTTGTGACTTCTTCTACCAATAAAGTATGGTAGAACTGGCACTATTCACTCAAACTATTCACTCTAGTTATAGTTTCTTTGGCTGTGCAGAAGCTTCTTATTTGATCAGGTCCCATTTATGTATTTTTGTTATTGCTGTGATTGCTTTTGGGGTCTTCTTCAGAAATTCTTTGCATGAGCTGATGTCTATAAGAATTTTTCCAACATTTTCTTTTAGAATTCTTATGCTTTCATGCCTTAGGTTAAGTCTGTTATCCATCTTAAATTAATTTTTGTGAGTGGTGAGAGGTAAGGATCCTGTTTCAGTCTTCTACATGTGGCTGTCCGATTTTCCCAGCACTATTTATTGAATAGGGATTCTTTTCCCCAGTGTATGTTTTGTCTGCTTTGTCAAAGATCATATGGCTATAGGAGGATGGCTTTATATTTGGCTTCTCAGTCCTGTACAATTGGTATAGGTTTCTGTTTCTGTTCTTGTGCCAGTACCACGCTGTTCTGGTTACTATAGCCTGGTAGTATAGCTTGAAGTCTGGTAAATTGTTCTTTTTGCTTAAGGTTGCTTTGGCTATACAGGGTCTTCTCTGCTTTCATACGAAGCATAAAATTATTTTCTCTAGATCTGTGAAAAAGTGATGTTTGCATTTTAATAGGGATTGCATTGAATATGTAGATCACTTTGGGTAGCATAGACATTTTAATAATGTTGATTCTGCCGATCCATGAGCATGGTATGGTTTTCCATCTGTTGCGTCCTCTGCTATTTCCTTCCTCTGTGTCATAGTTTTCCCTGTAGAGGTCTTTCACCTCCTTAGTTAAATATATTCCTGGGTGTGTTTTTTTGTTGTTGCCATTGTGAAAGGTGTTGAGTCTTTGATTTGGTTCTCAGTTTGACTATTGTCAGTGCCTATGAATGCTACTGATTTGTGCACATTTATTTTGTACCCTGAGACTTTGCTGAATTTATTTGTCAATTTTAGTGTCTCTTGGCAGAATCTCTGTGGTTTTTTTAGATATATGATTATATTGTCAGCAAAGTATGCTAATACCACGGTGTACTATTCAGCCATAAAAAAATTGTGAACTAATACCTCTTATATTATCCTTATGGAGCTGAAGCCTCTTATTCTAAAAGAATTATCACAAGAATGGAAAAACAAACACCACATTTACTCAACATTGAATTGGTACTAATGGATCAAAACTTATGTGCACATATGGAAGTAACATTCATTGGGTGTTGGGCAGGTGGGGAGCAGTGTATAGGTAAACTCATACCTAATGGGTGTGGTGCATACTGTCTAGGGGATGGGCACGCTTGTAGCTTTGACTCAGGCAGTAGAAAGGCAATTTATGTAACCAAAGTATTTGTACCCCCATAGTATTCTGAAACAAACAAACGAACGAACGAACAAACAAACAAACAAATAAATAAATAAATAAAAAGATTTAAATGTAAAATCTGAACTTGTAAAACTACTAGAAGAAAATATAGGGGAAAACTCAACAATATTTGTCTGGGCAATGATTTTTTTGGTTATGAACCTCAAATCACAGGCAACAAAAACAAAAATAGACAAATGGGATTACATCAAACTAAAAAGCTTTTGCATATTCAAAGAAACAATCTATAGAGTGAAAAGAAAAGCTACAGAATGGAAGAAAATATTTCTAAATCATATACTTGATAAGGGGGTAATATACAAAATATATAAGAAACTCAAACAACTCAATAGTATGAAAACAAATAACCTGTTTAAACCGTGGGCAAAGAATCTAAATAGACATTTCTTAAAAGAGGACATACAAATGGTAAACAGATACATGAAAAAATGCTCAGTATCACTAATCATGAGAGAAATGCAAATCAAAACCACAATGAGATAACACTTCACTCATGTTAGAATAGCTATTATGAAAAAAAAAAGAATTATAACAAGATAACAAGGTTGGATATGATGTAGAGGAAATTAAGCCCCTGTACCCTATTGGTGGGGGTGAAAATTAGCACCGCCATTATGGAAAAAAGTATGGAAGTTCTTCAATAAATTAAAAATGGAACTACTGCATCATCCAGCAATCTGACTACCAGATATATATCCCAAGGAAATGAAATCAGTAAATCAAAGAGATATCTGCACTCCCATGAGCATTGCAGCATTATTAACAATATCCAAGATATAGTGTCAACTGTGTTTATCAATTGTTGCTTTAATAAAGAAAATGTATATATACACAATGGAATACTATTCAGCCTTAAAAAAGAATGAAATCTTGTCATTTGTGACAACACGGATGAACCTGGAAAACATTATGTTAAGTGAAATAAGCCAGGCACAGAAAGACAAATACCACATGATCTCACTAATATGTAGAATCTGAAAACACTGAACTCAGTAGTAGAGAGTAGAATGGCAGCTACCAGAGGTTGGGGTGGGGTAGAGGGGAGGATAGTTGGGGGGATCTTGTGTAAAAGATGCAATATTTCAGTTAGATAAAAGGAATAAGTTCAAGCTATCTATTGTACAATATGGTGAATATTACTAACAACAATATATTATATATTTGAAAATTGCTAAAAGAGTAGATTTTGTATTTTTGCCACAAAAAAAGTCTTAAGTATGTGAGGTAATGTATGCTAATTAGCTCAATTTAACCATTGCATAAGGTATATATATTTCAAACAACATGTTGTCCATGATAAATATACACAATTTTTATTTGTCAAATGAATAAATACACACACAAAAGAAATGTTGGCAAAACATGACAACATTGTGCAAAACAGTTATGCAAATACAATAAGAATTTCAAAATGTATGCTTTTAAATATCAATCACTATCTTTTTTTAAATAAAAATTATGTCATTGTAGAAGAGCGATGGAGAGCAAAGTTTAGATGCTTTATGCTTTCTAAAGAAGAAAAAAAATCTATAATACCAATGAGTGGTGAGAAAATAATCTAACCAAAATGTCATATTTAACTTACTTTCATCTGTGTTACAGTTATGTCAAAAGAAGAGATAATCTTAGGAACTATTTTGGAAATTTTAACAAAAGTTTGTTCAGTACTTCCTCCCTAATAAATGTCAGCTATATTTCAATTTAAGCAAACCAGGAGCAAATGGGAGAGCTGAATTCAAGAAATCTATTCCAGCACCAAAAAAATAAAAAAGGTAAGATTAGCTGGGATTGAACTGCCTGCCAGAAAGGGAAAAACCGAAACCTAACTGCAGAAACCACTTCTCAGGAAATATTCCCAAATGTGATTGAGGGTCCAGTCTAGTGGTTTATGTAGCAAAAAAGAGCAGAAAGTCTATCAGGAAATCAGAAAAACAGACGTGACCATGAGCCAGTGACCAGTAAGTCAAGAGCATAGCTCAAGGACAACCAGCCTCACCATAATGATTTCAAGACGTTTGAGGAGATCTGTCTTTACATAGAACAAGGCTGTGATGATGTGTGGAGTTCACTCTTTGGTTCCAGATGTTTTTCTTTCTTACAAGGGTGCCATTCATCTCCCTACTCTTTCATATCAACAACAAACAGCTATTTAATCTAAAAGTAAATACTGGAGAATAAATACTAGGAATTTATACCTGGTTCAAGATGCCAAATTTTGCTGAAGGAGAAATGTCTTAATTTGGGGATATATTTTATAAAAACCCTCCTAATAAAAATTCTAAAAGAAATATAATGCTCAACGATTCAGGTTTTATCCTGCTTAATGTTTTATTTTTAATTCAAAGCACTATACTCACTAATCTTTAAATAATCTTTAAAGCATCATTAACTTCATTGTCTATCTGGGTAGTGTAGTATGTTCAGTATAGTTCACAGAGGCTGATAGAATTAGTTTTACTTAGAAGGTTTTGATTAACAAGGATTTCACATGAACATATACATAGCCCACAAACAAGAAGGAATGGCCCCAAATCTTGCCAACATAAACATACACCAAAGTAGTAGCGTGACCAATGTTGTATACATAACCACTGATTTCGTTTTGTCATATTTTCCAAGTCTAGTCACAAAACAGAATATGTATGATAATAATAAGGTAAGAAACATTTATTCCCTAATTTACATGTAAGTACTGATCTAATAATATAAAAATGTTCTCTCTCCAAAATTATGAACTTTTAGACATCAGGGACCATATGAAGAGTTTTATATAATGCCAAACAGGAATTGTATGCAAAGATGAATCATTAAACTTAATCAGAAAATATCAACATTGTGTATTATGTAAGTGCTGTATATTATCCCACTAGATAGATAGCAAGGCATTTCAGGTCTCCTGGGGACAAAAGTGGGTGCTGTTGACATTCACTACCCCAACAGGCTTTCAGAGAGGCTCATGGGAGAGCTGCATGCATAATAAGACTCAGGTCATGCAATCCCCAACTGTCCAAACAAAGTAGTTCCCTGGTGACCTCTGAGCCACAGGGAGATCCCAATCTGGGTACTATAAAACAAGACGCAGACCATAATCAGGCCCTTCCTTTTGCTTTCCCTTTGCTGTGACAATGGGTCCGGTCATCATCTGTGGCAGATGTTTCAAGCTCTGTAAACCTATATTTTGCTCTTGCTCTATAATCCTATCTTCCTCTCCTCAATAAACCTCATTTTCATGCTTGCCTTACTTTCCTGTGTCTCGTCATTCTTCAGCCATGAGTGTGTCAAGAACTGACATTTCAGCCTCTGAAACCTGACAATCCTATCTACAAA
The DNA here is from genome assembly GCF_000956105.1 of Propithecus coquereli. Lineage (NCBI taxonomy): Eukaryota > Metazoa > Chordata > Mammalia > Primates > Indriidae > Propithecus > Propithecus coquereli. Next base: position 241,070 of record NW_012144855.1, on the reverse strand, counting down.
ATTATTTTTATTCTGAAATTACACATGTGTACACAAATACACACATATATCAAAATATTTTCAAGGATATTTCCCCATTTATAAGAAATCATTATTCAAGGAACTGGAAGATGGATAGATAGCTAACTATCTATCTATCTATTATCTATCTGTGTCTATCTATACTTTCAATGATCCCTATTCCAATCAACAAAGGAATGATAACAAACAAAAATACTCCAATAATATGTGACCAGATGCATAAACATAAATTGTGATAGACATTCATATCCATATATGCAACTAAATGATACATATGCCAATATGAAAATGTTTAACTATGTTAGAGTTAACTTTGGTTTTGTTCAAATAATGTATGTACTTTTGCCAGAAAATATTTTTAGAAAAAATATCATCAGCTGATAAAAATATTTCCCTTCATTCATTTTTATATATATATATTTTTTACAATTTACAGAAGTTATGCTTATGTCCCAAGGAAGGAAACCATCTAATCCCAATTTACATTTAAATAAGCTGAGGCAAATCAAATGTAAGTGATTTGTCTGAGTAAATCTGTAGCAGTACTATAATTATAACCCCTTCCTTGAAGTGATGCCTCTTCCTTGGCCTATTGCACATTTCACTGAGCCTTGCAGATTCAGGAATGGAGAAGATAATTATTTATTTTGAAATATGAATATGATTTTTAAAAAAGAAATAGGTTCAGAATCTCAGGAGTTTTTTTTTTTTTTTCTGTTTCCAAATGTCTTAAATCTTTTATAAGTCCTCAGTTGTTAGTGTGTGGTTAAATAAAACATAATTATCTGATAAATCTTTGTAATGTGGTCTGATTTTTCCTGTAGCAAATCCAACAACCTGAACCAAACTAGCACATTTTCTGGCTTTCTCCCATTGAAGGAAATTATAAGAAATTAAGCCAGCCTCTCTGTCCTGGGGCAGATTTTTCTAAGAGCTAAACTTTTAGTTTGCTAGAAAGAAAAAGAATAATGCTTCCTTGGCATTTTTACAGGTTTAAAACCACAAGAAAAGATGTTGATTTTCTTATAGTAGAAAACACAGAGTCGTTTATCTGTCCTCATGTCTATTTTTATCTTACAGCCATCAATCTCATAATAGGTCAATTACAGGAATCTAGTTTCTAAGGCAGTGATGTGCAGACATTGCAGATAGCTGGTGTCTGGAAGGTAGGAGTGGCAATACTCATCAGAACCTAGACCTGTACCTTACTCCTATAAGTGATATTTTCCTTCCATGCTATGATGCTGCGGAAAGGCTGGCAAAAGACAATGTACAATGAAAGTTACTAACAACAATCTTAAACATCCAAATAGAAACTAGACTGGCAAGTGGGAAGGTTAGTCCTGGGGAAATACTGCCATCTTTCTTAGGGTGTGGAAGATCAAATATGGAGATTCACTTCAAAATATTAATGCCAATGTGAAAAGAGTTGAATTATGACCAATTCTTCTCTAAATCTAAAGACTTCAGAATAATTTAGGTTATAAATAAGGATTCCCTGTGTACAAGACAAGCTTGAATTTCCAACTGAGAGATTAGGAATCTCCTTCTCTGGCAGTCACTCAAAGTGCAGAGATCGATTGGACAGGAGTGGTTAAGTGCCGCTTACGGAGTTGGGGAATAGAGTGAGTGACCTTTATGGTCACTTTCAGTCCTCATATTCTAACTGTAAAAGCACTGCAAAGTCAACTAAAAGGAAATTTAGTTATAAATAAATAATGACTTGAGAATAGAAGACTGCCTCCTTCATGAACCCACAATAATTTTTTTATTTATTATTTTCTTTTGGTTTCTGATAATTTAATTGCTTCTTTTAATGTTTATAAAGTTTCATAAACTAGGTGTCCTATTATCCTGGGTTATAAAGAAAAAAATAACAAATTTGCACGTTCTTTGTCTTTCCACGGATTTGCCACCTGGCCTTAGGCAAGCTGATGAATTTCTGTAATGCTGAGTGATTAAATTCATAATTGAAGATATTAAAACTTAAGAGTTAGTGATGAAAATTCCTCATTCTTCATATCTTATATTCTTTAAAGCTGGGCGTGTTGATGGAACTTCCTCTCCTTTTGAGTTCAAACAAAAATCTTTCAGTACATAGTATGTTAAGACCTAATTACTTTTTGCTTGTTAGCGACAAACACGAAAGAATTCAATGCCTGACATTCCTAACATTATAAAGAAATGCTCAGATTGAAGCTAAAATTATCAGTGGAAAACATTAAACAATTAAAGCTCCTCTTCCCTCGACTTATATTGAAACTTATAATCCCTTCTGGTTTTATAATGGAATGCTAATTGAGTATCAGTTTATGGAGCCTGTTGTATTCTTGTATTTACAAATTTTTTACAACTAAAACCACAGTGAACAGTTTCATGGAAATAAGTCTTTGGATGTACTTGCTAAAAATATTTTCGTTGCTTAGTTTTTATATCAAGGATCAAACAGCAATAACCACTTAAGTGCACATATAGTAATAACATCCATCGGGTGTCAGGCAGATGGGAGTGGGGAGGATGGGATGGGTATACACACACTTAATGGGTGCAGTGCGCACTGTCTGGGGGATGGACATGCTTAAAGCTCTGACTTGAGTGGGGCAAGGGCAATATACGTAACCTAAACATTTGTACCCCCATAATATGCTGAAATTAAAAAAAATTATAAAAAAAACCAAACAGCAATAATCTTAACAATTCAGTGAGGTTTAATAAAATGACAAGATTTATTTCATATTGTCAAGAACTGCAGAGTACAAACCACTGAAGACTGAAGTGTCTTGCAGTGGAGCATGGAAATAGGGAGGTGAACAGGTAAGGACAAGACGGGGAGGTTAGCGGGTGGTCCTTGCAGCACCAATCCAGAACAACTTTCTCAAGAACAATGTGCAGGTTGACTTTTTTCTCTTTATTTTGTGTTTCCCATTTATACTTTTTGCATAATAATATCATCTTCACATTATATTTATTCTCTTTAATTATAACCAACATTATTTACCTTTTCTGATTCTCAGAAATTGAAAAAAAATTCTACTTGTCAATACTAAAATTTAAAACTATAGAATTATAGATACAGTTATTTTGAAAAATCAAACAAACCAATAAACTAACAAAACCCCATTAAGCGTCTAAATTATTTTCATTATTCACTATTTAGAATTTTTTCAAAAAGGATGGTAACTTGTTTGAAGAGTTTCCAAAGTATAAATTACTATTATTATCATTTTTTACTTTGCTTATTTAATGCCTAAATGATAAGAACAACCCTGGAAGTAGTGAAAAATTATTTCCTTGAAAGCACTTTTGCATTAAAAATATTCACAGTCTACAGAATTTGAAAGTAGACCTTTGTGAAGTAATCTGCCTTCCAAAACCGACCCTGTAGGTGGTACTCTGGTATGCCAACTAATCTCACCTTCTCTAAAGCAGCCACATACATAGCCCTGTATATATATCAAAAAGTGTGCTAGTCCTCCTGTGGTCCTATGTCAACTGTGCAGTTCTATTCATCTTCCACTCATCTGTTTGTAGACTGTATTTGCACTTTCAGTGTAATCTCTTCACTTTAACAATGAAGTCCTTTGGCAATTAAAGAGTTCTGCTTTTCACATATGCCCCATGTTTATCCCAGAACACTCCCTGTCAGTTTCTGCTGACCTTTACTTGAGATTCTGCTTTAGCTGTGAGGAAAACAGCAACAATGTCTGCTTTTCTAGAATATGAATGTCACATATGACATTAAGCTAATTTGCTTTATATGACACGTGGTGGGGATAAGATTCACTTCCCCACTGCCATGTCATTTTGCATCCTGTGTTTTAGAACCTTCTATAATATAATTTGCCATTTGGTAACTAAGCTACTAAAGTAATACACTGGAAAGAACAGTCATGGATTTGTGTATTCTTGACAAAATTACTTAAATCTCTGGTTCTGTCTCCTAATTTTTAGGATGAGAAGTATGTATTAGACAATTTCTAGGTCTCTTTCAGTTATAATGTCCCTTGTGTTTCATAAGATTTGGTGGGTTTTGAATCAATGTTGGTTGTGCGGGTGATATTCTCGTTCTCTTCCTTTCCCTTTCTTCTTCTCTTCTTATTCCTTTTAACAGTGTTTATTGCTATTTATGTTACAAAACATTATTAATGTTAATACGGATTATTATCTTTGTAGTTTGAAGATGCTCAGTTGTAACAAGTACCTTAAAATGTTGTTTCTAATGTTATTTTTAAAATCCTTGCTAGAGTACAGTTGACCATGATCTATATGTTATTTTCACTTTATTTTAATAAAAACCCAAACTTTTCAAAGAGGCCCTGGTTCATAGACCTCCAACTACAGAAAGCTTACTTGGTTAAGACTGCAGCCTCAGCGCTCTGAACACCATCCTGGCATTTGCTTTGAAGTCACGCTTCCTGCCAGGTGCTCCCAGCCAATAGCTGAGCATGAAAGGCACACAAGGGCAGCACTGCCCCCAGGAGACATGGACTCTTCTGAGGACTTTGGCTGAAGGACTCCCTGATGGCCTTATTGAACCTTGTTAGGTGGCTCATCTGTCTAAGAGGCTTTTATACAACCTTTTCTCCATTTCACCTTCACTTAGGTCTTAGAGCTCTCTCAGACATTCTTGCTTCCTTCTCATTTTCTCCCAAAAGGGAGAAATATATCTTTGCACACTGAATGCCATCTTGGCATCTGCTTCTTAGAGGCCTCAGACAAACACAGACCCTAAATAACAGAGTGTACAGATATCCCAATACTTAAAAATAAAAATTAGAATCAAAATGCCATAAACTTCAGATGTGTTGAGATCAAATAAGATAAAAAGATGAAGTGATCAACAAATAGCAAAGGGCTTATGATATTCACAGTTAAGTGTTCTCTTATTATTTCTTTATAGAGGAGGAATTCAACATTTAATTCATTTCTACTGCAAGTTCTAAATTTTGCTTGGCACAATAGATATACTATCTCACTTAATACTCAAACTAGCATCTTTTTGTCAAATAAAGAAACATTAAACTCAGAGTGGCTAACTCTGAATATACATAACAACAGAGTAGAGTGAAAATTTGAATCTCAGTTGCAAACCCATTCCTAGTTCTTCACTCCACACTACATTTGATATGGTCCTAGGTTGCAAGATCATGGAAATACAACAGCTGCCACATTTTTATATTGTTCTGTTTTCCATGGGCTGCCCTAATTCATGGCTGCTAAATGAAAAAAAATCAAATTAATTGTGATGAGTGCATCTGCGTCAAACCTAGTTGATTGCAGCATGCCACAGGGACTTGCCCTTTCCTAAAGGATTGATTATTTTTTAAATATAAAAAAGATACACTTGTCAAGTCTACAGAAGGCAATGTGGGGTTGCTGATATGTAGGGTGACACATTGAGAATGCAAAATGAACTTGATAGAATAAAATGAACTTAAAGCAGCAAGATGAAGTTTAACAGAGAAAACATGTGGCCCTGATTTTAAGTTCAAAAGATAATTTTGTAAGTACAGGATGTAACTGCTCAAAGATGAGACCATTTTTCTTCTGAATATAATATATGGGTTGGTCTTCTGGAATGACAAGAGTTCATGTAAAGGTCCAAGATTTTATATGACCACAGGGTTATATATGAGCCAACAGCGTTACTTGGATACTAAAAAAGAAAATCTACTTTTGGACTGTACTAATTTACATATGGCAATATAAAAAAAAGTTAAACACAAAGATCTGGAGGATGGTCCCTGGTTCTGGGCACCAACTTCAAGAGGAAGCTCCATAAACCTCAGTGTTCTGGAAAGCATACTGAAACGATATCCTGGATTAGGGTTATGATTATGCATGCATTCTGCAAACATTTCAGTTTGATGTGCTGTGCTTGATGATGGGCTAAAAAAGTGATCCTTGCACTCAAGGAATTAAAGCTTACAGCAGATGATTGGAATATTTAGTAAAGAGAAAGGAAGACTTAGAGGAAATTGCCTTCAAATACTTGAAGATATTTTGATAGGTAAGGTTTAACTTTTCCAAGCCTGATTCCATTCAGGCTGGTCTCAGAGAAAAGAAGCTGGCCTCCTTCAAAGCTAGTGGGAGATGGCTATGTTCCAGGTCTGTAAGATAATCATCCCTCTTAATCAAGAACTCCCAGATCCTAAAGACAAACATGGCAAATCCTACTGTAAGCTTGGGCTTGGAGCTTGACTCCCATCTCTCCAGAGGAAGAGACGTTATCCCTCACCTTCTTTGAACACTAAGCTGGCAAAAAAGAACTTACTGACATCAGAAAAGGAGTGAAGACTTGTCAAGGTCACCCTGCTGGAATCTGACATCCAGCCCTGCTTCATTGCTTCATACTGCCTCAGAGCATGATAGGCAGCGTGTAACCCAAACACCTTCTTTCCTATCTCTATCTCCTTGTTCCTATGAATGCTGCTTCAACAGATCTGCTGAGCTATTTGCCCTCTTTGCATAACATTTATATAAGAGGAAATATGTTTTCAAATAAAATTAGGTACTGAAAATTTGTTGAATAAAATGTCTAGAAACTAGACTATAACCGGTGGGTGGAAAAGTTGCATCCAACAAATTTTCACTGGAATGAGGAAGAATATTAGAAAAAAATGAGAAATGAAATGAATGTTTTCTGAGGTGGGAATCTTTCAGTCACTGGGGTCTTCAAAAAGTGATAAGCATAGCATCACTAAAGTATATTATTCAATTTATTTCCACATTGAGTGATTTCTATATGGAAATCACTTTAGGTGGAAAACGTTCTACTAATAAATCCCTAAGTCCCCTTCCAATTCTAGTATTTGTTGTTCTAATATTTTGCATGGACAATGCAAAACTGCATCAAAACAGTTGCCTCATATGATCAATAAAAGGCCAGTAGCTAATCTGTATATTTTCTCAATGGCAGTATTTTCTGACTGTAATATTTGTACATTTATGTGACTCTCTCTGCCCCTTAATTTTTAACATTATAAGTGGCATTTAGAGCTACAGTTATACTTACTTTATTACTTCTAAATTATTTATTTTTAGAAGAATGTTATAAATGCATATTGTTTTCATTTACCTGGATTTTGTGTTTTTTTACTTTTATAGTATGAATCAAGTTTAGTAAAAGGTTAAATATTATCCAGACATATGAAGATTTTTTTTTGAAAGCATGACTGAAACCTATTACTTTTTCCTCATAGAATATTTATTAGCACTATAAAGTGGAAAGACTGTCCTCATGTGGAAATGTTATAAAAAGTGTAAAATTCAAGGTCTTGAAAAACTCCTAACAAGGGGATCTTATTTTTATACTACTCTAAAATATAATATATGCTGGCAGTATTAAACATTATAACCATACTTAGCATTTACAAAATGTAGTTTACTTGTTTGATGCAAGAATTTCTCTCTAAATGAATGCTCATTTATAGTAAAATATTAATAATAATCAGCTTCATTAGTTGTTTCCTATTTCATGGCACCAAACAATATAGTTAAAGAAGTACAGCCAAAACCAAATCTTAAAACAACCTTGACTAGATTGTAAAAACACTCTGCCCATATGGTGAAAACCTAAAAATGGCTAATTCCAAATAAGAAAAAGTTATTGTACCTGTGAGACAAATAAGTAATCAAATCTCTGTGAAAATGAATGGAAAAAATTAAAACATACCATCCTTTCTGATACTATACATTTCCCCTTTATTTGACATTTCCTTTTCTAAGTTACCTGATTTATATCCCACAAATGTTTCAGCAAGGATGCTAGAATCTAACATGCAAAATTATTGCATCTTTTTCTGTTTTTCAAAGCCATTTTTCAAATAACTCAATCTCTTAAAGTTCTAGAATGGAAATTTCTTTTTCAAA
>NW_012144855.1:215898-230357 GCF_000956105.1 Propithecus coquereli | reverse complement strand
GCACCATCCGAAGGATGGACATATTTGAAACACGGACTTGGGGTGGGGGGACCAAGGGCAACATACATAACCTAAGCATCTGTACCCCCATAATATGCTGAAATAAAAGAAAAAGAAAAAAAAAAGTTGAAGTAAGCCCTTAAAGATATACACAAAGTAATATGCAAAATCATCCTAGAAATTACACTAGATTTTAAAATGTGTCTTCCAATCTTTTACTTTTGTCTCATGCACAACTCTGACAGCAGACACGTTGAGTAATATTGGAAGTCAGTTAAGTGAAGGGATATCAAGAAAGCTCTTCTATAATTGTGAAATGATAAAATGTTGAGAACATAAAACATTGGCAAAGTAGCCATTTGATTGAACTTTTATGTGGATCTACTTACATAAATGCAAGCTTAGGTATACATAACCAGTAATTATCATCAGCATTTTACAAAAGAAGTATTAATTATATATTTTCCCTGTAATAATTTCACTCAAACTAATAATATGTCAAAGAAATGGTAAAAGGTCAATTTTCAATGCAAATTCAGAATCTGGTATTAGAATATTTCTAGGCCTACTAAGAACTGTAAATGCTATCTTTTGCTCTGGTTCAAGTCTTTAGGAAAGTATAGGTAAGTGTGTACCTCATCAGCAACAATGACAAGTCTTTCAAAACTACTTGAGCTCAAAAGTTCTCAGAAGAACTATGAAGTTGGTAATTGGGGTCAGATTGATGAAACATAAACATACTGTGAAAAACACAGGAACTTTCTAAATGTTAAATTCCTATATTCTTTCATGAGATCACTTGATTTTTGAAGTACTCAGACAAAAAGATAACCCAAAATGGCATTGGGAATCTTAATGAAAATAGACATATTCTAAAGAGTCTGCCAGTTTTATATCTAGTTTTAGGAGATTTTTCATGAATGTATTATATCAGAAATAGGTTAGAGATCATATGCATGCTTGCATGTTTATATTAATAAAACTGTTTCTCCTTAGATGATGTTCACCTATAATTTTAAATGTTTGTGCACTTTGAAAAAAAAACTACACTAGTGTTATAAATAATCTATTTAAGTCTTTTTATGGAGATAGTAAATGCTTTATAACCTAAATACTTATGAAGTACCCACTTGAATTTCATTTTTAAAAAATGTTTCATAAACTTGTTGTAAGAAAGTGATGGATACACAAGACATTATCCACAGTATAAATCCCCTCTGGCCTTCTTTCAATAATAAAGTAAAAAAATCTGGAGCAGACATTTAGAGAAAAGTAAAAGATCAAATAGCACATATTTTCCTGTCAGTCTTTGGCATCTATGGGTAGAATGTCAAGTCTGGGATTAAATATTGAAAAGAAATTAGAGTCTTGTTGGATAGGAATCAGTATTTTCTTTCATTTAGGCCATAATATCACTTTAATTCATTTCAGGTCATATCTTTTAACTATTTATTAATCTTCTGTCTTTGAAATAAAATTGAATCTCACCTTGAAGTATCTGCTAATTTAAGTACAACTATATATCTTAGGTAGCCATGTCAACTCAAGGAGGCCCTTAAATGTTCCAGATATACACGTTATAGACATACTATATTACAGCTACTGATACAGAACTCACAAAGATTACCAGAACCACTTATATTGAGTTTTTACTTAGTAATAGACTTACTTTGAAGAAAATATTGTTTGTGTCCTAGCACATTTCAACTAGACTATTTTTAAAGTTTGTAAAATAGTACAAAAAACTGTTATTCAGAAGTTCTATCTTGTTTGCTCCTCCAGTTTTTGAGCTTGAATTTACGTGTATTCTTGTGGACATATGTATAAAGGACAATTCACACATGTCCTTAGGGACATATATCCTTAGGAGTGTGGGTTGAAAAACTCTGAAGTTACTATTGGCTAAATGCCAAAAATCTCCTGCACTCTCATTATTATAGCTTTGTGAATTAGTTGTTTTTCTCTATCTGTCTCTTTTCCTCTCTCTAACTTTATATTACTCTCTCAGATTTTCACAGACACACATACAAACTCACTCACATACTCTATTTTCCTCCAAGGGCATACACACCATGCCAAGGGGATAGTTGAGAAAGAATTCACCAGGTATCCATTTCTCAGACACCAGCCCATCCCTAAAATAATCCTGGTCTTGGCACTGATCCTGGGTCAGTAGTCAAAACCTCTTCCCCTTCTAGATACCTGGGCCTTTTTTTCTGCTATTTGATCTAAGTTAGAATCTCCCAAATTCATCTAAATTGTCTAATATTAAACATCAGAAAGAACACAACTTGGTTCTTAACCAGATTTCCCAAGTAAAAGATTCCTGTCTGCAATGCAAATTTGCTATCCTCTAACCAACAACTTTTCAACTCTAAATTTAAGAAGTGCTGTTTGTACGTATTTATAAAGAATCATGCTAGAGACATACCCCCAGATTAATAGAAACCTTCTTACTTTATATGTTGTTTCAATTAAGATAATTTGAGCACAGGTGACAGAAATCAACTCTGGCTAATTTACACACAGAAAAAAGGGAACTTAATAACAGCTTGATTGAAACTTAAGAAGTAGTATGTATTATTTACATTAAGATAATTTTCAAATGCTCATGAGAGCTAGAAAGAAGAGTTTGCCTATTTTGGGATAGGAAGACCCAATATCATGATAATTCTCTCAAATTTAACTAAAAAATTCAATGCATTCCTTATAATATACCAACAAGATTTCTCTTTTTACTAGATTAGCTGATTATAAAGTTCACATAAAAAAAAAGCAGGCAAAAATTATTTCCAGAAATACTTCCCCACCCAGAAAAGGAGCATTGACATGGGACTAACACTAACAGATATTAAAACATGATAAAGCTATAGTACTTAGAACATTGTCCCTTCATTACATGCCATTAGAATGACCGCCAACCACTTTCTGTCCTTGAGACACTTCAGTCAAATAGCATCCTTCCAAGTGAAATTCAAATGCTAACCTATTGGCATATCTTAAAACTAAAACTACATGATTTGGGGGATAGCTAAATCCTCAAAGAAGTCAGGTATTGACATCAGTTCGACTCCTAGAATTTACTGAAAGGGAAAGAAAATATATGCTGTATATGGAAGCTTTGTTCATAGTAGCCTAAAACTTGGAACAGCCCAGACGTCCATCAATAGGGAACTTATAAACAAGTCAGAATATATTTATACAGTGATCCAATACTCAAGAGAGCAAAACAAAATAAAAATTTACTGATAAGTGAATGGATTTTAAAAACCTAATGTAGGACAAAAGAAGCCAAACACAAAAGAGTATATGCTGCATGATTCCATTTCCACAAAATCCAAGACTACATAAAAGTAATCTATAGCGATAGCAATCATGTAGTGATTGCTTAACAGTCATGGGAGTTGCAGATTTACTCAAATGGGGCATGAGGGAACCTTCTCGAATGATGGAAATGTCCCATATCCTTATTTAGGTGGTGGTTACACGGGCATATTCAATTGTCAAAACCGATCAAACTGTACAATTTTGATTTGTGCATTTATTGTATGTAAATTATACTTCTGTAAAAAACATACAAAAATATATAGCTTTAGAAAAGAAAAGAAAAATAAAAGTTGAACATAAAACAGAATAGATGTACTTTATAATGCATCCCTTGAATAACCAATAATAAAACACACCCTTCTTTCCACTGAAACAATTCTAGTCTTATTTCTCCCTGTCTCTATTTTGTGACAGTAGACATCATCCTACTCATCACCCTCACCAGTACTATAACTTCTCCCTTTATTTTACCTTTTTCTATGGTGGCATGAAAAGCTTCTAATCATCAGAAGGCAGTCTCAGATTCTAATTCAGTGAATCCATGATTATGTATAAATAAAACCATCAATAATGTATAAATAAAACCTTCAAAAGATAACAAAACCTTCAAATTAGCAGAAAGTGAAGACATGAAGATAAGAAGCCATCATTTGATGACATTACTTGTAAGCATTAGATCTGTGATGTCCATTTCACACTCACCCCCAGCACACTCACACACACATAGTCTCTCTGCTTCTGGATGGACCAGTGAATTTTGGCTGAGCTTTAAATGAAGCTGCACCCTATATGTTAATTGTTATTTTCTTTTTTTTTTTTGAGACAGAGTCTGGCTCTGTTGCCCGGGCTAGAGTGCCGTGGCGTCATCCTAGCTCACAGCAACCTCAAACTCCTGGGCTCAAGCGATCCTCCTGCCTCAGCCTCCCGAGTAGCTGGGACTACAGGCATGCGCCACCATGCCCGGCTAATTTTTTTTATATATATATATTTTTAGTTGTCCAGATAATTTCTTTCTATTTTTAGTAGAGACGGGGTCTCGCTCTTGCTCAGGCTGGTCTGGAACTCCTGACCTTGAGCGATCGACCCGCCTCGACCTCCCAGAGTGCTAGGATTACAGGCATGAGCCACTGCGCCCGGCCTTAATTGTTATTTTATAAAACACGTTTGATCTAAGATATTTATCCCAAAATTTATTTTCTGCCAATTAGAATGTTAGCCTCAAATATATACTTCACTGTTCTGTATAACCAGCTGCTTCTGAGTTTGAGATAAGAGCAGTGAATCTTACGTGAATCTTCCCATTTGATATGAAGTGATCCCCTCATACAATGGTATGAGATATACAAAGCTATACAAAAGAAAGCCCTGCTAAGCCTATGATACTAGCAGAGGGATGAAGAACAGGGAAACCAAATCCAATTTCAGAATAGTTTCCTGCTATGGTTTAAACGTGTACCCCAAAATTAATGTATTGGAAACGTAATTCCCAATGCAACAGTGTTGGGAGGTGGGGACTTTTGAAATGTGTTTGGGTCATGAAGGCTCTGCCCCCATGAATAGATTAATGCTGCTATAAAAAGGGCTTATTGAAGTAGGTTCTCTCTTTTCTGCTTTTCTGCCTATGAGGTACAGTGTTCCTTCCCTACAAATGATGCAACATTCTTGCCATCTTGAAGGTACAAACCAGGCCCTTACCAGATACCAGATGCTGGTGCCTTGATATGGGACTTCCCAGACTCCATAACTGTGAGAAAATAAATTTCTGTTCTTTATAAATTACCCGGTGTCAGGTATTTTGCTATAGCACCATGAAATGGACTGAAACAGTTCCCTTATAGTCCATTTCTCTTAATAATTAAAGGAGTTCAGTCCAATCAATTGGCTACCATATAATTGCCTGGTGGTAGTTATGGAAGCACACTGGAGATCAACGATTCATTTTTTCCAAGTAAAAACTAGTCTCTCAGCCATTGTGTCAGACAAGTCTTCTTGATGAAGGGGAGTCCAACTTGTTAAAAATATGTGTATAGCCTCCATCCCCAATGCTGGGTCCATTTTCTTCAAAAACCTATTCAAAAAATAATAAGCTACTTGGAGACAGAGGCTGATCAATATCTATAGGGTAGGTCATTACGTTCACAATGTGAAGAACTTTTTAAATAAGTATTCAAATAAAGCACTACTATTCTCTTGACCTGGGCCCATTTTAAGAAGTTTAACCACACATATCTCTCCAAACTGTATTATCTTCACTGTTTCATTCTTGCCCCTTCAAAGTCACTATCCATCCCATTGGATCATTAGCCAGAAATTGATATAGATCCTGATCTCAGGTTTCTCTTCTCCAGGTAGTTCTTCATTTGGAGAGGAAGAGAAATAATATTCATGTATGGTAAGTTGTAATATATAGTATGATAGGAATCTAAGCAATGTGCTATGGCAGGAGGACAAGAGAATATTCTAAGTAGGTGATCTGAGAGGACTAAGTGGAGATAGCAGGATTCAATATGGCTCTTAAGGGAATGGATAAGATTTTGTAAGAAAACAATGAGTGAATGATGAAGGAAGAGTATAATCTAAAAACATGTCACACAGTGTGACAGATATATTATAAAATCTAAGTAGAGACACTTTTTAGTGATAGTTATATTTCTGTATATAAATGCGTTGTCAGTCATCAGATGAGTTTGACCAGGGAAATGATTCTGTCAGATTGACATTTCAGAAAGTTAATTTTGCTAATACCATGCAGAATGGATTATTAAGGAAGATACTAGAGGAATGGAGATCAGTTCGGAAGAGAAGAAGGAATTAAGACACCAGGAGTGGAAATGGAAATTAGACTTAGATGTGAAGAAAAAATTGTAGATGTAGATGTAAGGTTTTTGGGTAGGCGGCGGTAGAGAAAGAAAGAGGAGCAGAGTGTAAAGGGCAAGCAATGAGGCTTTATTAGGGGAGGAGGAAAGAGAGTGCTCCCGGGTGAGGTTCACTGGTCCCGAGAGAGAGGGGGCCAGAGAAGTCACCCACCGGGAAGTGTTGATTGAGCAGACTTACAAAAGTTTTAGAGTTGGGGGATGGGGGTTTCTCTTCAGCTGGAAGTTTTGGTGGGCAAAGTAGAGAGTTCTTTGTTATAGTCTAGGGCGGGACTCATGGGCTCCTCCTTTTCTCTAGGGAGGGGAGGGATTCCCACCACCAGCCTTACAGTAGAATCAATATAACTTGACAGCAAATTAAAATAGGGGTAATTCTAAAAAGCTTCCCCTTATTCATCATCTCTTCTGGGAAACACAATAAACCTGAAGTGTAGTAGAGGAGTAGCTCTACTACAAAGCCAGCAAGATTTCAAAAATATATATGGGTCCCCAATGCCCCAGGAGAAAAGAAATGCATATAATGGAAGGACAGTCACTGTGAGTAATTCTGGGAAAAGGCCAAGCCTCATACTAGGCTCCCCTTTTGTCTGTGCCTTTTGTACTAATGGAATATCTGATTTCCTTTCCTCATAATAGTTAACTACCATCACCACCACAACCTGTTTCCCTGTTTTATTCCTGTTGCCTTTGTTTCTCAATGGATGTACGCTGCTTCCCTCCCTTCCAGCACTGATTGTTTGTTTGCTTATTTGTTTGTTTTTACACATTTATCTAATAATCCTGATCTACTTTTCAGCTTCCTAACCCTTTGAAGCCATCTCCAAATATTCTAAGTCAGTATGGCCTGGTTCTCTACATTAACTACTAAGCTGCCTAGGACTGAACAGAATTCTTCATGGCCTTCTGTGGATTTAATCACTAACATCACACTTTTCCAGAGTAGATCCTTTTGCCCTGCTGGTGCTCTACAGTTCTGCTGGTTTCCTGCCATTTCCATTTCTTTAACTTAGCTTTTCACTCTTTTACATCTAGCCTGTCTTCTCTGTAGTCAGAACACAAGGTGCTGAAGTATTACTGCTATCCACTAATGCTAATACAGATGCCAACAGCTAATATAGTGAAACAAGAGGAAGATTACGGGTTATAAGTATTTCTGAGTTAATTAGGTTATTAGTCACCTAATCTTAAGGTTTCAGAAATAGGCAATATATTTACATGCAATTTGTCCTTACATCCTTGCTTTCTGCTACTGTGTAAAGAAATTTACTCTGGAGAAACACTGCCTTAAGCACTAGTGTGGATGGATCAATGCAAAGACATCAAATCTTGTATTATGTGAGATTCAAGGCTATCTGTATGACATTTCTTTTGAAATATTGATTAGCATTTGTATCATTAACTTTATGAATTTTTTCTAAAATTAAAATTGACTTGTATTAATAAACACTGTCTCAAATTCAAAAAGTTATTATATAATGGTGTTAAAAAATAGTCTAATCATTTTGATTACCTGAGTCTCAGTTTGTAGGAGAGATTGGACAAGGTAGATTTTAAAGATCCTGATTGTTTTAGAACACCCTCAACATATGAAGATAATTTACTCATGTATATATAATTAATGACACTCTGCATTACTCCTCTGGCTCTGACCCATCTTCCTGCCTCCCTTTTCAAATTTAAAAAAACAAACAAATGAATAAAAAAACTTCATGGGAATTGTGTTTTGGGTTAAGAGTACCTGTATGTAACTTCTTTTTATTCAAAATTATTTTTGTTTAATTTTTGCATGCATAATCTTAATAACATCTACTGATTAAGTTAATATTCAGGAATAAGTCAGGAAAGTAAATTCTTACCTTTATCAAGTTAGAAATCCAGTGTAATTTTCTCTGCCTCTACATCCATAGTACTTTATAGTGATAATTAATATTCTTTATAAAGAGGTGGCTCTGTTCCCTGCCACAAATCAGATCATGGTCCTTTTTCAAATCTACAGAACTAATTTAGAAGAAATGAGATATGTTTTGGGTAAGACTTTTAAAAAAAAGTAAGAATAATATCCTATCATGTTCAATTATTTCAAGAATGTTTACCTCCTGCTGTGTAAAACCTAATAACAATTTAGTTTTGCTTGGGGCAGTATGGGGAGTCCTTATTTGTTTAAGCTTCATTTAAAATATACCCTACAGCACAAAATGCCATATCATGGATATCGTGGTTCATTAACTCAAGGCCACATCATACTCAAAAAGAAACATCATTTTTCAATTAACCTATAGATTTTAGATAACTGTCTAAAACTCATTTACCATTCAGGATAATTACATGCTTTTAGTATCTTTATTTTTATTTATTTTTGGTTTAGTGAAAATTCATTTCTCAATAGCCTTTACCCTTTCCTCGAACTGCTGCGGACATAAGCCATTTTGCTTTAACAATTCCTCCCATATTCATTCTCCCACATATGCTCATTGAAAGCTTTAGTGGTATCTAAATTAACTTGGCAGAAATAAAGAGAGACTCATTTTTGGACAGCACATCCTATGGGGCACTGGTTTGAAGGAAGCAAATTGAAAATGAAAAGAGATTTGGTGTTACAAGGACAAAGGCAGAAAAATG
This sequence comes from Propithecus coquereli, assembly GCF_000956105.1. NCBI lineage: Eukaryota > Metazoa > Chordata > Mammalia > Primates > Indriidae > Propithecus > Propithecus coquereli. Next base: position 221,538 of record NW_012144855.1, on the reverse strand, counting down.
TTTGAAAATGGCATAGTTTAAAAATATAATAACCTATGTTTATTTATAATGTCTGGAGAATGCCATGGTTTGCATAATTGAAAATTGTGGGTAATTCAAGGATACATATGCCATACATGGATTACTGATTTTCAAAGTGCAATGTGATAAATTACATTTAGCTTTAAAAGTTGAGTTTACCAAAACTTAAACATTGATGATTCAGACGGTCCTTCATTGTTTGTGTATCCTTGGCCTGCCAAAACATACTCCCTCCGTCTCTCACAAAAAAGAATGGATTTTTGTTTTTATTCATCCCCAGGGGACACAATGTGTCTTGCAACAAAGAGGAAGGGTTGGTTAGTGGGAAAAAATTGTGTGTTTTAAAAAATATTTGTTCTTTATTCCCACTGCCCATCGGAAAAGGCTGTATGTGACTGCTCAGGAACAATCAAGACATGGGCGAGGGACATCAGAGACTGCCCATGTAAAAATACTTTATAGTCCACAGCCATTTTGTTCCACTCATTCTGCCAAAGGGAGATCCATTAAAGGACAGACATTTCTTTCTTTCTTTTTTTTTTTTTTTTGAGACAGAATCTTGCTCTGTTGCCTTGGGTAGAGTGCACTGACATCATTTTAGTAGATGCAAGCACTGTTGTCTTTCACTTTAGATTTATTGTTTAATATGGTGGAAGGAAAAAGTAAGAAGTCAAAGTTAGGGAAATGGAACGGGAAGAGGACAGGAGTGAAAAATATTGCAATTACATCTTGATTTATACCCATTCAAACATAATTAAGCACTGCTATGTTACAGACATTTCACAGAATTCTTATGAAATAGAATATTAAGGAACTCAAATCTAAAAGAGGAAAAAGGCATTTAAGCAAACTATCATAATGTATTGTCATTAGTGTGCAGAGAGACGAATACAGAACATACTAAGGGAAGAAAGAGATAGTGAAGAAGGATACATTAGATTTTACTAGAAGGAAGAAGTTGTCAAGAATGTCCATGTGTAGGAGATAAAATTCAATGTATATTTAAAAATAGTTCAAGGTTGAAGAATAAGCAAAATGAATTATGTATGAAAGACACAGAAGTTACTATGTATAGCCAGTGGGATAGTCCACAGAGATGCAGTAATCCACCAGAACCTAGGGGCACTTGTTTTTATGTCTTCTATTTCTTTTTTAGGATACATAGTGAATTACTCTCAAGATTAAAAATCCAATTTACAGTTTTAATATTTTCAAGATTGTCAGTATTTGTGTAATAGAGATCCTTTGTCTATTCACTTTGAACAATTTCATAATTTTGTAACTACCCCATTGAAACAGGTATATTTTGAAAATATTCAGTTTAGTAAATCATACCACCCTGGAAGTTCTAACATTAAGATTACAACAGAAAGTTTCTCGCCCCAAGAGCTAAGTAGTATCAACTGCTTAGAACAAAAAAGTCACTGAAAAGATCCTAATTTGCAGACCATGGTTCTGAAAAACAGGCATGGTCAAGTGATTTTTGGTGACTTTTATGGGGAGGAGGCTGGGGTATGTTGCCAGAGCTAGAATGTAGTGGATAGTCACAGATGCAATCATAGCATACTGTAGCCTCGAACTCAAGAACTCAAGTGTTCCTCCCACCTCAGGCTTCTGAGTAGCTGGGACTACAGGCATGAACCACCACACCTGGCTTGATCAAGTGTTTTACATATTCCTCCTTTATATGTTAAAAGGAAGCCTGGCTAACATAAACTGAAGTCTTAATGTAAATCTTAGGTAGACAGAATTTAGTATGATGTGAAGAAAGTAATAACATGACAGGAAATGTAAGAGTGAATCCTTTCTGAAGGTCAAGGAGACTACTGAAGGAAAAAAACAAAATATTGGCTGGAATTGTATGTGGTTGCCTGGTTTTTAAATTTATTTACGTATTTATTTAACAACACTTATTCAGTGCCTACTAGGTATCAGCCATTATTCTAGATTTTGTGGGTACAGGATTGAATATAAAGCTTCTAACCAAATAGGCAAAGCTCTTGGGAGAAGGATGTTTTAAGAAAAATTCAGATGTGTTTAAGGGAATCTTGAAGGAGTACATTCGTACTTCCCAGATTTCAAAACAAAAAATTGCAAGTACCCTTAGTTAAGAACTGCATCTAACTTTACAAGATAGAATATTAGAAATGGTTGAGGCATAGTCTGAGATAAAGAAAAGATCAGGATCAGAATATCATCTTGGTTAGAAAAAATTTCCTATCAGAAACAGAGAGGAAATATAGGAAGCCCTTATTTTAACTCACACCAAATGGAAATACAAGATAAAATACTTGGTTTTAAGTTTTTTTGTTTGATTGTTTGGTTTGGTTTTGGAAGGTTTTTTTAATAGTTAAATTTGAAAGCAAAAAATTAAAAAAAAAAAATGGCAGTAGAAACAAAGAAGAAGAAATGGCCATAAACATGAATGGCAGATAAGGCAAATGGCACATGGGGCATCATAAATTAATATGTCTAAGAGATAGGGCAGGAACTGAAATTGAGTAATGTGTGACTCTGGAACAAATTTTTTGACATAAATCCAGGAATGATCTATAAAATGAGGGACCAAAAAAATTCCTCCCATTATCCCAAGTATATCAGAAATAAGCATTGGCCATAGGTAAAGATAATCACTTGTGAAACTTTGAACTTCATGCCTGTAAATATTGGAATTAGAAATCATAAGTCATGAAAATTGGACTAAAACAAGTTAAACCCATAAGTCAAACACAAAGCTGCCACATAAAGGACCACCATAACTCAGAGTACATGTAATTCATGTGGAAAATAATTCATTCTGATAAGATCACTGTCCAACATTACAAAACATGAAAGGAAAACAAATGTGGGGAGAGTGTTCAAGTGAAAACAATAGAATTATGATGATACAGCTTAAGGAATTAAAGTAGTCTGAGAGTAAAATATGTCAAAAAGTTCAAATAGATGAAGTAAGCAATATAAGCAATATAAGAAAACAGAAGTTTTTGAAACACATCTACATTTGCAAAATTTACAAAACTTATAGAAATGAAAAATGGGTTATAGAAATAAACACATCAATAAAAAACTACAGACCACTATCCCTCATGAACATAGATGCAAAAATCTTCAACAACATATTAGCAAATCAAATCCAACAGCACATTAAAAAGACAATTCACTATGATCAAATGAGTTTCATCCCAGAGATGCAAGGATGGTTCAACATACATAAATTAACAAATATTATTCACCACATAAACAGAAATAAAAATAAAAACTATAAGATCATCTCAATAGATGCAGAAAAAGCATTTGAAAAAATCCACCACCCCTTTATGATAAAAACCCTCAAAAATCTAGTCATGGCAGAAACATACAACAAAATAATAAAAGCCATATATGACAGACTAACAACCAACATCATACTGAATGGGGAAAAGTTGAAAACATTCTCCTTAAAACAAGAATAAGACAAGGATGCCCACTGTCACCACTTCTATTCAGCATAGTACTGGACATCCTAGCAAGAACTATCAGGCAAGAGAAGGAAATAAAGGGCACCCAAATCAGAAAAAAAGGAGGTCACATTATTCCTGTTAGCCAGTAATATGATCTTATATCCAGAAAATCCTAAAGATTTCTCCAAAAAGTCTCCTCTAATTGATAAACTCAGTAAAGTCTCAGATTAAAAAATTATTGTACACAATCAGTGCATTTCTATACACTAATAATGATAAAGCTGAGACTCAAATCAAGGACTCAATACCACTTACGATAGGTGCGAAGAAAATAAAATACTTAAGAATATATTTAACCAAGGAGGTGAAAGACCTCTACAAGGAGAACTATAAATCACTCAGGAAGGAAATTATGAAGGATGTAAACAAATGGAAAAACATATCATGCTCATGGATTGGCAGAATCAACATTGTTAAAATGTCTATACTACACAAAATGATTTACAGGTTGAATGCAATCCCCATTAAAATACCAATGTCATTTTTTGTAGATCTATAAAAAATAATTCTACACTTCATATGGAACCAAAAGAGATCCAAATAACCAAAATAACCTTAAGCAAAAGGAATAAATTGGGAGCCATCACTTTACCAGACTTCAAGCTGTACTACAAGGCCATTTTAACCAAAACAGCATGATACTAGCACCAAAATAGAGACATAGATCTATGGAGCAGAACAGAGACCCAGATATAAAACTATCCTCATATTACCATCTGATCTTTGACAAAGAAGAAAACCCTATACGCTGGGGAAAAGAATTCCTATTCAATAAATAGTCCTGGAATAATTGGATAGCCACATGTAAAAGATTGAAACAGGATTTTTAGCTCTTACCTTCACAAAAATTAATTCACAATGTATAATAGACTTAAACCTAAGACATGACACTATAATGATTCTAGAAGAATATGTTGGAAAAACTCTTCTAGGATGTTAGCCTAGGCAAAGAATTTATGAAGAAGACCCCAATGATAATCACAGTAAAAACAAAAATAAATAAATAGGGATTGATTAAATTAAAAAGCATCTGCACAGCCAAGGAAACGATCGATAGGGGGAATAGACAACCTACAGAATAGGAGAACGTATTTGCATGCTATATGTCTGATAAAGGGCTAATAAGCAGAATCTACAAAAAATGCAAGCAAATCAGCAAGAAAAAAATCAAACAACCCCATTAACAAGTGAGCAAAAGACATGAACAGATGCTTTCCAAAAGAAGATAGACTAATGGCCAATAGACATATGAAAAAATGCTCAATGCCTCTAATTATCAGGGAAATGCAAATAAAAACCACAATGAGATTATCACCTAACTCCAGTGAGAATGGCTTTTATCAAAAAGTCCCAAAACAACAGATGCTGACATGGATGTAGAGAGAAAAGAACACTTATACACTGTTGGTGGGACTGCAAACTAGTACAACCTTTATGGAAAATAGTATGAAGATTCCTCAAAGAACTAAAAGTAGACCTACCATTTGATCCAGCACTCCCACTATTGGGTATTTACCCAAAGGAAAAAAAAAAGCCATTTTATCAAAAAGACACTTACACTTGACTGTTTACTGCAGCACAATTCACAATCGCAAAAATGTGGACTCGACTCAACTGCACATCAATTCATGAATGGATTAATAAAAATGTGGTATGTATACCACAGAGTACTACTCCATGATAAAAAAAATGAATTACTACCTTTTGTAACAACTTGGATGGAACTGGAGACCATTCTGTAAGTGAAGAATCATAAGAATGGAAAAACAAATAGCATATGTATTCACTATTAAATTGGAACTAATTGATCAGCACTGATGTGCACATATAGAAGTAAAACTCAATGGTAAACAAGCAGGTAGGAGGGGGGAGTATGGGATGGATGAAATCATACCTAACGGGTGTAATGTACACTATCTGGGTGATGGGCACACTTCAGACTTTGACTTCAACTGTACAAAAACAATTCAGATAACCAAAACATGTGCACCTGTATAATATTCTAAACTAAATATAAATAAATAAAGTGTTCAATATCCTTTTATTCTCTGGGGAGGGGGAAATATCAATTAATACTTTACATTGAAAGTCAAGAATGAACATCTATTGGATGTCGGGC
>NW_012144855.1:210941-211832 GCF_000956105.1 Propithecus coquereli | reverse complement strand
TATGCAGTTATTTTACTGCCTCTAGGATCAGTAATAATATGGTACATTTTCATGACTGATGTAAGGACCTTTCATGAAACCAAAGCTTTACAAAGGATATACAGCCAATTCCCCATTTTCTATGTACAAATATTGTACAAATATTCCCCAAGGTTTTGAAATATATTATCATATATTTAAAGTTTTCCTTTCCAAGACTTACATTTAATTTGGGGTTCAATCATCTTTTAAAATGTTCTCAATTTTGCTCAGGGTATATTTTGGAGTAAATAGATACTTGCTCACATATTTTTAAAAATGAATGTACTTCATGTACTAGTACTTTTATCACACACAAATAATTGTAGCAAATAAAATAAGGTGATGGAGGCGGGGAAACAATCTAACATTAACATTTTTCTGAAAGAGTACAAAAAGTCCTGGGAAGCATTCCATGCATTTGCCCCAGGAAAAGATATTATAATTTGAAATGTTATCTCATAACTCTAACTTTCATACTGCATAGGCTGTACATTTTTATCTTTTAAGTGTAGAAATAAAATAGAAAGGTGTTTTATTTTCTTTTAAAGAACATATAATTGAAAATGCATTTTAGTAAAACAACAACTTAATTTATAGGCACTCTGCAAGGGGACCTCTGGGGCTCTAAAAACAACATGCTAAAAACCCACTTACCCCAGCCAGAGCTACACTTGTGGGTGAGTTCCTTTAACTCTCTCAAGAAATAGATATCATGTTTAATATGCTGTGCATCTTCAATAGAAAAAGATAGCTTAGTTTGAGAATTAGTAAAACAATTTTGATGAGGTAGTTAGTCTTCACATATCCATTTGGAAAATAGTAACAAAAATCTGACCAAAATTTTCCTTTACAAAGTGAATAATATTTTAA
>NW_012144855.1:207601-210891 GCF_000956105.1 Propithecus coquereli | reverse complement strand
CACCATCCAAGGGATGGACACGCTTGAAACTCGGACTTGGCGGGGAGGGGGGAGGCAAGGGCAACATATGTAACCTAAACATCTGTATCCCCATAATATGCTGAAATAAATAAAAAAAAAGAATGAATACTGTAAACTATATAGTAATCACTTAAAATGCTAAAAGAGTGGAAATAATATAAGGGTAGCTAATAAGAGAGGGAAAATTGAGTAATTAAAATTATTAATCAATTAATCCAAAAATGGCATAAAAGGAACATAAAACAGATGAGACAAACACAAAGAATTGAAAAAGACATAACTTAAAACCAAATATATCAGCAATAAAACTTAATGTAAGTAGATTATATGCTCCAATTAAAATTAAAATTGTCAAATGGAATAAACGCACTCATGCACACACACACACAGACAACTAAATGTTCGATACAAAGAAACAGCTAAAATGTAAGGATATGAAAGGCTGAAAGGAAGATGATAAGAAAAAGTGTCAGGCGAATATTAAAGGAAATCTAATGCAGCTTTCTACTGATTTCATAGAAAGAAGGGAGAAAACATTGCTAGCTATAAAGAGTTATACTTCATAATCATGAAATGATTTGATTCACCAAGATCAAAATCTTTCATTTGGAATTTTTAGCTTGTATATTTCTTATTTTTCTGTCTTGTCTTCAACATTTTCTAGCCCTAACCTCTCACACATATCAACCTACTTCATGATAAGAAAATATAATTAGCTTTAGATGTCACCTGCCATTTTTAGTAGCTCAGAATAAGGTGTCTCAACTATCTGAACACAACTTTCTGAGTTCAGGTATGAAGCCTGGGCCATTTATCTCCATTCCTGGCATTCTCCTTTTGTTTAGAAAAACCAGGCCTAAAACTTCTAGTGACCCTGTGCATGGTATTATGATTCTCTGGATTCTTGGCCTAAAATATGACAAATTATACATCAGAAATTCAAAGAAGTTGTACAGCTGTTTTTCTTTGCTATTCTACACCATCCACAGTTCATCAGCCTAATGGGGAGATGTTCCTTTCTTTAAATTGTTTTCCAGCTGTGACAAAAAGATAATCCTATGTGAACAACAAGCTATAAAGAATGATAGAATTAATTGTAAAGTTGAAAAAGAAATATATAGAACAAAGTGATTTTGATAAGTATTATACATTAATATTGTCCATGGAAATATTAAGCATTTAAGCTATTCAAAATATGAAAAATAATTTTATACATCTGAGCCAAGATTTCTGTTATAAATTGATAAAAGGAAGTGATTCTGGGAAGAGTGAATTGGTGTGCATATTCCCAATTCCTCCCCAGTTGAATTAGCTACTGCTTCACAAGTTCCCTCCAGACCAAATATTATTTTGGAGAATGTGTCATACCACATTAAGCTTTACTGAACTATGTTGTGAAACTCTTTCCAGTTCAATAGTTGAGGGTCAATGAATGTCTTGGCAAGAATGGATGAGAGTAGGGGAAAGGTCACATTATATTCAGTGAATATTTTTCAATCAGTCCTCTGAGAAACAAAACGAAACAAAACAAATGGTCCCCTTTTATATTACAAATATCCCACTCACAAAATATAATAAGCATTTTCTGTTCCTTTTGATTATTAGTCATCTCCCTTTCTTCATAAGGGTACCTTCTATTCACTATATGGTGACAGACAAAAGCCGGTAGGGAGAGAAGAGAGAAGGAGGAGAGAAAACCGTCCAAGGAATGATCAAATGCACATCTAAAGATGTTTAATGAAGAAGAACAGCTATTGAAAGAGCATTGTAATAGTCTAAATTACTAGCCATACTGGGAGTGAAGCCTTCTATGGCTTCTTTTCTTTTATGGAACATCTCTTCCCGAATAACATCATCTCCACCCAAGGATTTACCTTGTCTCTGCATGTTGATTGTTTTCCCAAACTCCAAACTTCAATCTCCAGAATTCTAAAATCTTCTGTCCAGACATGTCCTCAAAACTCCAGAACTCAATTTTATAACCCAGGCATCTAATAGGCAATATTGATTCCTTTAGTCTCTTTCATCATAAAAAAGGGGATCAGTTCACAGTCAAATAGAAATGGTGTTATTTTCTTATGTGAAGGCTCTATAGAGACGTAGTACCCAGTCTATGTGTAATATATCATATTGGGGAAATAATTTGCTAGCAAATATGCAGTTCCTTAAGTAAAACATCTGAAATAATATTGCTTTACATTGGAATAAAGGTAACACCTCTGATTTTCTTTAGGAGCTGATTTTCTATAAATCTAGTGAAAAAAAGTTAGGATGTTACTCACAGCTTAAGACATTAGATGTCCTCATGTAAAACAGATGGAAATGAATGGGTGTCAGGTCAGAAGGGGGATAAATATTAGCAAATTAAAAAGCAGAAACTATTGTATTGTTTTTTCCTGTTTGTAATAAGCAAAATATTCCATCAACTTTTGGTACTTTGATTTTGATAAGGACTGTCTGAAAAATACTAGCGTCTAAAGTATCACATTGATTTTTTCCTACATTCATAAATTTGTCAACCAAGCACTAAATCTTTTCAGTTATGAGAGGATTAAGGAGCCTAAAAGTCATAATAAATGAATGAGACGTTCTTAGTGAATTTCACTCCGATTATTCTTCGTTATGAAAATAGCTTCTGAAATATTCTTTAGCTTCTGGATTTCCTCAGTCTTGTCAAATGAAAAGGTTAAATGGAATCAGATTCTGCTTAAAGGGAATATATCGGTGTCCTGCAAAAACTTCATACTGTTATGAATAGGATAAAGAAGTTGAACAGAACAAAACGTGAAAATAACTATGTTTGATCAATGAATTAATTGACCACGATAGCTATTGGTGTCTCAACTCAACAAAATGTTGAGATTTTTTGGAGTCTGGCATTCAGTCTCATTTTTTTCTCACTGAGTGATTTCATACATTCCAATGATTGAAACTGTGAAATACATTTGTGAGTGACTATCCAAATCTCTAATCCAATTACTCCATAGTGTTCAGTATTTATGAATCACAGTATCTTTTTTTAATGTCTCCCAGTCACTCTAACCTCAATATATTTCATGCCAAACTCAAAATTTTCTCTTTTGAAATCCTTTTGTTCTCCCATATTCAGCAATTGCCTGTTTATACATATCTTCTACTAAATTATAAACTCATTGAGTGCAAAATCTATATGCTCTTATTTGTTTTACCTTTGTGTGTACCTAACACTAGAACACTGAGAAAACAAATGAAAATTTGAATGATAGTCAATAACCAATTCAATCCTATAA
>NW_012144855.1:201160-205496 GCF_000956105.1 Propithecus coquereli | reverse complement strand
GCCTCCAAATGTATAAGGGCAAAGGAAAAAAGAAGTAAATTTAAAGATCACACATAGCAGAACCAAAATTAGGACCATAATAATGTGTGTGACTAATAGTAACTGATTCAGCTCCAAAATGAACTTCCCAATAGACTATTGTTGTTACTGAAAATCTCTCCAGTACAATTTTATTTTAGGGGGATAAGGACTTGGTGAAATGCCTTAAGAAGTACTACATTAAATGATTAAAGATGTAGTTTACACTTAGAATGAAAGGGAGTCTAGGATTCTCACGAAAAGAAAAGAGAGGAATCGGATCCTGGCACGAGGTTTCTGTCCTACGCCGGAGATCAGCTGGCTCCCCTAGCAAAAGAGGGATCCTCTCGAGGGGCAGTTAGGGAGTCATGTAAATGGACATATAGCTAAATGGGTGAACTTTAGAAGACAAGGATCACTGCAGCAGTTGATAAAATTAGGCATTTGTAGGCCAGTAAATGTAATTGTTGTTATCTACCTATAGGCAACATGACCTCAGTCACCAGTCTGGGTTACAAGTTAAGGCTTAAATAGTGGGATAGAGTTTTAGGGTTGACAAGTAAGATCAAGACTAGGAAATAGAGCTGCCTAGCTCCTAAATTTGAGCCTCAGCTCTAAAGCTGAGAAAGCAAAGTATCTAGTAAATTAAAGAGTTTAGCTTAAAGTAGAAGTTGAATTTTATGACTTAGACAAACATGGATGTCAGGCATAGTAAAAGGGAGTTATATAATTTGTGAAAACATGGATGTTTGTGCCTCAGTTCTAATGAGTCACATGAAAACTTATCTGCTACAAGTAGAGTACCAGATCCCATGTGTTGCTGTGCATTATTTCTAAGCCAACAGATATAAATATACCAGCTGCTAGTGTTTCATAGCAAGTTAAATAATCTCTCTAAGCCTTAACATCTCCTTTTGTAAATATAAAATAGTAAAATCTATCTTTCAAGCTTCAGTGAGGACTATTTAATGGCACTCAACAAATGTTAGCTCTAAATTGACTGGGCATGGACAATAGAAAACAATTCCTGACTTAAAGGAGGACTGTCTGGGGGCCGGAGCTTGATTAAGCTGCAGCTGATTGATATGGGGTATATCAGTGGATCTATCTAGTTGGAAGAAGCTGAGGAATGCAATAGCAAGAAACCTCAGAGCAGGCTGATAATTATTTGTTTCTAGTTCCTTACTACGAAGCAATGTATTACTTCCCCTTCAACTGAGAGATAAGATCTGATAGTGTAGTACACAGAGCGTGGTATTGGAGAACATGAAATACATGAGCCCAGAGAATAGCACAGGCTTGAAACAAGAAGGGTTGAAATTGCTGAAAAGTGAGGTTTGAAGATAAAGTATGGAATGTGACCAGGTCACATGCCAAAAAGATATAGAAAAACAGCCTAAATTTCCACTTACAGTCATGGAGTTCTCTGGAGGGGAGACATTATCTGACAGAAAGCCGAAAAAAAGTCAATTCCATTAATATTCAACAGAAGGTATTAAACATATACCATACGCAAACCATGGTGTAAGTGTATGGAGAGTATATAAAGGACCCAATTTACCTCTGGCAAAATTGTCAAGGGCTAAAAGAGAAATTTGTCTTCTGTAACTACCAGACTGGGAAATGAAACTGGGTGAATGTTAAAGTACTTTGCCACATTAGGTCATATGAGACACATGAGCTAAGCTGCTAGCGTCCCATAAAATGCATCAGCTAAGAACAGGGAGAATAAAAGGAAACGTTTTGGAAAAGAAATGGTAATAATAGGATAGTATGAGAAAAGAACCTATGCATGGAAGAGAGAAGAGAGTCTAAAGAAGAAAATGTGTAATAGAGGATTAAAAATTTAACTATATATGTATATTGCTTGAATGTATGAAATTTAATAATTAAAATTATATTAAAATTTATATCATAAATGTATGCAGTTATTTTACTGCCTCTAGGATCAGTAAATTTATTTTTTTAAAGGAGCCTTAGGGAGCCATAGTTAATTCTTTGCATAAATCCCATATTCATATAATCCAAAAGAATTAAAATCTGGTCTGTATGTCTTTTGATTATGTACACATATTTTAATTAGTGAGCAATCAAAGTTATTATATAAGCAGGGAAATGTTTATATCATATATCATGAAGTCTTTCTTAGGCCATTCTCTTAATTCAAAGGGTAAAAATCAGAAATTCATGTTTTCTCAGCCAACACGTTTGACACCCACAGACTTTACTATCCTGTAAAACCAAACTTTTACAAGCTCTATTCTTTTTGTAGATGCATTACACATTATCTCTGTCCTGATTTCTCCTAATAAATGGTTTTAGGTCACAATCAGGCATCAAATCAATCGAGAAGTGAGTTAACATCCCAATCAACACAATTTTATAACTTTTCCAGTGACTGCCTGGATGTGCTGAGAGTCCTAAAAGGTTACTTTTCCTCCTACATACTTTAAAGTGACTTGTGTGTGTTATCACAACACTATCAGTATCATGAATTCAAGATTTGTTTGTTTTAGTGAAGTACATACTTTGTAATGCTATGAAGTATCTTAGAAATATTATTGAAGATTTTAGTTCCTTCAGGCTCTCAGAATGACATGTACCTTGGCTGAACTTTGGAATAAATTCTACATCTATCACTGTTTTACTGCATCCTTTTATTTTTGTTGGTTTCTCTTACAAGTATGATTTCACTTTGATCTTTCCATACTTTGTATCCCCATTGAAATTTATAGAGGTTGAACCTTGATTTCTTTTTTCCTATAAAATACCCTTGACAACTTAGTGCCACAGTATTTCTCTTCCACATGAACAAAAGGTAACTCATTCCAGGTATCTGGTCCTGGTTTGTTTGTTCTAAATTTTAAAAAAAGTTTCTTTAAAACTTTCTAAGTAAAGCCATTTACCAAGAATATAAGAAAAACTACAATTTAAATTTTCATTATGTATCCTAGAAGTTACGGACTTTCAACACCATGAGATTTAGTAATGAGTAATATTATTTTCTTCTCACATTGAGGTACTTATTTAAAGTCAACAATTACTGTTTTCCTCCATTCCAACCCATTATCCTCAACAACCTCTATATACTCCAGCTCACTCTCCATATACAAGGATAATTTATAGTGAAAGGATGGATTCTTTGACTTCCAGATTCCCCCCAACTGGCAATCTATTTTCTAATCTCAATGATGGCTTCCATCTACTAAGTCATCTCTTTTCTTTCTTTTTGATTGCTTCCTTTCTCTCCCTCCCTCTCTCCCTCGTTTTCTCCCTCCATTGCTTCTTTTCTTCTTGCCTTCCTTCCTTCTTGCCTTCCCTTCCTCTTGCCTTCCTTTCCTCTCTCTCTTATTAAACGTTTATTTATCTTCTACTATGTTATAGCCTCTAGGCTAAGTGCTGGTGATGCAGAAATGCAGACCATGAAGCCTCACATCTGAAAAGTTCAGCAGGAATCACAGGCTATAGGGTAAGAGTTGACAGAGACTGTGATATGAGAGTACACGGGAGGGGAATCTTTAGCAGTACTGCTTGCCAGTTTCACTTAGCCTTGGCAGCTTTCTGGTAGAATCCATGAGCAGTCAATGGCAGTAACCCCATCAGTGGTGATGGTTACTACTAGGCTTCTAGTGATCAGTCTTCTCACCAGTAGCAGCTTAGAGCAATTACTCTACGCTCACTGAAGGGTCTCCCATGACTTGCTAACCTTCATCACTGGACTGATCTAAAATAATCTTCTGTAGGATAGCCTATGACAGTATTCCTAGTAACCTTTTTAATGGAAACCATGGTCTTAATCAGGTCCTTTAAGAAGAGTTCCTTTAAGCACTGATTCAAAGCACAGGATAGCATTAGAGAAGCACATTACTCTGAAACCAAACAGTCACATCTGAAGGATTTACCTTAAATATCCTTCATTATGCCCTTGACCTAGAGTGAATTTTCATAGTCAAAAAGGATTTCTGATAATTGTGTTGCAGCACACACTCAGTTGAAAAAATAAATCACACAGGGTGCTACTCATCTCTGTATTCTGGAAGGAATGCTGCTAAACCTTATACCCCCAATTGAGTCTTTCAAAAAGCTGAGCCCAAAAGAATCCAAGACCCTTTAGCAATTGCATGTAGTAGACAGAGATTTGGATTGCATGGGGAATTTGGGATTCTCTATGGAAGCAAATACTGACTAAACATTTGTTAAAATGCTACTCTTGAAATAAATACATAGCAAGAGTAGTGCCCGGCGCGGTGGCTTACGTGAGCCTGTAATCCTAGCACTCTGGGAGGCCGAGGAGGCGGATTGTTTGAGCTCAGGAGTT
>NW_012144855.1:187574-197968 GCF_000956105.1 Propithecus coquereli | reverse complement strand
CTATAGGGAGTTTTATTTCTGTTTCTCACAGTCTCTTGGTGACCAAAATAATTGACAAATTCTAGTCTGATCATAAAAATTGGCTAGGATAGTTTAATATATTTATGTATGCATAACCTGGCCTACATTACTATCTATAAATACATAGCTAAGTCCCCAAGTTAAATCTGTAGTAGTTGGCATTGAATTATTTCAGAATTTACATATGTATACTCCCACACTAAGAGCTACTAAGTGATTGAGAAGTGGTATTAATATATTGCCAGATAAAAATCATATGGCTCATCATATTTTACTCCTTCAAATACACACACACACACACACACACACACACACACACACACACACACACTTCAGAAAAGTTTTAAACTTCTATCTTAAAAAGACTGTCATATTACTATTATTTAATAATTGTTGGGAAATTTAATTACAGCCCAAGCATTTTATGATGGAAAGTATCTGGTATCAGTAAGTGCTTATGAAAACAAATGGAATCATATTAGTGGAAAACATTTACTGATGCAGAAGGATTCAAAATCTTCAACTATGGAAGCATAATTAAATTAAGCTTACTGAATAGTTTTATATACCAGACAGTAATTTCTAGCACTGGAACACATTAAGAGGAATAGCTAGCTCACTGTCCATTTTTTCAAAGGATATTGGAGTGACAGAAATCCCGAAACACAACTTAGCTCCTCCTTAGATTGTAATGAAACAGACCTACCAGTACTCAGATATTTATTCAAGAGTAATTGTATCTTCTGTTTCAAACTGTAATTTTTGTCCCACCTTTGAGCAGAGTGGAAAAAAAGACCTTCTTTACAAACAAAAGAAGATAACTTTAAAATAAAAAAATTAATTTATAATTATAATTAATATTACTTTTATTTATTCCTTATACTAGCACAAATTTTTGAATAGGTGAATAATTGAAGATTTTTAGTCTTGGAGACAACAAGGATATGCAGAGTTTAAAGAAATAAAAGAGGAAAATAAATACTTGAATGCAGTTAGAAAATTCTTTGGCCTAAGCATATACATTGGCCAGATGTTGACCACCTGGATGGCCCCTTTATTATATAAGATTGATATAATTCATTACCCATAGACTTAACAATTGGATTGACATATCAGGGTGAGGATGGAGTTGGGTCCACGTCTCAAAGTTACTGATCTATTAACCATTGTGGTCCTTTTTGCAATTGAAGGACAGTTATGGAATAAGAAAACATCATCTGACATGCCTAGATTGGAATGTAGTGCTCTGGTTTATATTTTAAGTAACAAATCATTTGGTTAACATCATGCCCAGTATTTTTGTTCACTATTAAATTGTTTGCTTATTTAAATATTCCTAGTAATGCTTCACAGTTTGTTGTTGGTGATGGTGATGGTGATAGCTTGCTTTTTCTTTTTTGGAAACAGGGTCTCACTCTGTTGTGCAGGCTAGAGTGCCACAGTATCAGCCTAGCTCACAGCAACCTCCAACTCCTGGGCTCAAGTGACCTTCCTGCCTCAGCCCCAGGAGTAGCAGGGACTACAGGTGCATGCCACTACACCCGGCTAAGTTTTTCTATTTTTGTGTGAGACTGGGTCTCACTCTTGTTCAGGCTGCTCTCGAACTCCTGAGCTCAAGCTATCCTCCTGCCTTGGCCTCCCATAGTGCTAGGATTACAAGCATGAGCGACTGCGCCCAGCCATAGCTTGCTTTTTCCACCCAATATTACTGTCATGTGCTAAAATCCCTTAGAAACAATTACAAGTTGAATAAATAGACTTTTAAGCTGCAAAACATTCCTCAGCTGAGGCTATTTAATACATATTTAAGCAGGCTGGCTTTCTAAGCTGTCTAAGGAGAAATAATGTTTCAATGGGTATAAAACATGTGTTTTGCTGAAAAAAAAATTATTTCAGCAATGAGGTTGGCAAGTTCAGGTCACGAAGCCTAGTAGTCAAAGCTTAAATTTGCCTAAGGTTTATTCAGTATGTCAACCGTTGCTGTGCTTGCTTTTGTGGAATTCTAGTTTGGGTTGCAAAGTGAATTATATTTCCATTGCTAGTCACAGAAGACATGGAAGGATGCACCTTGTCATGGATGGACTGAGACCTAATGATGTCCCTTCTCCAGAGGTAAAATGTGATCCTATCATAGGTAAAAGTTCCTAAAATGGTGGATAAATGTAGTGGGGAGAAGCAAAAGGAACTTAGGGAAGCCCTCTGATCTTTCAAAGTGGAGAGAAGTTGAATTTAAATTTCTACAATGCTCTTTAACAATCCAGTGCCTTTATTCCTAAATGCAGTGGTCAAAATGGGGGAAAAAAATGCAGAAAGAATCCAGCTGCGGTATTCATTTTTAGCCCAAAGTAAATAATCATTGAGCAGAAGTTTCTTTTCCACACAGTGCTGGCTTTCAACGTATATACACTTATAATGAAGAGCACGTGAGAGAAACCTTGGTGTAGCCTTGGAGCTCAAGCCAACACTTCTGTGGTTCTGGATTCTGATCCAGTGGCCACTGTTGACTGCTCATACAATCATATGTAAAATGACTAAAAATCACTTCTTTACCTTATAGAACCTTGTTTTCATAAAAGCTGTGGCATCTCATAAACAACAATTACTTAAAATATCTTATGGTTTTGCATAGTTAACCTTGCCCAAACCATGACAATCTTACCCCAGCCCTTAGCAATTGTTTACATTTAAGTCCAGGGCATTTAACGGCAGGTGTTAAGTTTATTACAGTTTGGCTGTTACTCTAGTCCTTCTATAATAGCTGTGTCATTTCTCTAGTCAGAATTAAATAATGTAAGTGACATTGGATAACATCAAACAAAGGCCTCAAAGACATTAGCCACCTGTCCTAAACACAATACATTATCAGGTTTTTATTCCTTCATCTAGGTCCATTTAATAAATATTTATCAGGCAGCTTTTATGTGTCAAGCCCCAAGTTAGATGTTGGTGATAAAGTAGTAAAGAAATAGTCAGATCTTTGACCTCAACACCCACAATAGCTCATGCATGCGTATGTAGGGGTATGTGGTGTGTGTGTATGTGTGACTTTGGAGTCATAATAGTTAAATAATCATACTTACCATGTATCATTAAAAGCCATGGCAAGTGCTTTGAAGAAAAAGTAAAATGTACAATTAATGATTATAATATAACATCTCATTTAAATCTGTGTACTTCCAAAGTTATCCCAACCACATACTTTCCTATTAATGTCATCTTGAACCGACTCAGTGCTGTTTTAACTTAGGCAACTTTTGTCTTATTCCTTTCTCTATCTCTCTGTTAGGTGGTTTCTTGCACCTTTTGCTGGTGCCCAATGTATATGCTACTCCTAGTCTCCCATCCCCATGTTACTTGGGACCTGGATATGAGTTCACACCCTTGACTCCCTCAATTAACGGAGGCCCCACTCCCTTTCCTGCTACTGGCGTTGGTGATAGCAGTTTCAGTCAGAGATGTGATGAATTTGCTAACTACTGGTTAGCAATGCCTTAATTCTTTCAAAGTGATGACAAAATTAACTTCAGGAAACACAGAGGCTAGAGGGTAATATTTCTGGCAAAATGAGATCTCAATGTTCCTTTCAAAATAACAGGTCGGAGGAAGTTGGCAATTCTGGTCCCAATTTCAGCCAACCTTAAACTAATGAATTGCTCCTTTCTATGTAATTCTAGCATTATACCACTGAAAAACTCAATTTTCTTTGGTTTATTATCACTTTCATCAGGCATTTTTTTTTCCATTTAAACCAAAGAAGGCCCCATTTCACAAGAACATTTATGTGTAGTTCTTTCCTCTTGAAGAAAATTATTTTTACCTATCTTCATCGTGATTTGCAAATTTAGCATTTAAAAGATGATTACTGGAACTTGATGGATGACTCAAAGAACATTTATTGAGTACCTGGTTGTCCATTCTAATTTATACGCTAAACCATGATGTCTGTAATCCAGGCTTTGTTATTAGTGGATGTGACACCTTATAAAGATATATCGTGTTGAATTTCTTTCTCATTTGAAACATGGGGATATTTCACCAATGATTTCCATAATTATAATCACTTTCAAATATAGTAGTCTATGTTCTTTAACACATGAGAAGGTTTTTTCACTCTGGGTTCCTATACAAAGCTTAATGTATAAATTCCTATACACATAAACCTAAAAATAGAATGTAGTTTTTGTGGTAATTATAACTAAGATGAGTACATACAAAGATTGTTTAGGGAACCTGGAATATTTATAAATGAAAAAAAAAGTTTACTTTTGGCTTAGAAGGGGAAAAAAATCTCTCCTTTATATATGTTTCTGATTTTGGATAGGCTCTCTTCAGCCAAGAGTTTCTTGAGATTAAAGCTTGAGAATATATGACTATAGAATTGTTTTTCTAACATCAGTTATTTATTGTACAAGTAGATATCTGTATAATTATATAAACAAGATCATTGTGTTTTCTTGTTTGGGGGCGAGGGCAGAATGGCAAGGTAGGGTGGTGAGAAAGGTTTCTAAGATTAACTGCCAAATAATATGTTAAAGCTAGAGCCCAAAATCCAATTAATGTTCAAAGCAGAGTTAGTATATTTTACTTTTCAATCCACTTACATTCTCAAAGCCAAGGTATTTATTAAGGCATTCTGCCATAATTAGAGGACTTATATAAAAGAATTTAATAAGTTCAGTTTTTGGTTCTGAATGTAAACTTCTTTCCTATACTAATGGCTTTTAATAAAGCCTGCATGTCTTATATAAATGTAATACTTTGATATGGCAGTAGAGTAATAGGGAAGGCACAAATTAAAATTTTTGTTTCCTGATGTAGTTATAATTAGTGTCAGAAAAAGTTGTGATATTCAAAAGTTATTCCTTTAAAAATTATAGTTTTGTTAAGAATAACAAGAAGCTTAGGGCTCTGGAGAGTGTACAGCTCTCAGAAAAGACAGGGCCTAATTTTGGTCAAAAGTAAAGTAAAAGCAAGAACCATAGAAATGGAAGCTTCATTATTTTGCCTAAAATGGATCTCTGCTATGATCTAACAAAATATTCATTACTGATAATTGCTTAGGAAGGAATAGTTCTTAAAATTCCTGCTGCTTGGTTTATATTTTCATTTTATAACATATTCAACCAAAAATTTGGAAAGATATCTAATAATAGTTTTCTTAATTTTATGTAATTAGGAATGTTTTTGAAAATATTTGAATTGCAAAGCCGAAGACTGAAAGTACTATTCAAGTCAAAAATAAAACAAAATTAATATCTACTTGTGCACTTGGACTAGAAGACTAAATAACACTTTGTGGGTTACCTTGAGAAGCTAATAGTTTTGAGAGTAGAATTGATATAAACAGATATTCCAATAAGATATTTTGAGTCTTAAATTTGAGTATGATATATAGGAAAGATCCTTGCTTAGCTTTTCATAGCCATGTGATTTTATATAAATTCCTTAAATCTCAGTTTCCTTGTGTCTAAAATTGGAATGGTAATACTAATATCTACCTCATGGGTTTCTCATGAGGATTAAATTGGTTAAGAAAGTACTAAGAATGGCGCTTGGTATAAAAAATTATTCAATAAATGTTATCAACTGGTTCTTCTCAAATCACAATTTCTGTAAACAGCACAGTGCCAGGCACTTAGGATGCACTCAATAAATATTAGCTAGTATTATTGTTTATTGTGGAAACATAGAATTGGGACTCTGTGCTAAGAACTGAAGTCAAGATCTCTGCTTTGATTAAATTGGTTAAGAAAGTACTAAGAATGGCGCTTGGTATAAAAAATTATTCAATAATGTTATCAACTGGTTCTTCTCAAATCACAATTTCTGTAAACAGCACAGTGCCAGGCACTTAGGATGCACTCAATAAATATTAGCTAGTATTATTGTTTATTGTGGAAACATAGAATTGGGACTCTGTGCTAAGAACTGAAGTCAAGATCTCTGCTTTGGTTAAATTTATCAGATAAATATTTAGTAAGCAATTGTTTGGTTTATGATACAGCCATTATATTTTAATACAATTTTGTTATGAAAAATGAAGCTCCTTTAAAAAGTCTTGGTTGGTTTATTGATCTGTCATAGTAAATAAACCCTGCCTATAGAATATAAATATGACCAAAAAGGAATGGATAATTTGTATGTGTGTTATTAAAATGAAAGTTATTAAAAATGTAATTGTAGTTGTATAAATACTGGTTACAATACTCAAAACATCTCACTCACATTGAAAACTAAAAAGAGTGAGCAATAGATGGGAAATGGTGGATGCCTTTGCAGAGAGCTTTGCTATGAATCTCATACTTACCCGGAAGCTTCCTCACACTTCAAGCCTAGTGAAGGGGGCTGATGTCAGAATCCCACTTGATTAACATAAAGAGCAAAGGATGGACTGACTAGCTGCTGATGAATGGAGAAAGGAGTGATTGCTTCCTTGGGGTTGTCCTAACATTCCCAGCCTTAGTCAATTGAAAGGATGCCTGAAGGTTACCTGTAACCCAGATGTGAGTCATGTGTAAGAAAGAACCAGAGTGAGGCTGGCTTAGACTCTGCCTATTAAAAACACCTAAAAGAGTGAGCAGGACTCAGCAAAGGGCATTGAGGCTTACTAGGAACTTTGAAAGAATTCAGCGACAAGTTAGAAGAGGGTGCATCACCTCCACCAGGGTAAATACAGGTGAGAGTTACCCAGCCGCGGTGGGTGGTAGATGGGCTGTCTCCAAAGAGCCCATGAAAATGCTCCAGCAGAGAGTCAATGTTCAATTGCATATGGTAATCCATCTCAGGTGAGATCTTTCCTACACTGTCTCTCTCCTCCCCAAGGTTAAAATCCAGAGGAGAGGGGAAGCTGGGGAATAAGGTGACTGAGAAAGAAGAAGCAGACCTTGCTCCCTTCCCTGCAGCAGGTATCCTGACAGAAATGGGCTCTACACAGAGGAGGGGAAGTAACTGTCACTTAGAATAGTTGGACAGTTTGATATCATATGCAACAGGACATTCTAATTCTGAAATGATACTGTATTCTGCAACTGAAATTGATTAAGAGATTTTTTATTACCTAATAATGATTAGAGAAATCATGTTTTTTTTTTTTTTTTTTTAGTTTTGCTCCTGTTTTCATTTAGGTGCAAGGGATAAAGTAGCTTACTAAACAACATTCAAACACTTTATAAGACAATAAATTGCTTTTTAATCACATACCAAAAATTATGCTTGTTCAGTTTACTAGTTTACATTAACTTCCAAGATATATGCATTGGCAAAAAAAAATCATAGCTCTTTTTGTGTGGCATGCCTTCATAAGTCCTTGTCTTTTGTTGAAACCAGAGAACCATATTGTAAAGTAGGAAGCATTTTTTTATTCTTTGTAAAAACAATTTCATTCTGTAAAAAGTAAATTTTAACAGTTTTCTATAGTCAACTGCAATTGAGCAGATCTTGCTTTTGCCTCTCAGTCATCGGCTTTCTGGAAGCCAGTTCTTTTATGTTCAAATACGAATGACATTATTTCCACACACAAAAAAAGGGTATTATTTCCTAAGAGGAAGATTTCTAATACTTTCTCCAAGCTAGAGGTAATTTTGTTCAACAAATATTCAAGTATCTACCTGGAAGCAGAACATGTGCCAAGATCCCAGAATATGGTAGAAAACAAGAAACACATCTCATCTCGTTCCTGCCCTCCTGGAACTTAGAATCTCATGTAGGAGGAAAGAAAAAATACATATTCATGAATACACAAATTAATTTCAGTTAACGATAAATGCAATGATCAAAATAAATTCTGACTAATGTGATTAGAGACCATGGTGGGTAAAAGAATAAACAAATTAGAGACAGAAAAAAACCTTTGAGCAGAAAAACCAGGATTTCAGTCTAATTGTGGATGTTGGGTATGTTCTGAGGTAGGGACAACAGGGTTCAAGGAAATGTTCAGTAGAAGAAGCAAGAAACAGGCCAAGGTAGCATACCTCATAAAGTATATAGAACATACAAGGGCTCAGAGAACAGATGAGATAAAATACAGGAAGAAAAAGAGAAAGGTAGAAAACTAAAACTTTGAAAGGAAGCAGGGAAACCAAAGCACCATGTCTAATAATAATAGTAATTGTGGGGTATTACATTACGTGCAAGGATAGTCAAAGGCCTCTTCTCAGTTCTGACAATGCAGACAGAAATAGTCAGGGATCGCAGCCAGGGTAAACAGGGTGTCAAGGAGCACAAATTGGAACGAAACAATGACTGGCATAAACCTAATCCCTTAGATTTGCAATGTACTTTTTAATGAGGGAGATCTCTTACTTAAAATACAATTCACAGTTATATATTTGTATGCTTTACCGTTAGTAAAAGCAGACTGGGAAATTTAATTGTTGATTAAAGTGAATATAGTTTTATGCATGCTAATCTCAAAAAATCTTGTTTTGTTTAAAGCCTAAATTTAAGATCCCCCGACTTCATTTTACCTCTAATCAAAATGTTTGAATTCAGGTATCATCTAAAGTCCACATGGAAACTACGTTTATCCCAATGTGAGACGGACACCACTGATTTGACCTCCCTGCTTTTGTACATGTGGAGTAGAGAAAGGAGACACTATATAGCTGTGTTAACAGAGAGTCACACCCCCTCCCATCCCAGGAAGCCTGACATAATAAACTGGAAGCTTCACAAAAAGTAGGATGCATGTAGAGACAAAAGACATGGGTTAAACTTGATATTTTATTCCCCATGAATTGGTAAGTATGAATCATCTGTAAACCTCAAGTCTCTCTTTGTTTGTTGAGGGGTATAATAAAATTCAACTTAGGTTGTATTTTATCTGAATCTGAACTAGAGACAAGCATTAAGATTAAAGCTTATTTCAGATGTGATCCCAGGAAGCACTGGTCAGGAATGGGGAGGTGAGAAAGGAAAAGAATGAGCCAATAAAAGCTGTGTTATGGAACAGATGACTGCTGTGAGCGACTTGGGAACTCTAGGAAACCATGTGGAACACGTGCACAGTTGCTCTTTTGAGGGATGAGGGAGCTGGGGTAGTTACCCACTAATTCCTGTTAGTCGTTGCTTGAGAACCATTTCCAGGACGTTACTTGCCTACCACTTCCATCCTGCCCTGGGTACCCCTTAGGGGGTTCTGGTGGCCAAAGAAAACCCAGAAGCAAAGAGGTTACAGATGCCTACAGTAGAAGCTTTCAGGAACTGTGACTTCTAAGGAGAAATAGGTGGGATACCAACAGTGTTCGCCACGCTTACTTATAAAGATCAAATAAACTACTCTATATCAAAATATTATCATGCAAACTATGAACTTATATATAATTGATATCAACTTGATGGTAAACTGACATAAATTACATTTAGTGAAAATGTAGCTCAGATTCCAGCAGTTTGAATTATGGTAGAAAGAAATATCCATTTAGAATTGGGAGACCTGGTATTTTTAAGTTCTGGCATTTATTTGGGCACACCAGCTTTTCTAAGTGTAAATGACTTTATCTGTGCAATGAGGTAATATTCACTCTCTTACAGTGAATATGAGCATATTAAATGAAGGAGGATGTTTCTGCCATGCTATTTAACACACAGTGACTTTTTAGTAAATGTTCATTCTCTTCTCTCTGCTTCCTTTCTTATGTAAAGATTATTCTTATCTGTAGCTGCTTAAAATTTTCCATTTATTACTCCAACTTACTAAAAACAAGTTGACTAGTTCATTAAACTGGATTGGGTTGTACCTTGAAAACACTGAAAATACAACATATTCATTTATCATTATATTAATAAACACATACTGTGAGACAGTCATTGTTATAGGCACTGTGCTTAAAATAGTAAACAAAAGAGACCAAAAACTCTATGCTAAAAATACTGTGAAAAAAATGAAAGATAAAAGATTGTGTGCAAAGATGACTTCTCAATAAATAACTTTCTACACTTGATCTTAGCAAAAAGGCTAAGAAGCACTGATGATACATAACTTTCTACTTAATGATTATTATTATTTGAAATCACTATTATTTGAATATCATTTGGATATCATTAATATGAATTTCAAAACCACCATAGTGGTTGTCCATTTCCCTGGTCTAATATGGTTCAATATTGTAGAACATATTCTTGATTAAAGAAGAAAAGAAATTAAAACAAGAAGATAACTAACACAAAGTCAATTTAGATTATTAAGAGAAAATTATCCCATTTCTAATGGGCCATACCCAATACTACTATATGATTGAGGTTCTGGGCAGCTGTGTGTTATGGTTCTTATTAGTAAAAATTAAAAATTATAAGGATAGGAATAAATAGATCCTTGAAGTCCTTCCCAAATCCAACATTCTATGAAGTATGACTTGTAATTGAAATGGTACATT
>NW_012144855.1:183246-185103 GCF_000956105.1 Propithecus coquereli | reverse complement strand
ACATCTATCATTTTGGATTAGAACTTCTATATCTTTTGAGATATGACCAATGAAGGAAAAAGGAAAAGTATATTTAAACCAATAAGTACTATTATGAAATAATGAAGAAATGTATTCATTGCTATTTATTTCTTATTCAGTAAAGTATGAATGATTAGCTCTTACTGTATTTTCATACCATATATCATGATTTCATTAATTCATTTATTCATCAAAACTTTCATTTTGGTTCAATCCACATTCACTGAATGTCCACTATATTCCAGGCAACATGTTATATTGGTATCTGTTAACTTCCCCTCCCCAATCAAACTTTCATTATTAAACTTTCCCATAATTCAAAATATGAGTTTGGTTGTCTACAGATGGCATATTCTTTAAGTGCTAGAAATAGGTGTTTTTTATTTATAAAGACAGCAACTGAAATATTGACTTCAATATCATTGTTTGGATTATATTGATTGAAATATTCAATTACTAAACATTGAAGTTTCAACATTTGTTACTGGTTTATTCTTTTTTATGCAAAGTAAAATGAATTCAAAGTTATCTCAATGATAAAGTCATCTCATTTGAATTCAGATATGCTCTTTTGAGTGTGATGTAGCAGATTGGAGTAAGGGCTGTTAGCAAGAAACATTGCAATTCACAATAGAAGCAGAAACCAGGTTATAGAAATGAATGTGCATTCCAGAAGTAATTACTCTTCCAATAAACCTGGTTATGAGAAGAAGAGGTAATAATGGACTATACCCCGGAATTCTGAGAGCTGGTAAGACTGGGAAAGAAGGAACAGAGAAGGGTGGAAATTGATGTACCACATTAGGTGCTATGTTGACCCTTAATCATAATAAGGAACATGAAATCTCTTTCTCTCACATTTTCTTTCTCTCTCTCTTTGTGTATCATGACTTTGTGACTAACTTTTTTTGGGGGGCTTTTAAAACTATGTTCAGGTTTTGTGCTGTAAGTCCTCTTTACACATTATCTCATTTTATCCACTTAACGACCATGCAAAGTTGGCACTGGAATTATAACTCCCCTCTCCCTGACCACCACACACACACATATACATTTTATAAAGAGGAACTTGAAGTTTAGAGAAGATAGATAATCAACCCCATGTCTAACATTTCACTTCACAAGTAACTGAAATGGGAAAATGCTTCATATTGTTTTATAGCTAGGATAAAAGGATGTGAGCAAAAGCAAAATTACTTTCGCTACAATAAAGGGACAGAGTTAATATGTACTTTGGGGAACCTTTTGAAATATATGCAGTTTTTCTTTCCATTTATTGGTTCAACAACATGAATAAATTAACTAAATATTGAGTATATACAAAGTGTTAGAGATAGGACGAACTATAAGAAATACGGTTAATAATTGAGTTGGGATATGGGTTTTTTGTCAATTTAAAAAAAACTCTAAGTAGTTTCTTTTTTCAAATAGAGAAAAATGGAGGAATAATTCTTTTTTTTATTTTAGCATGTTCCATACAATTGACAGAAAATAAGTTCTTAAAAAGGTATATGACTTAAAATTGATGTTTAATTTTCAGAAGACAGGGAAGTACTTGAATATTCAGAGATCATAGGTGGTTTTAGGTTCTCCATTTGTCCCAGAGTAAGCCCCATGAAATTAGGTTAAACTTGACCTTGGATCAACTATTTCATGAAGAGGACAATAAATGTTTTAATGACATTTGATCCAACACTTGCTGTTCAGCAAATTGGTTTTACTTATATTATATTTCACAAGAAAGTCTTAGGAGAAAAATTTTATGGTGGAGAAGCAATTACGCCAGTTTCTATTTAGCTTTTCATAATTTTCTAAAGAATAAATATTTTTGTTTGC
>NW_012144855.1:173636-183146 GCF_000956105.1 Propithecus coquereli | reverse complement strand
AACATTTAAAAATTTTGGTTTTAGTGCTAAACTGAAATCAAATGGAACACACATCATGTCATGGGATTTCTGATGTTGCCAATTTAATTCCTATGTCAGATACCTCTTGTTAATAGGTGTGATTCTTTGACATAATGGTTTCTGCCCTTCCTTTCAATGGTTTCAATTTTATTTATACAATAGAGTAATAAAACTAGTAAAATATGTTGGATAAATAAAATGTTTCCATAGCACATTTGAAAAACACAAACCAAAGTCTGATTCAAGCTTAATGTCAATATGTAAAAGCTTTTTAACAGAACCTCCCCATTCACCAGGGACAGTCTTATCAAAAATATATGAGTCCAAAGCCAATCCAATTAGTTGATGGAGAGAGAATAAAATAGTGTAGGAAAACATTCCTTTACGATCACAAATAGCTCCTCAGAGAGATGACACACAGAAAGCAGAGTTTTGTCAAATTCTGTTTACAGACTCTCAGAGGCAGAAAAGAGAGACATAACACAAAAATGAATCAAAACAGAAAGTGGCTATATAGAGTCTAGGAGACCTAAGTGAGTAGAATGTGTAAAGAAAAATTAATTTTAAAGGCAGTCATTTATAATAATATTAACTAAATAAGGAATCAACGTTGACTTTTTCCAAATACATACAGATGTGTTCAGGAACACTAAGCAGAAAGAGGCATATAAACCATACATATGCCTCAATTCCCAGGGACATCTACAGTCTGACATGTTGTTATTTAGAAATAAAGATTGCCCATGGCTGCTATCCTGTGCTTCCATTTTAAGTTTTGATTAAAGTGATATTAATTTCTTTCATCTTGTCAATGTTTCCACAATTCTTTACATTCAATTTGCTTTGTATCTGGCTTGGAGAACTTAAAAATAATTATTAGTTGTATTGCGTCTATAGCAAAAACTGACATAGTCTTTCCTCATTCTGGATTTGAAACAGAAAACAAAATGAAACTAACCTTTGGGGGATGGGGTATTTAGTATACAACCCAAAAAAGTTCATGGAAGAGATGTTCCTTGTTCACAAAATTTATAGTCTCTTCACATCTGTTGCAGATTTCATCAGCAATTTCTGTTTAGAAATTCCTAATTTTCTGAAGCCAAGAGAGTGAAAGGAAAAATGCCATGAGACTAAATGAAAAAATTCTTTTACTTTCGAAAAATGATACATTGGGAACACTTAAAGAAGATGTGAAAGTAAGAAGTCTTGAATTGAGATAGCATCTGATAAATTAGGACTTTCCTGCAAAGAGTAGGACATCTTAAGGGAAATTTTCCACCTCAGTGCAAGCAATGCTTATAAGCCTGTTGTTCCCAATTCCTTCCTGTTTTCTCCAATAGGCCATTGTTATTTGTTGCACACATTTTCCTTTCTGACTTCCATAATTCTTTTACTCACCAGTATTTATCTTCTGCTTAGCTGAATACAGATCAGAATATTGTTTCCCAATTTCTTACTTAAGCTGCCATCTCTATGAAAAGCATGTAAACACATTTTGTTTGGTTTCTTTTGTTTTATTGTTCTCCTGCCCCCTGCCTAGTAACTACAGAGTAACAGACTGGAATTCAACATTAAGAAGACTGCACATGTGTATGTGACTGGGGGAGAGAGAAAGAGAGAGAGTGTGTGCATAAAGGGTCACAAATGAACTTCTGTTGATTTTTAATAAATATCTGGTTTAATCTAGCTGCATTTCTAGATGCAGCTAAATAGTCCCTTGATTCTGGTCTTAGCATGATCTCTCATGAGTCAAATGCTAGACCATATTAATAGGACAGCAATTTAAGAAACATTGTTCATGTTGCTCAGCCAGCCACATCTCTCAATACCTTCTTGAACTTTCTAATGTTCTTCTCAGGTATGAGACCTTTTAAAGTGATTTTAGAGCCTTCTCTTACCTAAGACTACATTGCTCTTTTACACTTTAACTACCCTAATGCTCTAGTATCTCATAACTTAACTCATAACTCCAAACCTGACCTTTGTCTTGTTTTTCATGTTAATGTAATGCCATTTTTTCCATAGCATGTTTCATAGAGAATTAATGCTATCTGAGATCTTAATAGGTTATTTGTGTGGGAAGGGAGGGTAGAAAGAAATTGATGATAATATTAACTTCTAAAATATTTTGAATAAATATAACTAAATACCAGATTAATGTGTTATAATACTCTCCACTTAGAAATGATATGCTATATTTGAAAAGGACCAGAAGCCATATGAATTACCAGAGTGAAATGTATGAACCATTGACTTTTGATGTATGCATTGATCCAAAGGCAGTATTTTTCAACTAAATTTACACTGATGAGTGTCATCTGTTAGATGATTGCTGTTTTGTTTTATGAGCTATTTGGATTACTCTTCAATGTTTATTGAAGTTTAGCAAAGTTTATGTATTAAACAAACTCATGTCCTTTGGATCTAATTAAAGAAAGAAGAAAAAGAAAGACTTACAGTCAGGTCTTCTGTTAAGTTTTGAGCTCAGCCACTTCTTAGTTTTGTGTTCTTAACCAAGTCTTAGATAGCTTAGACCTGTGATCCTAAGCAACTTACTGCCATAGTATCTCCTCTGTAAAGTGAAGATAAAAATAGTAACACCTATAGGATTGTTAAGGCCTAATGAAAGTAAAACATTCTGCATTGTGTTTGATAAATAGTAAGCTTTTGATAAACAATGGCAATTATTTTTAATGTAGTGTAGGATAGCATTGGATGAATCAAGAAAATAGAGTAGTTCAAAGTGATCTTTTTATTTTCTAAAAAGAAGAATAATTGAGAATCTATCTGAAATTTGGAACATTGCTAGAATTCAACCTTGTATTCTGATTTCCTTATTCTGAGCACAGTTCCAGGCACATAGTAAGTACTTAAAAATATTTGTTAATATTATTGAATGAAACTCTTAACTTTCTAACAGAGAGCAATGGTGAAAGAGACCATATGAGTCCCCTTTGCATCTATTTCCCCTCAACACTAACACACTAGCTGGCTATACAGAGCAGAAAATTAAAAAAATATATATTGCTAAGTAGTTGAATGAGTGAATTAATTGAAATAATTGTATTTTAAAATACAGATGATATATAATTTTGCTTGTTTGACTCAGATAAAGACATTCTTTTAAATAAAAAGAAGTTTCCATTTGTTGAGGATGTGCTAACATAAAATGAGTTAAAATCTATGAAATGTACAGTCTTTAAAAGTAAACCACAACCTAAACAGGAAAATCAGTCTCATTATATTGCATTCATAACTCTGTATAACATTATTTTGCACAGATAAAAGACCTCTCTATGTATGTGTAATTTATCCAAAACTAATATTGCTCATTTAATAATAAAGTATCTGAGTGTTATAAGAATTATTATTTGAGCTGGATTTATAATTGGAAAAGCGTTAATATTTTAGTTAATATCACATAATATGTATAATTAATTTGACTTACAATTTCATAATATTCTGACAATAGTTCTTTAAATTACAAACTGAAGTTACTATTCTCTGTAATGACATATTCCTTCCACTTGGACTTTTAACTCATTACATAGTTTTCTGTTTTGTGTGCAAATATTGAAATACGTCCATCTGGCCCATGTTAACAAGATGGAATTTTTGGGAAGCTGAGCAGATACAAAGGTGAATTAACCGTGTTGATGCCAGCAGATGATCATAATGGGAATGTTGTTACTCTGTCAGATAATAAGACAATGATGCTAATAATATGACAATAGTCTTGAGCAAGTTATTAGAAGAATCATATAAAAACAATAATCCTGATAGAAATAACACTGAAATAATACCTAGGACATTA
Source organism: Propithecus coquereli (assembly GCF_000956105.1). NCBI lineage: Eukaryota > Metazoa > Chordata > Mammalia > Primates > Indriidae > Propithecus > Propithecus coquereli. Next base: position 179,311 of record NW_012144855.1, on the reverse strand, counting down.
ATGTAGACTCTCTACTTTGACTGATTGTAGAGTAAATAAAATATCAATGGTTTTAAACATGAATGAACAAATAATGTATGAAATGTCATGGCCAAGTAAGGAGATTGGCAAATTTCCTCTCCCCAAATCAATTGTTAAACTAGACATAAGAAACAAAAACAACAGTTTCCATGCTCTGGAAAGAAATCAAAGGTATGCAACTATCAGAGAAGTATATAAGCTTGAAAAACTGCTAAAATTGAGGTAAGAACAGTGGGAGTCCATGGCTTTCTTTCCTGGGGCTCTTCCATCCCCATTCCCAGCTCAGTGGCCATAGAGGTTCTGATATAATGAGGCCATGAGAACTGGTTGCTTTGGTTGTGTGGTCAAAGGAGAGTCACTCAAATTGGAATGGTGAGTAATGACCACATTTAATGATATTATCAGTGAAAGAGACCATATTTTGGTTATAATTGAAGCAAGCATATTCTTACCTAAGTCTGTATACATACAAATCAGAGACCTAAGAGATCTCAAACCAGCCACACACACACTCTTGGCCAACCTGGGGCCTACACATGTGTGGAAAGGAGACATGAAAGATTATAGTGGAGTAGAAGCCAGGGCAGACAAACATAGTCTGAACTTAAATACACTCTCTTGCCCACATATAGGCCATTCAACAGAATAAAGAAGTCTTACCAGCTCCAGATGTTTGTGCATAACCTTTTTCTAATTATTGGATGAAAATTAAGCTATGTAGACACAGGGGAAAATCCTGGAAAGCCAGATTTAAAAACAAAAACATAAATAAACAAAATAAAAACATCAGTGGCCATTCACCAAGGGAAAGACAGATTTAGCCAAAATAAGTTTCTGAACAAAAAAACCAACCAACTAATAAACAAAACAGAGACAACCCTGAGAGAAGACAAATATGGATTTATAGTAGCTGCAAAATATTATTTAAAATGCTCAATTGCTACTAAAAAATTATGAGACATCCAAAAAAATGGGAATGTGTCACCCATACTCTGGGGGAAAAAAAAAAAAACAAAAATAGAAATTGCCCAAGTGTCCTCAGATGTTTGAATTATCAGAAAAATATCAAAATAGCTATTATAAATATGTTCATTGAAGGAAAGGCAAAGATGTTTAAAGAATTAAAGGAAAACATAATAACAATAAACCAACAAATAAAATGCCCAATAACAGATGAAAATTATTTTTTAAAATAAAAATTCTAGAGTTTAAATGTCTTGTAACTTAAATGAAAAAAATTACTAATGGTACTCAACAGCAGATTCAAGGCAGCAGAAGAAATAATCAGTGAAATTGATCAATCACAATGATTTCATAGGAAGACCAGAGAGAAAAGATAAAGGATGAAAAATAAAAACAGGCTCCAGAGACCTGTTAGAAATGCAAAGGATCTAAAATAGCCAGACAATTTTGACAAAGATGGACTTACACTACCAAATTTCAAAACTTCCTATATAGCTTCAGTAACCAAGACAGTGTACTACTGGTAGAAGAACAGGAATATTGATTAATGGAACAGAATTGAAAGTCCATATTAAATTCCCATATTTATGGCCAATTGATTTTGACAGTTTTCAATACAATTCAATGAGGAAATGATAATCTTTCAACAAATGGTTGAATTGAATATTGACATTTTTAAAAAACTTAGATACATAAAAAATTAAAATGGTCATAGAATTGAATGCAAGAGCTAAAATTATACAACTTCTAAAAGGAAGAACAGGAAAATGTCTTCGTGGCTTTGGAGTAAGCAAAGAGTTCTTAGATGACGCCCAAGACATAATCCACACAAGAAATAATTGATAAATTGGATTTTATTAAAGCTAAAAACTTTGCTTCAGTAGATACCATTAAGAAAATGTAAAGATAAGCCACAGATAAAAATAATATAACTGACTAAAAAATAAAATGAAATAAAACTTTTATACTGAATATAAAAAGAACACTTTAAACTCAATAAGGCCACTTTAAACTCAATAAGGAAAAAAAAACACTACATTAAAAATGCGTAAAATATTTAAGTAGACGTTTCACCAAAGAAGATATACAAATGGCTATTAAGCAAATGAATGATTTTCAACACCATTAAGCATCAGGGAAATGCAAATTAAAACTACAATGAGACACCACTATGCACACATTAGGATAACTATAAAAATAGCAGGTGTGGTGAGGATGTGAAGATATCCTCATTCATTGCTAGTAGTAATATAAAATTTTACAGCCACTTTTGAAAACAGTTTGGTAGTGTCTTAAAAATTTAAACATAAACTGACTATGTGACCCAGTAATTTCACTCCTAGAACTTGACCAAAGTAAATCAGAACATGTCCACCAGACATGTACAAAAATCTTCATAGCAGCTTTATTCATAATAGGTAAGACAGGAAAGCAATCCAAATTTCTATCAGCAGATGAATGAATAAGCAAAATGTTGTAGGTATATCCATACAACGAAATACTATTTGGTAATAAAAGAATGAACTACTGATAACATGCCACAACATAGGTGAATCTCAAAAACATGTCCATTGAAAGAAGCCAAATGTAAAAGACTATACATTGTATTATTCCATTTATACAAATGTCCAGCAAAGGCAAATACATAGGGGCAACAAGCATATTAGTGGTTGCATAGACTTGGGTGTAGAAGCAGGAATTAGCTATATGGAGGTGGCAGCGGAGCATGGAAGAATTTTAGGGGGGTGATGGAATTAAAACTGGATTGCAGTTATGTTTGCATGACTCTATAAATTTACAAAAAGTCATTGAATTGCACATTCATAATGGGTAAATATCATCGTATGTAAATTATACTTCAGTAAAACTGTTAAAAATATATGTGTTCACTTTGATCTTGTTTGATGCCATGATGTTTTTTCTCTATGCCTTTTCAAACTTTGTTTTTGGGAAACCTATATTCCAACCATTAAAATCTTCTGTAAATACTGAATCCAGATTAATATCATTAAAATACTCAAAAATTACAATATTTACTGGTATTTTCCCCATAAATCCTTTATCATTTTTCCTGTATCCTAATTTCTTAAATGGTATCACAAATAACTAAGAACCTATCTAAAATGGTTATCTCAATATAACAAAATAGCCAGAGGGCTGTTGCTTTAGCTCAGGCCCTTGGATTTCTCATCAGGACATTTAGGAATTAGTCTCCTATTCTGCTGTCCCCAGATTCATTCTTTTCAGTTCCATTCATAGGGCAGTGTGCTGTCTATAATTCCAGTTACATTACAAACTTCTTCACAGTTTGTTGATAACTCCTTATTGCCTATAGCAGATATTTTCTTTTTTCCTTTTTCATTTTCTTTTTTACTTTTCACCCTGAGTCCACAGACTACAGATAGCTTTATAGATTTTAATTAGCCTTTTCATAACCCTTGAAATTATGTGTAAAAGGTTTATATATGTATATACATGCATATTTGAGGGTAGATTCTAGGGTTTCATCAGATTCTCAAAGGGGCTAGTTCCCTGAAAAGACTAAGACACAATTGTCCTTCTGTCTGAAGTCTCAGTCCCCTTGAACTGACATACAAGCCCTCCTATAACCTGAGCCCAATCTCCTTTCCAAATTATGTGCTCCCTTTTTGTATCATTTGCTTTAAGAGACAGACACCGCTTTTCATGCCTGGAAAATACCCCTCTATTGTTTGTCTCTTTGCATTATACAGGCTCTTCTCAATGTGTGTATTTATTCCTTCTATCTATAAACAATTTTTGGGTTTCTACTGTGAAAAAGTCCCACTGGTTTTTGAGGAAACTTAGCCTTCTTGGCTTCCTGGATCTCACCCTCTCTACCTGGTTTACTCACATTGAAACTATTTTCAATTGCCTTTTTCTCTAAGAAATTTGCATGATCCCATTAAAAAAAAGTCCTTTGTGCTCCTCCAATGTGCTGTCAATGAAATATGAATGAAACTGAGTTATATCAATTCACATTGCACTGCAAGTATTGTGTGTACATAGTCTCCAAATCTAGAGAGGGAGCTCACAGAGGGAAATAAATCAGTCTTGCTTAGTTTCTAGCCACATAGCAGACATTTAGTAGCATTTTAAAATAAATCCATGCACAAATTGATACACAGACAAACTCAGAGGGACTCTGGGTAAAAAGCATTTTTTCTGTGAACAATTTATAGAGGAACATATTTTTTTTTCAACAGCAAAGAATTATTTTAGATGGACTGCAATATTCAGAATAACAGCACTTCAAAGATGTCCATGGCCTAATCCTGGAACCTGTGAGTATGTTCTGTTAAATGGCAAGGGGAGTTAAATTGCAGATGAAATGCATGTTCTTAATCAACTGACCTTACAATAGGGAGATTAGCCTGGTTTATCCAGGTGGGCCAAATGTAATCACAATGGTCTTTAAATGAAGAAGAGTGGAAAAAAAACTGTCCGAACCAGAGAGATGGCATTGTGTGGAAGGCTCAACAGGCCATTGCTGGCCTTGAAGATGGAAGAAGGTGTGAGGAGCCAAGAAATTCAGGCAGGCCCTAGAAGCTGGAACAGGCAAGAAAACATATTTTCTCCTAGAGTTCCAGAAAAGGAAACAACTCTGCTGACACCTTGATTTTAGTCCAGTGGAACTTATTTCAGACCTCTGACTATAAAATAATAGATACATGTTGTTTTAAGCCACTAAATTTATGGTAATTTGTTACAACAGCAGTAGAAACCCAGTACATGGGTTTTCTATGTCCTGTGATTAATAAGAGTCCTATTACAGGTTGAATTGTGCCCTCCCCCAAAATATGTTGAAATCCTACATCCCAGTACCTCAGAATGAGACCTCGTTTGGAAATACTGTTGTTGCAGATGTAATTAGTTAGGATGAGTTTATACCGGACGAGGACAGTGTCCTTATAAGAAGAGGAAGGAGACACAAAGAGAGAAAGCAGCGATGTGACACTAGCGGCAAATTGGAATGATGCATCTACAAGTGGAGAAACTCCAAGGATTGCTGGCAAAAGCTGGAAGAGGCAAAGGAGTCTTCTCTACAGGTTCCAGATGGAGCATGGCCCAGAAGACATCTTGATTTCAGACTTCTAGCCCCAGAATTGTGAGAGAACACATTTCTGTTTTTAAATCACGCAATTTGTGATTTGTTACTGCACCATCAAGGAAACTAATACAAGTTCCCTGTGCCTGAATTCTAATTTCAGAGTGTTATTGAGTCTTCATCAAACTTGTCTTTAAAGACCTCTCACTAAACCTCTCATGAACCTCTCACTTTTGAAAACTTGATTTAACATGTTCTTCAGGTTGTAGTAGCAATTGCTACATTTAGCACAGAACAGATTTAAATATTCAAAATTTTGAGTTTGCTGCAAGCCAAAGAATGAGCACACAAATAGCTGAGTCCACTTCTGTAAGTGAACTCCCTTCTATAAGCCCCATAATACAGTCCAAGAGGGAACCCAGTTGAAAAGAGATGGGTCAAACAATTGGTCTTAACACAAAGAGTTCTGCTCTAGTGAAAAAACAGTAAGTATGTTTTGATGAAAAAGTAGAGGCAATGAGGCAGTTCGTCAAATTTGTAACTAACAATGTTTTACAGCTTAAACTCAAAATAAACCTTCTTGTTTAATTCCAAATTTCTCCAAACTTTCTTTTTGATCAAAATA
>NW_012144855.1:164157-173361 GCF_000956105.1 Propithecus coquereli | reverse complement strand
TCGAACTCCTGAGCTCAAACAATCCTCCCGCCTCGGCCTCCCAGAGTGCTAGGATTACAGGCGTGAGCCACCGTGCCCGGCCATATATATAGTTTTGTAACTACTTCTAAAACTTCTAAATACTACTTTTTAATTCAAAATTGATTAAGTAACACTAGCAGTAATACAATAAGGTAGTCTTCCTAAACCACTGTACCCAGTGTTCACTCCTTCTAAATATAAGAATTTATCTTATATAATTTGCTTAGTAATTAATCATGAACTGCTTTGTTAAAGTCCCACCTTAAATTTTGTTTCTTATATTGTAAAAAGGCATATGGCCCTAATCAAATTTAGAGGCATTTTGAAGTCAGTGAGTAAATCCTGCAATCTTTGATATCACCTTACCTACCCAAGCACTCCATGCAGTTACTCCCATGTCAATGATTAAAATTCTTATAAAATCATTCACTTTTCACAGTGGCATTGAATTGCTTTAAAAGGATGTCTAAGGAAAGACTACTTATTTATAAAATGACAGAAATAAATCCAATTCTGTTCTATGTCAGTAAAATTAAAATTACAGAAGTAATTTTTGCAGTACTTAATTTTATAGGTAGACTAAGACCTTTTATTGAAAATATTCCTTTTAGAAAACTTCTAGCCAAATACTTTTTTAAAAACTGAATCTTTTAGGAAATTCTAATGGATTATATTAGATAAAAGCCTTAGCTGATATAATGAAACTGTACTAACTGCATGGTAATCCAGGCTTAAAAATATAGATTGATCAAGCTCTGTTAGTGAATACTTATTTTACTGTTCTACCACTGTATTTGTTTGAGTATTATGATGTGTATTTAATGTATATTTGTCAAGATTAAAATCACATTACCACATTAAAATTGAGTTAACATTAATTGGATAACATAGCAATTAAAATAGATATATGAATGTGATCAAGACATCTTTCAAATGCATCCAAACATATGGTATTTTGAAACTATCCTTGAAAACCAGTATTTTCAATGTTTTTTCCTGAGAGATTCTTAAAACCAGATTCTTTCTTGAAACTTTGCAAATAAATTCACCCCAAAACGTCAATAAATTTTGAACTAATGTTTATTACTAATTTAAATTTAATATTTTAAAATTATGTGTTTTGTTTTCCTAATAAGAAATTGTTAATTTTCATACTGTACTAGTTTGCTAGGGCTGCCATAAACAAAGTATGATAGTTTATATAGATTAAACGACAGGAATTTTTTTTTTCACAGTTCTGAAGACTAAAAGTCTGAGATCAAGGTGTAAGTAGGTTTGGTTCCTTCTGAGGGCTGTGAGGAAAGTTCTGTTCCAGGCCTCTGCTTGTCTTGTAAATGGTCATCTTCTCCCTATGTTTTCACATGTCTTCTCTCTATACATATTTGCATTCAAATTTCCTGTTTTTAGGAAATAGTAAAATTGGATTGGTCCACCCTAATGACCTCGTTTTAACTTAATCCCTCCTGTAAAGACCCTATCTCCAAAATATGACTGGGAGTTAGAACTTCAACATACAGTTTTTTTTTGAGGGGGCACACAATTCAGCCCATAACACATACACAAGTCACAATACAATATTTCCAAGATTTCCAGTAACCAAGAGTCCTTTCAACTCCAAAAGAGCAATACATAATCTCTTCATGCTTGGTATATAATGACAAGTTTATTAATTCTGAACAACTATTTGATTTCATTTCTTTCTCCTGAACTGATTTGGTTGTTACAGAGGAGTGATAACTAAGAGTATCACGTTTGTTAAATCCTAAAATAATATCACATAAAATAATATGTTAATGAAATATACGGAAAGAAGGGTCTATACAGTTTTATAATTTTCATACTAATTACGTCTGAGTTTTTCAGACTTTGAGATGAGTGGATCGAATTGAAAAGAACACTAAAGTCTGGTATTAAAAGCAAAAATGAACTGTTTCTTACTGTGATGAAACAGCCAACATTAGCCAAGGCAACTATAGATCCAGAGCTGTAACCATCAGTTCGGAGTTGATTTTGGAACATGACCAGTCTCCAACTTCATTCCTTTGCACTAACATATCAGTCACATCCAAGTGGAAGACACAGGGCCTTATACCTATCTAGAAGTATACTACCTCCTCTGAACTCTGAATTCCAGACACAGGGAGTTCCTTGATCTTCCAGACATAACTTTTAACCTTAGCTTTTCAGTGCTTGGAATTCTATTAGTGAATATGTCTAATAAAAAATATATATTCCTGGGAAATATAACACAGTTTTTAAATCTTGCATGAGATAAATGATTTTGGTCACAGGATGTTTTTGCCTGACAGAAAATTTGATTTCTGTAAAACTGAGAGAACAGGTTGATTTTGAGTATCTGTAATAGAAGAGAAGCCAGACTATTGGCACACACCTGTAGTCCCAGCTACTAGGGAGGCTGAGGCAGGAGGATCCCTTGAGCCTAGGAATTTGAGGCCACAGTGAGCTATGATCAGCCACTGTACTCCAGCCTAGGCAACAGAGTGAGACCCTGCCTTTTAAAACTAATAAATAAATAAATAAAAGTGACCAATAGGAATAATCCTAAGGGGAAAAGTGAAAAAGAAGACTAAATTCACACAACATGAAGGTGAAGGCCCAGAGATGTCCTTTGTATTTTTTATTACTTCAACATCTATGACAGATATTAAATGCAAATATTTAATGTGTACATTTGTATGAATATATATTAATTAAAAATGAGGTAAAGAAAAATTAATTCAACTTGATCAGATAATGAGGAATAGGAAACCAAAGATAGGAATATAAGGATTGTGTTATTTTGTTAAACACATTGATTCCAGAAAACTTGACATTAGGAGCTTGGGGAAGGGAAAGAAAAATGTTAGTTCCTTGGCTGGGTATGGTGGCTCATGCCTGTAATCCTAGCACTCTGAGGGGTTAAGGCAGGAGGATCTCTTGAGACAACGAGTTCGAGACCAGCCTGGGCAATAGCAAGACCTCAGCTCTACAAAAAATAAAAAATTAGCTGGGAGGCTGAGGCAAGAGGATCACATGAGCCCAGGAGTTCGAGGTTGCAGCAGGTTATGATGATGCCACTGCACTCTAAGCCAGTCAACAGAACAAGGCCTTGTCCCCCTGCCCCCAAAAAGGTTAGTTTCTTATGAGTCCATGTTCAAAAGCCAATTAGCCTCATTGAACAATGGTTTGCATTTTAATCCTTCCTATGCTCCTCATTCTTTGACTTTCTTAAAATTGTTTTTAAATAAAATATCCTGAGCAGTTAATCCAATGCTTATTTTTAAGTTGTAAATAATTTTATGAATGACAATGTCCAGCAGAGGATATCTATTTCAATAGTACTTAGTATCCACACACTAAAGAAATTCCAGTCATTTAATTACCATCTACATTTTTTGAGAGTTAAATGTGAAAGTGAGATGGGAAGACAGACAGCTGAGGAAGAGTACCCATGAAAGAAGAGGCAAGCTAAAAGCAATAAACCTAATCTTGCACACAAATGCACACAGCTGTGCAGTTTCCAGGCACCAGAGAACCTATCTATTCACAATGCAATATAAAGGAAAAACATCTTTGTTCTCAGAAGAAACTTCTCCATTTCTTGTGCTTTCTAATTTAAAAACATCTTAGATCACAAGACATAGGATGCATTTAGAAGTACTTCCTCTCTTTGAATATCTTTCAGCCCTGAAAGGCCAGGTGAAAGAGGAAAAAAATCAGGATTTCTGCTTCTAATTCCAATTATTACCTTATATTGGGAATGCCATTTTCTCTCAGAGCATATAAAAATGGAAAGAAATTTATGCTCCAAAAGTGTATATTATGTCAATATACATTATTGTTATATTAAACCATTTGGAGTTTCATGGAAGAATCCTTCATCTATTTAAATAAAGTTAAAGGCCCCCTAATTTAGAAGGTACTCAATGTTATGAAATAAATGAATGAGTGAATTAATTAAAATGTATTTTTCTGCCACATCAATATTTTATTTAGGGTAATTATTAAAGTGCATGAAAAACTATAAGTATTTTCTAAGCAATGAAGCATGAATGCGTAAAACATTTAGGTTCTAAAAATTTTTTTATCAGGGATTTCAAACTCCCATAGAACAAACTTAAAGCTGGTGATTATAAGTTCAGCCTTCAATAAGCTATTAAACTTAATATGTATCTTTAATGTTGTTCTAAGTAAATTCTAATCACTGAACTCTTTAATTACCACTTTCCCTAGGAGAAACTTAGTGACAATTTGGAAAATCAGAACATATGAACCTCTGGCTATGGTTGAATTTCAAGTTCATTCTTACCATTTCCATGTCTGAGCAATGGGAAACAGAAGAGTCTTACTAAAAATCACCTACCAAGGTCCCCAAATCCTTTGTGTCAGAGCTCCAGCTGGGCAAGCCTAGGAGATGTGTTGGGGTGCTGGTAGCCAACCTTAGAAAAAAGAATGAGCTTCCAGTATTTGAAGAATACAGAGCTGCAGGAGTCACATAAGAGGTTGATGAGTGTTATGTAGACGGGGAAGGAATAGAGGTGGCTGATTCGTGCTAGTGCTTTAACGTCTATCTTCCCTTCTCTCACGCACCAGGGAGACATCACAGTACCACCAGAATGCTAATGACTCTTTTATTCTCTTTTATGAACCACAGGGATTCCCTTCCTCTGCAGTTCAACTTCCATATACAAAAGAATTCTCTACTTCCCTGCCCCACTGGAGAATCCAAACACACTTTTGCTTACACTCCACATGCTTTGATATTTGAAGCAAACACAAAGGATTTAATTTGTCCTCTCAGGACAAATAACAACAACAGCGAAGAAATAAGAGCAAAAACTGTGTCTGTTTGCCCTCCTGTCTCCCCAATCCTCTACTTTACTTTTTTTCCTGTAAGCTTTCTAGGGTAAAAAAGAGGGAAAAGTCACGTATTAGTGTCGTTTGTCTTCGTACACAAAATACTAAAGGACTTTCATCTGCACTTATGTGAAACCAACTGCACTCAACATGGGCATTTCCTCAAAGGAGCAGCAGTCAAAGATGTGGATGTGAAAAGCTGGGAAAGGCTGGAAGATGGGCGATGAGGAGAGGAGAGGCTGGCGCTGAGGATACTGATAGGAGGAAGGTGCTGTGCACCTGAGGATGTGACTTTCCTATTTTCCCCCTAACTTTGGCTACAGAAGAATTCTTCTTCCACCATGCTCAGAGCAAAGTAAGAAATAGGAAAGTAGGTCAGATGACACTGATGAGATAAGAGGGGTGATAGGGAAAAGTAACTGCCAGGAAGAAAGGAGAAATAAATTTAAATAACTGTCAGTCATCTGGAAGTAGAGTTTCAGTCCATATTTAGCCATTTTAAGTGCTAAAAGATCTGCAAATATTTAGGTCAAGGGCTCTCAAGATTGTTATTGCATTTATGTAGCATGATGGTTCAAACAGAAATTGTTCTTGGTTGATCGCACTGTTTTTATTTTGCATTGGTTATGTATAGTGAGTAGGTTATTAAAGAAACTATATTTAAAATATTTACATAAAACATGTAAGTGAATACTCTAAAAATATTGAGTTAAATTATTAATCCCTTTTACATAGTACCCATGTAGAAACCGAGGTAAAGAATAACAAAGGACTTTTTTAAAGAAGGGATGAGATTAGGAATCCTCATCCCTTGTGTTTTCAAAATATGAATATTATATAGTCATCTTCATTTCTAAGTTTAAAATAGAGTCTAAAATCTCTAAAAGACATGTTCAAATATAACAATAATGATAAAATAATTTAATTATGTTTTTTAAATATAGAAAACTATTCACAGACTCTTATAAACTATGTTGTTTTGTTTGATTCCCACCAATATCAAATAAGTTTAAAAGCAGTTTACAAAGTCATAGGCACTTCCCTGGAAAATAAGGTAATTTGTCTTCATTATGAATTATTTTACTAAGAAAAGCTGATTTTTCATGGTAACTGGTTAAACATAAATTTTGAATTTAAAAAATAAACTGAGACAATCATAGAAATCATCCAGAATCAAACCACAATTGTCCAAACTCCTTAGCGAATTAATTATTCTAATGATAGACTTAAATGTTCACTTTCATTTCCTAGTAAGAGATAGGCTCTTAATTTTGTTTAAAAAGAAAGGTACAGGAATGAAAATATCACACAGTGGCATTTGCGAATAGGCATTAAAATATAGTTTATAAACCACATATTCCTCATTTATTTTACAAAAGACTGAAATTTTAATGTTTTACTGTCACATTTACTTGCAATTTCCTGCTAATCTTGGAAGATCCTCTTTAAAAGATTACAAGATCATGAGTCTAAGGATGCCTCTTCAGTTGTATTTAAAGGGAAATTAATTCTCTGGAATCTGCATTTGTCTTTTTAAATGACAACAGATTTGCCTCAAGTGTGAAATCATAAATTTAAAAGTTAAAAGGCCTCTGGGGTGAAGGGCCAGCAGTTGTCTCTGGATGAAGAGACTACTGACAATGGCAGCAGATGACACCCTTCAATACAAACATTGTCATGTGTGCGCACACGGTGAAATTTATGGATAGACATTTTAATTCTCCTCTTCTATGGTTGGTGTGGTTTGCCTTCTAGAGAAGAAGCAATTGTTATCAGTATGTAACTCAAGTCTCTAGGATGTGATTACATACTTAAGGCATGAAGAATTAGCAATGCTTTTAACAGTCCCCAAGGACTAGCTTAGGCCTTGTGACTGATCAACAGGAGTAACTGTGCTAGTTATAATCTTCACATTACATTCCAGAGGAAAGTCATCACTGCACAGTTAGTTTTGTATTTATGACAACAGTGAAGACTTACACTTATATTAACTAGACAACTGTATACAGATGTGTCATCTAAAATGGTTAGCCCAAGGGGGTAAAAATGTTGTCTCAGTCTCACCATTCATCCAGCAACAGCTGACAATTTGGCAGCAATCTGTGTTATGTTAAGATTTCCTTATATCCCTCTTTGTATTGCTTTATGGGAGGCTGCTCGAGGAGTCACATGAGAGTAAAAAGCAAGCTTTGCAGAATAAGTTATTAAAACAATCACAGGATACATATATCATTAAAAAGAATCTTGATGATGTTATGCATGTATATATGAGGAATGAAAGGAAAAGAATCAAAGCCTGGGTGAAAAGTTTCATACATGGCTGAAAATTTCTGTCCATAAGTTTGAAATACATGATTTTTCTTGCAGTGGGAGGGGTTTCATACCTTTGCATTGCCTTTGTACATTTTTAAACAATTGACATATATTTCAGAGATATACTGTTTCTCCTAAAAAGAAAAGAAAAATCTGGTAAAACAGTCTAACAAGCATAAAGAATGAAATAACTGGATGTCACACGCAGTAATTTATAGTTTATCTTTGGATAGTTTCAGTCTTCTCTATTTGTTGGGTCTGCTTGTGGAAAAGTCTGCTAATCTGCTGGTCAACATGATGTGTTTGTTCCAAGTCACTGATTAAGGAACACTGACGTGAGTATTTTGTTGCTGTGTTTTCCTGGTAATCATGTCAGTGTTTCAGTGTTTCCAAGTGTGCTTTCTTCATCCTTAGCATATATAATCTGCCTCATGTTTATACAATTGTCCTCTTTCAAAACAGCAAAAAAAAAAAAATGGTTATAATATTTTAAGGCTCAATATACCATCATACATGCATATTAATTAGTCTGAAAAAAGGATATGACAATGGTAATTGTGAATAAATTTCATCTCAAATCTGGTATCACAATCTTGGTCTATTCAGTTATTTTTGACCATCAATATCATATCTTCTACCTAGGTCATGTGGTTCCTCACTATTATAGCTGAGTTCTATTCTAATCAGCTAGTAACAAAGTTGTCACTGCCTCATTAATATTGGAATCAGAATATTCAACGTGGGAAGGAACTCTTCAAATATTAAAGGAACACAACAATATGTAGATAATATCCCCAAAATCACCATATTAGTCTTGTACTCATTCAGATCACCTCATTGCTTCACCAACATTGTATGATATGTATACTAGAAAAAAAATACTTCCCAAAAGCAAAGCTAAGTGAGAAAATGGATAACATTTATTTAGTGCCTAATATATGTCAGAAATGGCTCTAAGTACTTTACATCAATTGACTTATTAGTTCTCACAACAACCCACGAAGTAGTTTACAATTTTCCTCATTTTACTGATGAAGAAATTGAGGCCTAAAGAGGTTAATTAATTTACTCAAGATGACAAAACTAATAGGTAAAAGAGATGAATTTTTGAACACAGGCAATCTGACGCCAAAGCCTCCAATCTTGACTACTAAGCTATGTTGCCTCTTCAATAGTATCTGAAAATCTGGTATTAATAGTAGATGCACTCACACAGCTGTTGGTTTATGTGCTTTTTTTTTCTTTTTTGGAGCAGAGTTGTGCTCTGTCGCCCCAGCTAGAATGCCGTGTCATCATCATAGCTCACAGCAACCTCGAACTCCTGGGCTCAAGCAATCATCCTGCCTCAGCCTCCGGAGTAGCTGGGACTGGGACTATATGTGCACTCCACCATGCCTGGCTAATTTTTCTTTTTCTGGTTTTTGTAGAGATGGGGTCTCACTCTTGCTCAGGCTGGTCTTGAACTCCTGAGTTTGAGAGATCCTCCTGCCTTGGCCTCCAAGACTGCTAGGTTTGGAGCCACCGCGCCTGGCCTTACATGCTTTTAAATAAGGATTTTGGAAAAGTTGTTAATTGGGAAAGAGTCCCCTTTTGCATCATAAGAAGATTTTATACTACCATTTTGCATTTATCAGGTATTTGGCCTTGTAATATTTTCTTATCTTTCACAGTATCCTGCTTCTTTGACCATGTTTTCTCTATACTTTTACTTTTTCAGTTTAATCATATGTATTCTATAAATTAGAAAGCATATCCAAAGTTTTGCAGAATTGGCAATATAGAGTCATGATTAAGAGATTGAATTCTGAATTCCAAAACACCAGTTTCAAATCTCCAGTCCTCTCATGGTGGTGTAACCTTGAGTAAAGTTGTTGCTATTGCTTAATTTCTAAGTATTTTTTTCACCTGTGAAATTGGGAGTAATAGTAACATACTATTAATATAAATATTTGCATAATTATCTCTTGATGTTTTGAGATTTAAATGTAATATGTAGATAAAACTGTTAACACA
>NW_012144855.1:158210-162542 GCF_000956105.1 Propithecus coquereli | reverse complement strand
AAAAAAAAGCCAAATACATCAACTTTCTTTCAGTCACTATTTTATGAATTTCATCCCATCTCTTTCTTTTGCTAGAACTGTGGGGTTTTCTTAGTTTCCTTCATTTACTTTTATGCCATTATTATATATATTTTTTAAGGAAACATGAAATCATCGGGTGGGGAAAAATATTATACAATTTACTGCTTAATTTACTGTAGATGGTCTGGAAGATATTTAATATTCTTATATTAAAAGTAGATTTCAAACGCTCACTAGGACACTGGTTCTTAATTTTCTGGTTACACAAACAGAAGCATTTGGAGAGAGGACTAAACTCCCACTTCAGATGAAGTAGTCAATTTCTGAGGATGAATCCCAAGTGTATTTTTTAGAAGCTCCCCAAATCATTCTAATGGGAAGCCAAATTTGAGACCCATTTATCTATAGAAATTAATATTTATTAAATGTTTACTATGTGCCACATATGGTATTTGACACACTACAAATTTTGTTTCATCTACTTTTATACCTATCACCAAAAATAATGGAATTATTGAATTAATCAACCTTAAGGACCCAAAATTTAACTCTTCTGATTATTTTATAAAATCAGCTTATAACAAGATACTTTTGGCCCTTTAACTTCAATAATAAAAGTTTTTTAAAAATTATGTGTGTTGTACATTAAAAAACACAAATCGAGAAAACCACAAGCAAAAAAAATATACATATATATGACTTTGTTTTGTTTTTGTGTGCATGACCAGAATTATTATAAGACAAATCCCTTGTATATATCACTCAGGTCAAGAAATAGAAATTTATCACCCACACTCAAAGTTTTAGTATACAAAAAAATTTTTCTTTAAATGGGATTTATATGTCAGAAAAGTTTACGTTCGATTTTCTTATTTTTAAAAGTTGTACTTGAGAAGATTTATCTTAATTTTTTATAGATGAGTAGTGTAATTTTCTTGATGATTTTACATGATAGAATCATCCAGGAAAGACAGAATTATGTACTAAGATAAGATTTAAATGCCACAAATAAGCTTTTAATTTTCTCTTTTAAACCATCTTTGAATGAGCCCTTCTGTCATAATTCATTGGGAAATTTTCTGCAATTATACAAAAGTTAATGCCATGTTTGGCAATGCATTGTTAATACTGCAAATATTGAATAAAAATTTTAAACCATATTAGGCTTCTTTCTGCAATATTATACTAGTATAGAAATTTAAAGATAGTTTTTTTTCCTTTCCTAAAGTGACATGTTCATCTTTCTGCAAAAGGTGATCCTAAAATCATGTAAGAATTTTCCCTATAGCCATAAAATAAAGAACTGTTTGAATGTCTTTTTTTAGTTTGTGTTTTAGACATATTCTAATAACACTATTGCATATATATTAAAAGTTTTAGTCAAAATTGGGTTTATGAATCAATTAGTACATTTTAAGTTTATAAATAAGTTTTAGGCACCAGTGAGTTTGTAAGTGCATTCAATGACACGAATCACAAGCTAGGCTTTCAGCATCACAGCTTGTTCAAGGTGTTTAGTCTTGCAACATGCCAGAATTAGCTTTTATTCTTTTTTCCTGCTCTTAAATGATGTAATTTTTGTGTTTGGGGTGAATCACGATCTTTGGACACAAATGACAAATTGTACATTTTCCCACTCTAATATAGGTATATATTGTCCTTTCGTTTCTACTGCTACAATTTGGAACAAAGAACAAGAGAGAATGTCAGAACTTCCATTCTATGACACCCTGGAATGAATAGAATATTGCTAAAGAATTTTAAAAAGGGTGGCGGTGGCAAGGGGATGTTTCAGCTTGTCTAGGGTGTTTTGTTAGAAATTTCGGATTTAAAATTTCAGTCCTGTATAAATGTCCCATATGGATCCTAAACTACTATTAATACTATAGCCTTTCCCCAGGACATATAGGATTTTCCACGTGAAATATATGGCAAGTGTTGTTTTTTTTTTTAATGAAAGTCTTTTTTTATGAATTTTTTTGAATGTATAAGACAAGACTTTATGATGATGACTAGGAGATTTGAGGGAGGAGTAGATTTTGCTACTGATCATTTACTGTTACTTGTATTAGATGATATGTTCTTGAAAAGTCAAATTATTCTCTAATTATAAATAAATCGGCAAAGCATAACTGACTAATAGATATAATGCACTGTCATTTAGAAACCTGGCTTTATAATCAGTTCCTCTGCATTCCAGTACCTATCATTTAATGCTATAAAAGTGTTTTATCATTATTTACTTAATTTTCCATATATAGAAATAGCGACAAGAGATAATATTGCATGAACAGAACATGGAATTTCTAATAGGTGTACTTTCTCTTCATTATTTATGTTTGATCTCAATAATAGGAATGAGCTTTTAAATAAGAACCTTGACTTCAGTGGATTTGGTGACCTTCTGGCCATCAAATAAAACACTCCTTCAGTAAAATCATCATTTTTTTTTCATTCCTCCAATATGAAAATATTTGACTTTGAGTGAGTATTTTTTCCACCCATCAAAGACAAAATTTCTATTTTAGAAAAGCTTCCAGTGCTTTTTAAACTATTTCCATTCAGTTCTTTGGAGCATTGGGGTGACAGGAGATGGGGTGTAGAATTGACCTTCGAAAGGGATCAGTTTCCTTTATAACAACACAGAAATCTTCAACAGAAAAAAAAAGCATGTTATTCAGTATTTTCCATGGCCCAGCACGTGCTTGCATGACCCTTGACCATAACAAAGCATTAGAACAGACACAGCAAGAAAAAAATATTTTTCAAAAGAGATTGCTTTCAATAGGAAAAGAATTCCAATTTTAAAAAATATATACTCTCAGTAATAAGGGCTTCAGTGAAACAAACCGTATTTGTGTCTTCCTACAGGAAAGCCTTCCAACTTACTGTTTAGTTTGGTTCAGGATCTTTTTTACTTACGTCTTGTGTATACATAGAAATCTAGAAAGAAAAAGTAAATCTGATAGGATCAGGTCAATAAACCATCAGTTTGTAGTCTTTATCTGGAAAAGAAACACTAATACAATTTTTTTCAGTGTTTTGAAAATAGAATTGATATGAATTTCAGGAATTGAAATCATATCTCTCCCTTGGGAAGTCTTTATTATACAAATGCACATACCCATACACGTAGATGTGTGTGCTTATGTACACACACCATGATGTACATATATTTATAATTAATTTAAAACAAAGTATTTCACTTTTTGTTGCAGAGCTAAACTGCCTCATGTTTTATTGTTTTCTTCCACTGTCTACCCCTTCTTCTTCTCCTGTTCTCATTCAATCAGAAAAACAAAAGTAAATTTATGTTGACAATAGTTGTGTAGCACTAGGATCAACAATATTAAAATTCTGGAAAATGTAGAATTTTAATACGGTAAACCTCACTGAGTGGTACAATGACTATCATAGCAAATCAGACAATCAGATCAATGATACCATGTCTTACCGGCAGGATTTATTCACCCAAAGCCATTTTTATACTACTTTTCAAGTTGCTTTAGAACTGGAACTTAAAAATTATGAAATATCAGTGTAGGTATGAGGGACCATCTAGTCCTGTTGCTATATTTGGAACATGATTTGGCACTTTACATGAGATACTGTTGCCTTATAACTAACTGTGGTCCATCTTATGACTAACGTCTTTATGTAAGACTACTACTTCTACACAAGTAGAAAGTTTAATTTTTACAAATGCTAGTTTTTTTCTGAAAGAATCATTTATTGAAATAAATTGTATATTCCTAAGGGGCAAATATAGGGCATTCTCTTTTGTTCACCATCATATCCCCAGAGTCTGGTACAACATCTTGACATATACCAGTTATTCAATGAACATTTGTCGAATAAATAATAAATGCATGAAGATAAAAATTTATTGGAAAATCATGCTTCATTTCATTTCATGTGCTTTTGTAAATATATACCTGAATTGATAAAATGATGGTAATTTTATCTTCAAAGTTATTATACCATGAAAAGTCATATATTCTCCTAGAAAATAGTGGTATATGTCTATTCATTGTTCAGTAAAGTTAATGAAAATCTGACTGGAAGAGAAAATTCAGATGTCAGTGCCATTGGAAGTCATGGTAAAATTATCTGAGTGGTTATACGGGAACTTTTGAATTCCTACTCTATAATTTCAGCAACCATTTTCCTGTACAATTTCACCATAGCTATGTGGATACTATTCTAGCATTAATTTAATTTTGAAACTAACCTATAACCCAGCTGTAACTGCCTTATAGCCAAGCTCCATCTTACTAGTGAGTTTACTACAGTGTTAAAAAGTCTACAATG
>NW_012144855.1:144693-156985 GCF_000956105.1 Propithecus coquereli | reverse complement strand
TGATCAGAGTCCCAAAATTATCTCATGAGAAAAGAAAAGAACTTTTATCTGAGGGATGCAAGAACTTTTAATCATGAGGCCCGAGAAACATTAAAATGAGATAGCAATCATATCCGACTCCGACTCTCTCCTTTAAGCCATGTATTCATCTCTTGAAATTGCTTGCTATTGCCACAAGTAGCTATAAATTAACCTAATAATGCTGCACCAGACACTATAACCTACACCCTATAGCTTGACAATGTATAGCCAATCACTTATCAATGTTATTTCAGTAAACCAATGGGAAATCCTGACAAACAATTTTGTATCAGCCCACACTCTGTACTCCTTTTTTGCCTTTAAAAATCCACTCACAACTGCTGCTAATCAGAGTGTATATTTAGGGCACCTTGAACCTATGTTCCTGGCTGGCAATCCTCAAGCTTAGCCCAAATAAACTCTCTACTTATGTCTACATATATATTAATTTTGCCTCGGTTTCTTCCTTCTTGGTTGATTGACACCCAAATATTAAACACTGACAAAAATTAATAATCTAATATAATATTGGCTTTTGAATAAAAAGGGATATTTAGAATCACTTATTATAAACCTTTGAATTTTCCAGTGAAGAAATTTACTTTCAGAGAGGTGAGATGATTTTAAATGGCTTGCTTAAGGGTGACAGACATAGTGAGATATGTCAGAGGGAAACCAAGGTTAAAAAAAAAAGGAACTTTAAACAAATTAAATTTAACAGAGTTTAATACCGCAAAGAACGATTTACCAACAGGTACCCGTCTCCCCACCCCCCAAACCAGAATAGGTTCACCGCGACTCTGGTGCTGCCACATGGTTGGAGAGGACTTATGGACAGAGAAAGGAACGTGAAATACAGCAAACGTAAGTAAGAGATAGAAACAGCCGAATTGGTTATAGCTCGGCATTTGCCTTATGTGAACACGGTGTGAACAGTTGGCTGCCTGTGTGTCGTTGAAGTATGGCTTCTGTGATTGGCTGAGACTCAGCTACTTGTTACAAGACTAGGTTACTGTCTGTTTACACATCCAGTTAGGTTACAATTCACTTTAGGCCAAACTTAAAATATGTAAAAAGACAAGTGTAGGCTAAACTTAATTTAACACCTAATATCCAGGTCTCAAGCGTCCACTCCAGTGTGTCTTCCACTTCAAAATTTTAGGAGAATTAATTTTTTTCTCTGAAGTTTCAATAACTTAAACAGATAATAAACAGATTAACAGGGAAAAAAAGGCATATAAATTTTATTACCTGCACATATGTGCATGGGAGTCATAAAAAATATAAAAACTCAATGAAAGGCAAGATAGTTGACACTTTTATACTATCTTGGGGCCACAGAAAGAGTAGGGGCTTGGAGTGTGGCAGAACAGGTTATGGGAGGGAGAGAAAGGAAAGCCGGGCTAGCAAAGATGGTCTTGCTGCGTAGATGAAACCTCACAGGTAGCAGCCCTCAGAAAGAATAGATGGTAACCTGTGGTTAAAGTTTGTCTGTCAGATTTTTAAAGGTGTCAGACTCTCAGTTTATCTTTCCTAGATCTGGACAAGGGAGACCTCAGAGAACACTTGTTTGCATCTGTTTCTTATTTCATTTTTACTTCACTTCTACAGATGCAAATCTTCTCCACAAAAGGCAGCTTTGCAGGCCAGTCCTGTCTGTAAGCTCTCTGAATAGCCATCTCAAAATATGTCAAAAAAGTGTGTCTTGGGGTTAAATATTTTGGTTTGTTTCACCATGTTACTTTGGCATAACTGTATTAAATATGAATTGTAGGTATTAGTTGATAGATTAAAAGATGTAAAAGGATATTCAGTGAATCCTTTCTTCTTTTAACTCCTTTGGAAAATTGAAGATGAAACATGTTGGAACAGTGTCATAAACCTCTCTTATCCCTGACCTTACATTTTAAAGAGTCCTAAAGTTGGAGACTATTATTTTTTCTCATCTCAGTATTATCAGCACCTTGTACAATTATCCCATTTCTTGACTCAATAGTAGAAATTATTGGCCAAATTTCTCTATGATTTGGGATATGAAAAATCAAAGATAGAATTCACTGCCTTGTCTTTTAGGTACAACTGGTTGATTTTACAGAAGCAAAATTGTACCATTTTTTAAAAATGCAACTCCATTCAATTCCCACTGCGCCTTACCTTTTTAAAATGATTACTCAAGAGAATACCTAATTATAGTGAGAAAGATTCAGAAGATAATGTTTTTTACCAAAGATTCCAGAAATATTTTTAAAGCTATTTATCTAAGATCTCAGAATTCATCTGATTGCAAATTGCTGTTTTCCAATAAAGGTCAACCTGTTTGAACAGGAGCAGAACATAATTTTTATTTTTTTTTCCCCCTGAGGACAAAGGTGAAAGGAGCCTGGAAAGATCTATGAAGTCTGTGTCCTGACACATGCAACACATGGACTAGTGGAAGGTGAGGTTGCTGGCCCTTCGTAGGACGATGGGGAAACAGAGAGTGCATGTTGAGCTTCAGCTGATGGTTGCACTTGCCCATGTGGCACCTTGTTGTTTTAATGTCACCCCCCTTCCTCCATTCCACTGGTACAGACATTCTCCACTACCCTTTTTTTTAAACTATTATAATTTTCAATCCTTTAAGACTGACTCTTACTACAGAAGTCCTTCAACATAAACAGAATTTTTCCTCACACAAAATTTAAAGAGGGAAATGGTGTTTAAAGTTAAAATAACCAGAAAATAACTATAACATTTATATAATTAAGATGTAATTTTTAATACAAAGAATTCTTAATTTTGTGGATGGTATTACAGTTGCCATACTACTAGAAAAAAACAGAGCTACTTTTTGTTTTCCCATTTTTCAATGATTTAGACCTATAATATATGCTAACCTGAAATTAGGAATTAGAGACAAACGTGAGCAAGTCATGTATATCTAACCATTTCTGTTTAACTATTAAACATCATATTTCATGCCTGTAGAGTTTATGGGAAAAAGTTTTTCTCCCCTTAAAGAAGTTAGCTACTTAGTCTTGTTTCTTCTTACTCCACTCATTCTATAACATTTATATTCACAAAAGCCAGGCATTTTGTCAGACATTGTGTGAAAAATAACAATTCCATATTTCTAGGCTTGACTTTTGCCTGATCTCTGATTGAAAATTTTTAAGACATTTCGTTCTTAGTATTCTACTTTCATCTTTCTGCATTCCTTTCCTGATGTTTGTAATGATATTGCCCTTAACATCTGATCACTTTGCCTTAACTCTGAGTCATCTATAATTTCTGGCTTCCTTTCTTCCCCCATAGTCACACAGCAGAAAAGTATCATCATTTCCCCTTCTAAATAGTTTTGTCCCCATTGCTAAGACCACATTTAGACTTCATCCCTAGACTTACTCATTGGCCTCCTTTTGTCTGCTCTCACTTTCTTTGGTCCATCTTCTACACTGGAGCCAAACGAGTCTTCCTCAGGGATCCTTGAATCACATCTCACACAGATTTAATAATTTCATAATAACTACAATTTTTTTCTTACATAAAAAACTTTAATAGGTTCACATAAACTCCCAAATTTAAAAAAATCTATAGACTGACATCCAATGTCCTCCCTATGTTGGCTCCAATCCTATCTCACCAGGTGTAACTTAGTTACTCCCCTAGTCAAACGTTTGGCTCCACCTGTATAATCAACACTAATCTTGTCAACAACATTCTTGATTCTGGTCTGCTGCTGTACTATTCCTTCTTTTTTTGGAAAGTTTTCAACCCTCTTTTTCAACTACTTAAATTTGATTTACAGTGTAGGGTCTGTTTCAAGGCCTATGAGAATTACATAGTTATTAAAAGGGTAATTTCTGGATTCAGATTATTTGGGTTCAAATTCAAACCCCAGTCAGGAGAATCTAAATTAAAGTGAATTGACAAACAACTCACAAGTCTCAGTGGCTTTAAATAATAAAGTTTTGTTCTCTCTCATGCTATATGTCCATAGCAGATTGCCTGGAGAGTCTGATCTGTTTCTTTTGTTCCCAGTGACACTCATACTAATGGAGTTTCCACACTTTGGAATGTGGCAGAGGAAAGGGAACATGGAGAATCAGAAACTTGCTTTTAAAGTGTTTCATCCTTAATATGACCATGCCTAACTTTAGAAAGTGCAGGGAAATAAATCCTACCACTAGTGTGGACCAAGGAAAACAGAAAATTTTGAATACAATACTGTGAATATAATACTCCCTAAACAATTGTGCCCCCTCTTTACCATGGGTGTAATAGTAACTGTTTTGGAGGGTTGTTTTGAAGTTTAAATGTAATTACATATCATGCAAATTACTTTGTAAAAGTCTGGCACCATGTATGTGCTAAATAAATGTTGGTTATGTTAGTTTCAGTGACTTCTTCTTATAGAATTTAACACAGTTAATACCATGGCTGTTTTGGTCTGGATTTCCCCCAGAGAACACAAATTGTAATAAGGGCTTTTTGAAGGTAGTTTATTTTGGGAAGTGATCCCAGGGAATAGAAGTGAGGAAGTGGGAAAAGTAAAACTACGGTGGAGGGAAAGTTGATTGAAACAAGGGTTTGCTAAAAAGCTTGTCACAATGTGGGCAACTGGGGCTGAGGCTCGCAAGGATCCTAAGAATTGTCCCCTTGAGGGCCAAAAGAGGGGAGTATTTATCCACAGGCTTCCCTGCTCCATTGCTCATAGATCCACCCATTTAACATTGAGTCCTTTACACCTGCAGGTTCATGAATGCGAAGTGACCAGTGGGGTTTCACAAGCTTTACATCAAAGCAGCCCCAGAATAGAAAGAAAATGATACAGAATGTAGCTGAAGAACCAGTGATTTGAGAAAGAGGAGGGCTGAGAAAATAAAAGATGGTGCAAAAGAGGTGTCCAGTACAATACCCAACTGGATGTGGACGGTACACTAAAGGTACTTCCACTTTTCAGATACATAAGCATGCTAATCAAGCTCATGTTAATACTGATGATTACAATGCAGAGTAGTGTTTTATTAATTATAATGAAAAATAAAATGGTCATCCTGTAACAGGCATTGGTTGCCTTTGTCTACACTCTATTTCTTTCATCTTGGTTTTGGTAAAGACATTTTAATTCTTTAGAAAACTAAACTCACCTAATACCTAAGCCACCAAGGCACAATCCTGCAAAATGCTGGCAGGTAGGAAGCTCCCAAATTGTGGTGGCCACGTTTTCTGTGGCAAGTTCAGCCAAGTGCGTGTACCCACCATAGAGAAGCAGCCTTTTGTGAGCTTTTCAATTCAGAGTACTCTCATGGTTACAATGGGTGGGGGAGGGTCCGTGGCTACCAGTCAGCCCAAGCTGAAATTACTTTCTCTTATGCTGTGAGTAGGGGGGCTGCCGATGAGGAAGTGTCTATGTGTAAAAAAGCCAGCACTCTGGTCCCTCATGGCACTCTCCCCTGGGGTGTCCCTTACGGGCACCCAAACACCTGGGGTTCACTGGTTCATCCCACTATTCCTAATTAGCTGCCGTGCCTGAGCTAGTGGAGGGTGGAAACACCTTCAGTATACTTTGTGTACTGCCATTCACTGAAGGCACCCAGGTGAGAGAGGAGAAAACCCCCTTACCCTTTCACTGATCCTTGAGAGCCTCTCTGGATTGGATCCACGCTGCTATCTTTTCCTCTCTATCTTCTTCTTTCTCAGCTTTGCAGTTTTTCTCTGTGGGGCCCCTAGACATCTCTGTTGTCTCTCTCTGATCCACACTTGAGCTGTAACTCTTCTCCACTCTCCTCAGTCTAATATTATACCTTCTAGCCAGGACAGTCTGACAAGCAATCTTGTCAGAAAAGTCATCTCTCCCCTCTCCCTTGTATTTTTTTTCTTTATTTAATTTAATTCTGCTGTGATCTTTATTATTTCTTTCCTTCTGCTAATTTTGGGTTTGGGTTGTTTTTCTTTTTAGTTCTTTGAGGCACTGTGTTAGATTGTTTATCGGAAATCTTTCTGCTATTTTGAGTAGACACTTATTGCTATAAAATTCCCTCTTAGTACTCCTTTTACTGTGTCACACAGATACTGGTACATTGGGTCTCAGTTTTCATTGGTTTCAAGAATTTTTTTTTTATTTCTTTCTTAATATTTTCCTTGACTCAGTCGTCATTCAGAAGCATTTTGCTTAATTTCCATGTATCTGTATAGTTTCTAGAGTTCCTCTTGTTATTGATTTCTAGTTTTATTCCATTGCTCTATACTGGAGAATATTCCATGTGCTAATAAGAATAACATACATTCTGTAGTTTTGGGGTAGAATGTTCTGTAAATATCTGTTAGGACCATTTGTTGTAGAGTTCTAAGTCTAGTGTTCTTTTGTTGATCTTCTGCCTCAATGATCTGTCCAGTTCTCTCAGGGGAGTGTTGAAATCCCTGCCTATTGTCATGTTGCTGTTTATTACTTTGCTTAGATCTAGAAGAATTTGTTTTATGAATCTGGAAGCTCCTGTGTTAGGTACATACATATTTAGGATTATTATATCATCTTGTTGAATTGCTCCCTTTATCATTATGCAATAACTATTTTTGTCTTTTTTTTATACCATTATCGATTTAAAGTCTATTTTATCTGACATGAGAATAGCTACTTCTGCTTGTTTTTTGGCTTACATTTGCATGGGATATTTTTTCCATCCTTTTTTCTTGAGTCTATGAGAATCACTGTGAGTTAAATGGGTTTCTTGGAGATAGCATACATTTGGTTGGGTTTTGTTTTTTTTTGTCCATTCAGCCAACTTGTATCTTTTAAGTGGAGCATTAGGACCATTTACTTTCAATGTTATTATTGATATGTGAGATATTGTTCTGTTTGTTCATGCTCATTGTTATCTAGTTGTTTTCTTTTACCTTTGTGTTACTGCTTTATAAGAACTGTGAGTTTTATATTTTGGATGTTTTTGCACTGGTAGGTATAGATTGTTCTGTTTCATATAGAGAGCACTTTTGAGCATTTCCTGTAGGGCAGATCTAGGGGAGATAAATGCCCTTAGTGTTTGCTTGTCAGGAAAAGACTTAACTTCTCCTTCATTTATGAAACTTAATTTTGCAGGTTACAAAATTTTTGGCTGGCAGTTATTCTGTTTCAGAAGACTAAAAGTGGGACCTCAGTCTCTTCTGGCTTGTAAGGTTTTTGCTAAAAAGTTTGCTGTTAGTCTGGTGGGTTTTCCTTTTTAAGTCTTATATCACTTTCATCTCATAAGTTGTAGAATTTTCTCCTTCACTTTGACTTTGGCCTGACTGATGACTTTGTGCCTTGATGATGTCCTATTTGCAATGAATCTTCTAGGTGTTCACTGACCTTGTATTTGATTGTCTAAATCTCTAGTGATACCAGGGAAGTTTTCCTTAATTATTCCCTCAAATAAGTTTTCCATGTTTTTTGCTTTTTCTTCTTCTTGCTCTAGAATACCTACGATTTTTACGTTAGCTTGCTTTGCATAATCTCATATTTCTAAGAGAGATTGTTTATTCTTCTTCTTGATTCTTTATTTCTACATTTTTGACTGACTGGGTTAATTTGAAAGCCTTGTCTTGTCTTTCTTCTGCTTGGTTTAGTCCATTGTTAATACTTTCTAGTGTGTTTTGAAATTAGCTAAATGACTGTTTTATTTTATAAGTTCTACTATATCTTTTCTTATGTTATATATGTCTTTAGTGAATTTTTCATTGATGTCCTGAAATATTTTTTTTAGTTCCTTTGTGTTGGTTTTCAATTTTCTCACCAATCCCATTGATCTTACTTACTATACACATTCTGACTCCATATCTGACATTTCAACAATTTCCTTTTGGTTGGAGACCATTTTTGAAGAACTATTGTGATTTTTTGAGGGTGTCAAAACAGCCTGTTTTTTTTCACGTTGCCAGAGTTCTTATGCTGGTTCCTTCTTATCTGAAACATTCTTCTCTCAGCTCAAGACAGATAGCCTTGCAGTGCACCTATTCTTCCCTGCTAGGAGCTCTCTTGCTCAGTGAAGAGAGGGAGAAATCCCTAAATGCAACACTTGAGTCCTACTCCAAAAGATTGATCAGGCAGGAGAGGGTGGATGCATTGGGAAACTTCAACAATGCTGCTCTCCTGCATTTCCTCATTCACCTGTGGTTGTCATGGGTGGCTGACAAACCTTAGCTTGAGCAATCACCCTGTCCAGGTTTGTTGGTGCATGATGGCTTGAGTGTTTGCCCAGCCCAGGTCCCCGTGAGGTGGTGGGGGCATGTATCATCCACCCATAGGACATGCAGGAGAGCCCAACCTCCCTGTTCCATCCTTAGCCTGGCTGGGGTGATGGGGATTCAGCAGCAATGGACTTGACCCCAGGGTAGATGCAGCACTCTGGGACTGTGACCTCAAAATGGCTCCAACCACAGCACCCAGAGTTCATAAGCCACTGGTATCCTGCTGTGCCTTCTCTCCTGAGAAATGCCACTGCCCATCTCCAATCAGCCCCTGTGTCAGTCCAGCAGCCTTCTGTGGTAGAGGGGCTCCTGTTGCTCAGATTGCAATGTCAATGGAGGAAGTGTGGACTCCCAAGATTTTCTCCTCTTTTCCTTCCCCATGTGTGGTCACCTTCCCTATGAGCCTCTGATCCTGCCAAGAAGTTTGCCTCACTTCCCTTTCCTTCACTTTAGGAGCCTCCTGTTGCCTCTCTGTTGATTCTCAATGCTCTCTCTTAGACCATCGATGTGAAGGTGAATATCCATTTGCCACTTTAGAGCCTTTAGTTGAGAGTGGTTTGTGCAGGCTGCTTCTAGTCTGCCATCTTGACCTCCTTGTCTGTTAGGTTCTTTTTTATGATCTCTATGTCTTTGGTAAATTTCTCATTCATATCTGGAATTGTTTTTTCTTATTTATTTGTATTGTTTTTCAGAACTCTCTTGTATCTCACTGAGCTTCTTTAAATGTCAATATGTTGAATTATTTTTCTAGGATTTCATAAATTTCTTTTTGATTGTGATCTGTTACAGGATAATTACTGTATTCCTTTGGAGGTATCATATTTCCTTCCTTTTTCATATTTTCTATGTCCTTACATTGACACATCTAGCGTAACAGTCACTTATTCTAAATTTTTGAATTTGCTTTCTTAGTGGAGGACTTTTTCCTGAAGATGTATCTATGATGTTGGGTGGGCAGGGCACTTTGGTTTTAATTCTGGGTGTGTATAGTAGCACAGTCTCTGTATGATTTCTTTGGTTGTAAACAGCACCGGTGGTATCTATTTTTTCCTTGGTGGCTTAGGGTGTGGTTGTTAGTGGAGGCTGTAGTTAAGTTTTGCTTGTGACTATGATGCCAGGTGAGTCAGTCCTCAGACCCACTGGTGGCAGCAGTGGGCTGAAAGTCTTTGGGCCCCAGGGCAGTGTATGTTGGTATGTGTTAGCAGGTCCAGGCAGCCCAATTTTTAGGCATCCAGGAGGCTTGCTCGGGTGCCAGGAATGACAGTGGTAGATGAGCAGGTTCTCAAGCCCTTGCGCAATGGGTGTGGCATGGA
This sequence comes from Propithecus coquereli, assembly GCF_000956105.1. Taxonomy (NCBI): domain Eukaryota; kingdom Metazoa; phylum Chordata; class Mammalia; order Primates; family Indriidae; genus Propithecus; species Propithecus coquereli. The sequence continues at coordinate 147,446 of NW_012144855.1, read as the reverse complement.
CAATGCCAGTAGCAGTGGTGGGAAAATGTTCTGGGACCAAAGCAGTCTGCACCATTCTTGGTGGTGGCTGAGGCGAGTTGAGTGTCTGGTCCCCAGACTCACAGGTGGCATGTGCAGGTGAATGCCAGATGTGGTAGTAGCGGTAAGTTGAGTGGTCCTAACTCTGAACTCAGGAGAAGTGCTCAGATGCTACCAGTGATAGACTGGGTTGGGCAATCCCTAGGACCCTGGATGGTGTGCTTGGGTAACAGGAGAGTAATGGAGCCAGGCTGGACAGAGCTGTCCTTTGGCCCTCTTGGTGGTGCATGTAGGTGCTGACTGTGGCAGTCAGGGGTGAGAGTGATCACCAGCCTGCTAGCAGAATGCTCAGGTAGGGGTAGCAGAAGCTGTGCTATGGCCCTGCTACTGAGGCAGGCAGAATTGCTTTCCCTGGGAGCAGCCAGAGGCAGATAGCTGGAGGACATGGGCTTTTGCTCATGCCTCAACCCTCTAGCAGCCCATAGTATCAGCAGTTGCGGGTGATGGAATGTATCCTCGACATGTGTGAAAATGCATGGCTGTCCATTCGCTGGGGAGAATGGAATCACAGTCTGTGGCTTAGCCTTGGCCCTGGCAGCAGGGCAGGACACAGCCTGGTAGTGTGAGGGTTGTGCTGTGAAAATGGCATCATGATGTGGCTGCTTAGGATTTAACGGTTTGTGTGACCCAGAGCTCTCTCTCTGGAGCAGTGCCTTCACACAGTCTCCAGGCAGCTCTCTGCTAGTCTCTGGGCCTGTGAGGATCAAGGAGTCCTTCTATGGCTAGGATTGTAGGAGTACATAGAGGTAATGTGGACCACTGGGGGTCTCTCACTTATGCTTTCCCTGCATTAGGGAGGTGCTTCACACTCCTAGCCAATCCCAGCTGAAAAGGCTACCTTGTTTCCCTCTCCTTCCTTGATTTTGATGCTTCTATCACTTTTCTATTGAATTCCAGTGTTCTCTCTTAGATGATCTATTATAAGTATGATTGTCTACTCACTATTTTGGCTCCTCTCTGTGGAAGAGGTGAATACCAAATGTATCTAATCGCCCATCTTGAAGCCCCTTCAAATTTTTATTTTTGAGAGGGTGAAGATTCAGATACTTAATAAAGATTATTTGAACCTACACCTTATAATTATTTTAATTATGCTATTTTTTGAATCATTAACATTTTCTGAATAGTTAAAAGTATATAGTATAAGCAGATGCTAATAATTTCACATCTGAAGTGAATATTTAAGTCTCAAATTGGAGAAAACACTTTTGAAAATTTAAATCTATGCCTGAAAATATATTAGCTTAAATTTATTGTTATTATTTGGTGAAAATTTATATTGACTCAGGGAGAAATATGAAGAAACATGAGGGTCGCAGTGATTACAGATTACAGATTAGCTATTATCATCAACAGCTGGGGATAAAGCGAGATGTTGAAAGTACCATAGAAAGAGAAATGCTAGGGAATTGAGAAGTGAAACTCTACAGGAAGTAAGCCATGTCCTATTACTCAATATAAAGAAGTCAGAACCTGAGGAGAAAAAAAAAATGGCATTTAACCAAGATAATAACACACAAATTGAATTCCAGGGAGAGTCAAATTGGCTTAGCTGTAGACACATGACAAACCCTTGGCCAAAACTAAATATAACTAGGATGAATAAGTTTGGATAACGGATGGATAATAGATAATGAATAGATAAAAAAATAAAAAGATGCAGACTACAATTCTAAATACAATAATACATTAAGCCATTAACTTTGAGAACTCAGAAAATAGATGATTGACCTGCTGCTGTATTTTTAATTTTTTAGAAAAAATACTTAAAGATCGATACTAACACACTCGTTTATAAAATAAAAATATTGTCCATTTTCAAATAAAAATGTATAGCTTTAAATGAAAAAAAAAACAGGAAGCTTCACCTCTCCTGAATTTTAATATTTTTGTCCATGAAATAGGAAATTGGTCTAGATAATCTCCAACTCATAATTCTGTAGGTCTGTGAAGACAATGACTCACCACAAACATGATTTTCGGAGATGCTTAGAAACTAAAGCTCACCCTTTGATATTTGGCTTGTGATCTAGAGAGCCTGGGCTTAGGTAAATAGGCCATGGTATGAAATGTCCTCTCTGAAATTAGGAGTCAATCCCTGAATTCTACCCTGGGTCCTTATCAACTGAATAGCCTGCCACAGTTCATAAAAGCAAAAATGTGGACTTTCTAGAGGAAGTACAGTTGGCTATCTTGAGGTTAGTGAATATAAACACAACTATTGATGTTATCTGATTATTGTTGCTGTTTTTTTCCTCTTGCTAGAAAGTGGAAATGAAAACATAAATCTGATGGATGTATACAAAATTAAAATATAGATATTAACAATAGAAATAGTTTCTTACTATATTTTTCAGCAGACATTTAATAATTAAGCATTTTTTGGTGTGAATATTCCCTCATATACATTTGTGTGATGGCCAGTCCTATAGGTGAAATACAATAGAAAATATAATGCATAATAATTATAGATTAGGATATATGTGTTAGCAGAGGATGTTTTTGTTTCTTTTATTCATTCCTATAAGGAAGTTAACATTCCAGCTAAACTAGTTTACAAGGGAAAGAAACTGTGATTTAAAAAAAATATAGTAATAGAAATACACTTTTTAGCAAACTTTTAAGTAATATTTTATTGGCAATATTTGGTAGCATTTTTACCAGAAGTATAATAC
>NW_012144855.1:140042-142592 GCF_000956105.1 Propithecus coquereli | reverse complement strand
TCTTTTTATTCTATTAGTTACTCTATATATCCCAAACTAGAATGTAAGCATCATGATTTTAATACTTTTCTCATCTTATTCTATCTTGTTCTATTTTGTTCTATCTTGATAGCCCCAGAATGAGAACAGTGGTTGGCCCAGAGCAAGTTTTCAGTATTTGTTGACTAATTGAATGAATGTATATTTGGTCAATAAGAATTCACTAAGTAGATAAAGAAAATGAAACTTGCATTTTAAAATAAAACATGAAGTGCAGAGTCATGAACATAGAAGGGCCATTGAATATCCCAAGAACTGCAGGTTATTTAGTATGTCTGTAGGTGAAGGTTAGGTATAAAACAATGATGGGCAGGAGGCGAAAAAAAAAAGCCAAATCATTAAGGATATGCTAAATATTTGACTATTTTCTTTAAGTTAATGACAATATTAGCTTTGATTTTTAGCTAGCTAACTTTAGCAGCAATGTCAAAGATGAAAGGGGGAAAGGTACTGCAGAGAAGAATAGTTAGGGTGTTGGAACTATGGTCCCAATAAGAAAAAATGAGAAATTGAATGAGGGGAGGAGCAGTTGGTTTACAGAGAATGTGACCTGTTAGATAAGAGAAAATAAATAGAAGAGGCAGAATTTGGTGAACATTTGATATGGGAGGGGAGAGAGCAGAAGAGTCAAAGCTGTTTCCCAGTTGTCTGATATGGGTGACTAGTGATGCCACTAACAGAAAGAGGGAATACAATGGAAGTAGATTTTCATGCCAAAGATTGATTTATGTACGAGCTGCTATTTCCAAAAGTAACTCCATGTGATTCATTTGGACATAGGCCAAGTAAACAAAAATGAAATGTGAACTGATCCTCCTTCAAGCTTCACATTACTATCTTCTGACTCTTGCTTTGTGATCTGTGTTTAAAGAAGCAAGAGGAGTGGGAGTGTTCTTAGGTAAGAGTTTAAATTGAATTCCTTTACTTTGCCTCTCCCATACTACACTTTTTTTCTCAAAGTATTTAAAAAAAATTAATTCTATCAAGTTATGCAACGATTTGGAGGAAACATGAATGCATTTTACAAAGTGACATGACCCAATCTGAAAAGGCTACATACTGTATCATTCCAACTATATGACATTCTTAAAAAGGCAAAATTATGGAGACAGTAAAAAGATCAGTAGTTCCCAGGAGTTAGCACAAAGGGAAAAATGAATAGGTGAAGCACAGAAGATTTTTAGGGCACTGAAACTATTCTGTATGACACTATAATGGTGAATGATTTTATTATACATTTGATCAAACCCATAGAATGTACAGCACCAAAAGTGAAGCAGGATGTAAACTATGGACTTTGGTTGTTAATAATGTGTTAATGTAGGTTAATTGATTGTAATAAATATACTGTACTGTGGTGTAGAATGTTGATTGTGGGAGAGTGGGTGCATGTGTGGGGACAGCAGGTATATGGAAACTTTCTGTACTTCCTGCTCAATTTTGCTGTGAACCTAGAACCTAGCTCTAAAAAGTAAAGTTTATTAATCAAAAATTGATGCTTTGGCCTATTCTAGCTTCAATTGGATTATGTATTTCTTAAAGCCACTGATATCATATTATTAATAAAAGGGGTAGCCAAGATACTCAACAATGTACATCTGAAACCTGCTGTTCCTAACTACCTCTTAGTCTCTTATATCTTAGGTAAAGATGAAAACACAAAGCAGGAGGGAAAACATGACATAATTAATTTTGACTCCAAATACCAACTTAAAACTTCAGTAATAGTGACAACAAATAGTACAGAAACTTAAAAAGATTCAAATCAAAACAAGTTCCTTTCCTACTCTATGCTTAAACTCAAACTATAGGAGCTTACCACTTTTCTGAGGTCAGAGTTCACATGGGCCTCTGGGTCACATATAAAAAAGTAGGTACACATGACAGCACTAAGTCATTAAATCACAAATTAATAATCCCCACAAATTACTTTTGCCTCTGGCTGTATACTCAAAAATAAAAGTTATGTAAAAATTTACCGTAACTCTTAACAGACAGTTAGTTAACCAAGTTCACTAAGCCTTCATCTTAATTAATCTATTCTTTATTTGTATAATCTCTTGGAGAATTCAATTTTTGTTTAGTTTACTAAAGCCATGTCTTCTTATGGGTGTTATTTTGGAGAAATTTATTTCTGGGGGAGAAAAAAGAGTCTTGATTCTTAAGAATGCAACAGGAAAAATTATATTTTTGACTTCCAGTTCTTTCAGTCTTCCAAAGTGGCTATATAGTTTTTTATTTCCACCAACAATAAATGAGAGTTCCTGTTGCTCTACATCCTCATCAGCATTTGGTATTGCCAGTGTTCTAAATTTTGACCATTTTAGTAGGTGTGTAGTAGGATCTCATTGCTGATTTAATGTGCATTTCCCTGATGACATATGATGCAGAGCATCTTTTCATAAGCTTATTTGACATATGTGTATCTTCTTTAGTGAGATGTTTGTTCGGGTCTTGACCCTTTTCTTGTTATCCAATTGTTTTCTTTTTGCTTAGTTTTAAGAATTTTTT
>NW_012144855.1:137721-139782 GCF_000956105.1 Propithecus coquereli | reverse complement strand
ACACAGTAATTTTATTTTTGCAGTGCACTTGCTCTCACACTCTCCAGTGCCACAGTTGTTCAAATAGCCACAACCTTGAGCTCACCATATTTTTCACTATCCTCTTCTCTTTTTCTTGTACAGCTTAAAATTTCATTATGTGTTAATAAAATCACAATGCTGAAAATAATCTGAATGCCCTTGCCTTTTCTTCCTAACAAAAACTTAACTATGCCTGAACCCAATTATTTATCTCCTTTGGTCCCACATCTTAGACTTTAAATGATTCTTGAGAAAAATTAAGAAACACAGATGGTTGACTTCACTTTAACTTCATTATCATGAATTTCGTGGAGGCAAACAATCCAGCCAGAGGTTCTACTATGGCTTCAAGGTAAATAGATTATACTTCCTCTCCTCTCCTCAAACCTCATACACCCTTAAGGCCACCATCTTGAACAATTTTAAGGGCTCCATTCATAATAAAAATTATGTGTCACAAACACTCTTTTTACTCATTCAACCTTGTGGCTGATGGTTGAATACTTTAAACATGAATTCCTTCATCTTTTCTAAACCAAATGTACAAGTCAACCTGTAGCTATCTAGGTTTTCCAAGAAGAAAATGTCCTTCCATCTATCAAAGGAATGTCCAGGCCATGCACCTTTACTCTAGAATCTACCCCCTGCAAACTTCTCCAGAGATACGTTCAATCAAATATTTCTCAGACTTTTCATATTCATCCTTTCTAATGAGGTATTATCATCAGTATTTACTATAAGCTCTATACATCAGCATACATTATAAGCTCTACCATGAAAATGTATACCTCCCATAAATATTTCTATCTGTATCATCCTCCAGATAGTGCTGACTTTTTTTTCACTTTTTCAAGAAAAAATTGTCTTAAAAGTGGCTTATACATCTTGACTACATTTAAAAACTTCTCATTTATTCAACACAATCCAACCAAACTTCAGTCTCCATAACTTCAAAGGGATCACAGCTTCCAGTGACCTCCTCATTGCCAAATTCAACTGATATTATTTGGTCCTCATTTACTTGACTCTGGGGAACACATAACACAATTTGACCTTCAGCTCCTTTTTGAAATTCTCTTCTCTCTCATAGTATGCTCTTTTGATTTGGTTCCAACTTCCTAGGATGGTCATTTGCTGGCTCAATCCGCTTTTTAAAAATTATACATATTGGAGTTTCTCAAAGTACAGCCTTGACCTCCAGTCATGTCTATTTACATTCTCTACCTGGGGGATGATTTGATTTCCATAACTTTAAATAATAGCTAAATCCTGGCATCTTATAATTTTGCTTCTCTGACTAAAACCTCACTTGAGAGGTCTAAATTTATGTAACTGTCCCTTTGATATTTTAAGTGGGATACCTTAAGGGAAGCTCAAAGTTAAATCACCTGATACAAAACTCTTAATTAGAGCTTAATCCGATTTTTCCTCATTCTTTTTCATTTTAGTAAATGATGTTATAATCCACCTACTTATCATATTCAGAAAACTGAGCGTTATTTTTGATATAATTCTTCTTTTACCACCGCATAGCTCCTGTCTTATTTTTCATAATATCTTGGCTGTCACTAGCTTAGCTCCAGCCACTTCTGTCTCTTGCTTAGACCACTTTTAATCACTTACAAACTGATTTCCTCATTTCTATTTTTTCTTGCTTTCCATTCATTTCCCTTACATCAATTAGAATATCCACTAACATATATATCATATTATATTGCCCCTATAAACCTCCAATAGCTTTCTTCTGCACTTGGAGCAAAATGTAAATTCCTTATTATGTCAGACTTTTGCATGTTCTGTCTTTCGGTTTCCTTTACAACGTCATCCCATGCTGCTCCTTCTCTGTCATTATACCCAATCATATTAGCTTGCCTTCAATTCCTAGCACCAGTTAGACTTCTCATGCATCAGGGCCTGTGTTTTGCAGTTCTCTCTACATTTCTGTCTGCCTAGATGATTTGTCGCTCAATTCTGCGTGGCTACCTTTTTCCTATCATTTAGTTGCCAGCCTAATTAACAGTAAGCTTTTCCACAACCATT
>NW_012144855.1:135873-137671 GCF_000956105.1 Propithecus coquereli | reverse complement strand
TAAGGCATTAAGATAATACTTTATTCAAGACTAACTGTTACTCACTTCAGAAAACCCTAGGGGATTGGGAAAAATACTTTTAACTGCAAAGACACCAAGAAAAAATCATGGCACCTCATATCATGCCAAGAGACTGAGCATACTTAGAGATCTAGAAGCAGCACTGGATCACTGGTCACAGTGGTGAGGAGGACAGAGGTGATGCAAAGATAAAATGGGACCAAGAAAAGGTATACTTATTTCATATGTTTCCTAGGTTCTCGATGTACATTTATCTCGCTCATCTTTTCAATTCTACTATAATACTGTAGATAGTCTGAAGAAGTATCTTCATATAGCAGTGGTAAAATGCCATTCTTCCTGAATAAGGAGGACACCAGTAAATCCACAGAAAATAACATTTGAATTTATAGGCAGAATTGTGTTGTTCTTGTACCTGATGGCTTGTATTACATTATGGTGAATTGTATTTAAAAATTAAAGTTGTAGCTGAAGAGTATTTTTCATTGTAAATTTATTGAATAGTTTATATAGCAATTAAACAACTTGCTGTTATTCAGTATAGAGTTTCACTGAGACTATTTCTAGGAGAAAATTTTGATTACCAGATCTTTTCTTTTCCTATTCACTCATGACTATATTATTTTGTTACAATTTGGCAAATATTTGATCACCCATGATTACTTTTATTTGGTATATTTAAAAAATGAATAGGATTGGTACATGCTTTGAAGAGCTTATCTAATAGAGAAGATATGTAGATATTCACATAGTTTTAGGTACATTTTAGTATGTGCTGAGATGCACAGGGTACTGGAAGCACATAGAAGCATTTCAGGAAGACGAGCAACTTTAAGTAGGAGTAAGGTGGGCCAAGAATGGGAGTAGTGGGAAAGTCAGCTGGGAACTATCAGAAGCTTCAGGTAGGGGCAGCCAATTGCACAAACATAATAATGGGTAATTAGAAATAGTTCAGTAATGTTGAAATGTAGAGATTGGACAGGGATACTGGGAGTAGATGAAGCTGAATTCAAGGGCTAAATCACAGAAGGTCTAAAATGTCATATGTCACATGACAAGCACTTGTTATAGTTAAGGCAAAGGAACAGCATGGTCATATTTACATTTTATATATGATACTCTAGAAAAGAATGAGAAATTAATTTGTGAGGTGTTTAGAGAAGAAAGAACAGAGATAGGGAAACTAGAGACATGAAATGATCTACAGGAGAAAAATTAGGGGCCTGAACTAAACAAGTGTTGGGGATGCAGAGCAAAGAGACAGACTTATAACACATGTGTAAGGTATGAGCCTCAGAACTCAGTTACCAATCAGGGGGCTACAGATGAGAGAGCTAGAAGAATCCAGGGTGATTGCCAAGTTCTTCTTTTTGCAGACAACTGAGAGGTGGAACCACCATCCAAAATAGGGGATACTAGACTAGAAGTGACATGCTACATGTGGAATGTCATGGGAAGTCCAAGTACAGGTAACATTAGGCAATGAGTTTGTTGAGTCTGGTTCTCAGGGTTGTTCAGTATTAATACCTACTTCTTTCTTCCATCACACATAATTATAAGCCTATTCCTGAGCTGGTCCTCTACACCATTTTCCTGGCTGTCCTTACTCCTATGGTTTTGTGGTTACACTGTAAAGTCTATGAGGATAGAAACAGTGTCTCATTCATGTTTATTCCAACAATTAACACAATTTGATGTTATTTCTGGCACTCAATAATATATTGAATCACTCTTTTCATTTGCTAGACATTGAGGTTACAAATGAAAAACAGGCACA
>NW_012144855.1:133979-135823 GCF_000956105.1 Propithecus coquereli | reverse complement strand
TGGCAATACAATATTTTGTCATGTATTAGATCTGTTCAAATTTATTTAGCCACCTTCAGTCTTGAACTTTAAAGCTAATTTCCATTTTTGTCATATGAAAATTAATATTGTAATATTACATCATTATAGTTTTTTTCCCAATATCTCTTTAAGAGAGGGCTAACACTTTGGGGATCACTTGGTGAAGATTATAAATATTTTTGCGTTTCTTCTTGTACATTAGCCAATTGTTTTCTATAAGAGCTAATTACATTCTCACTAACAATACAGAATTTTGTTTCCTTTGACAATTTAATTAATGAAAAAATTGATACCTTATAGTTATTTAATTAACATTATTTTAATGAGCATGTTTCTTAGGAACAATTTGCTCTCTATATTCTTTACTGTTTATTGCTAATTGTTTTCTCTGTTTTGTGAATCTTTATGACATTTCTTCATTCATCTAAGGCGTCCTTTTGCTGATTAGGGGACATTGAAAGATCCATGAGACAAAATACTTGTCTCAGCTTATTTGACTATCTTAATGATATCATTTGTCTCTATAAAAATTCATATAGCTATACCCTGATGTAAATATACATTGTGAGGGATAATAATTCCATTTAAATTTTAATCATTGGGAATTAATAAGTATATGCAAAAATATGAACCCTCTATGTGAGCATTGTTCTTTATGTTTTGGTTTATATTTTAATTTGTTTTGAATAAAGAAAGGTACACACAACAGGAACGCGAGATAGGCAGGAGAGTGTGCATATGTTGTCATATTTAACTTCAAAGGAGATAGATTTATAGGAGGAGGATGAGTATGCCAGTGATAAATGCTAGGATCATCAACAGGGAAGAGGAATGCTATTGATTCTCTGAGAATGAGGACAAGGGGTTGCGCTCGGTCTTTTAGAAACACATAGTGCTGCCATAGCTCTGGAGAGCTGGTTGTGTTGTAGCATAGTTTAGAAAAGGGTGTGTTAGTGCAGGATATTTGAAAGAAAAATGAAACTAGTCATCACTCACTTTAAGTTGTTATTTTAGCAGCATAACAAGCAACAACTTGTTTTACTAATGTGTTTTTAATAGTGTCATAGGGCTTGGTTGGCATGTTATTCTGCAAGCAGAAGGTGCAGAAGGATTTATATTGTTAAGGATGAAGCATGAATAAAAGTTTAATTGTAAAATAATGTCCGGTATGCAGGGTATGGCCCTGAGCTGATCCCATCCCTTAAAGTTTTAGCTCATCCCTCCCATCCCATCATGCATATAGAGGAAAATCTATTCATGCATCATTTTTATGGAATATCTTGGTTCATTTAGTATAACAACATTATTTAACTTTTCCTCTGCTCAGTATGGCACTGACTACTTTATCCATCCAGGATTCCTAGTCAAGATATTTTCAATAAAATTTTTCATCCTTGTGTTATGAAAACTGATGATAAAACTTTCCAGAATAGAAAATCTTTGGGGAAGATTTTCACATTAGAAATCGCAGTTTAATATTCCTTTCCTCTATCATTCTAGAACTATATGATTTAAGACTCTAAACAAATTCTGACTTAATGTTAAACTTAATGAAACAAACATGTCTAGAAACATTCCTAACCAGATTTTCTAAGGTCTCATTACAAAATGCGTTATAAAAAAGTTTTCATTGAGATTTAATTAGTCTGCATAAATTCTCAACTAATCTTGCAGTTTGTAATTGCTAGGTGAAGAATTTTAAACATTTTCATTCGATTCCTAGAAAATATAAATCATTTTTAAATCATAAGAATTATATCTTTTTCTATTTTACCTCTTGGTATTGTTCCCCCTTTTTTTTTATGGTTGAATATTTTGACCCT
>NW_012144855.1:108785-120500 GCF_000956105.1 Propithecus coquereli | reverse complement strand
ACTTTTAAGTAAATGAAATTATTTTTTAAAATATATTCTTTAATTATTTGCCTCTACTTTCAGTATTGTTTGTTTTTTAGATTCATGTATTTTGTTTCAGGTAGCCATAGTTCTTTTATTTTTACCGATATTGTGCATCAAATTTTATTTACACATTCTATGTGGACAGAGGACTGAGATGTAACCATATTGAGGCTCGTATGAACAAGTTCATGAGCATCGTTATACATTTCTCCTGCTTCCTAGATATGAGTCTCTTTAGGTTACCTAACTAGGATTGATTTCAGGCCACGGGGAATGATTATCTTCAAATTTACTAGGCATTATCAGATTATTTCCTACTACATATAACAATACACCTTCTCATCTGCATTTTATGAGCATTCCCATTATTAATATCCTCACCAACACTTGGCATTTTCACATTTTCATTTATACCACAGGTAGATATCTAATAAGATTTATTTCCTTGAGATTTTAATTTTTATTTCTCTGAGTAATGACAACAATTGGTATTGTTTCATGTGTTTGTACATCATTTTTCACCAATCTTCACTTATTACATGGTATGGTACTTTTACATTTTTAGTTGAAAAAATGGTTCACATATTTGATGAGAAAATCTGGAGAAGGATGAAGTTCTTGGGGGCCTCTTTCAACTTATAGAAAGTTATAAGAAAAATATCTACATCTCTTTCATGTCAGGTACTTCCAAATGCACTCCTGCTGTCACTTGTTGAATATGACAACTGATATTCAATGAATGAAGTGTAATTCAATATGCCTTGAATAATAGTACCTTTGTTGTGTTAAAAAATACTATTGCAGCAGCTTTCCCCCAACTGGTACCACAAATTATAAATGCGAAGACGGCTCTTACATAAAGTTTTAATGATGGAAACCAAAATGGCATAGATCAAATGTGTCTATTTATATAATAAATAAATACAAGTCAACACTGAATCTTGCATATTCATATATGCAAATAGTGAACATATTTATTAATATCTACTCAAATTTTACTGTTTTTATTTATATATTCTACATTTTAGATTTTTATGCCATTACTATTAATATATTACCAAATCCTAATTTCCAGCATATCTACTAGTTTATCTTACATGCTTCCAATCTGACCTAGTTACTTTGGACTATGACATAGCCAAAGGTAAGATAACAAGTCTGAACAATATGTACATGTTTTGTTACTCTGTGAGAAATACTTTAATCATAACTTTAATCAAGAAATCTTTCTAAGGAAAGACATAATAAAAAATAAGCTACAGCACTTAAACTAGTATTTTTGTTTTACTCATTTATCTCTTGTAAAAGAAAAACCATGTTATGTAAAAGAATAATTTCTCACATATTTAATAAGCTAATCTTTTAAATTCTAGTTTATTTAAAGCTTAGCTGTGTCCTAAGCAAGATAAATTTTGAAGTTTCATATGTGTACTGAAGATGGGGAACCAAAGGTTATAAAAATTTCAATTCGATTTAACAGGTAATAAATACAAAGTAGTGAAGATATTCTAGTATCGAAGAAAGAGTTTTCAGGAAGTCAAGCATTATATTATAACTGATTAAAGCTGTTTATGATTTTTTTTTATTTCACAATATTAAGGGGGTACAAATGTTTTTGGTTACATGGATCGCTTTGTAATGCTTGGGTCATGGCTATAGGTGTGCCCATCACTCAAATAGGATTCATTGTATCCATTAAAATGTAAGTTTTTGCCTCTGCATTCCTCCGCCTAACCCCCAGTTGATTTCCACTGAGTTTTACTTTCCTCTGTGCAAATGTGTGCTCATCAGTTAGTTCCAATTTAATAATGAGTACATGTGGTGTTTGTTTCTCCATTTTTGAGATACTTCACTTAGGAGAATGGCCTCCAGTTCCATCCAAATTGTTGCAAAAGGCATTAATTCATCCTTTTTTATGGCTGAGTAGTACTCCATGGTATACATATGCCACATTTTATTAATCCATTCATGAATTAATGGGCACTTGGGTTTATGATGCTATTTCTTGAAAACAGGCATATAAATATCTGAATTCATAATAGAGTTATATGCTTAAATTTCCACCAATCTTTATTTAGGCACAATTCTGTAAGAGATTTTTCATATTTTATATGTCACAATCTAGATACTGAATCTCTATTCTCAGCCTCTGCAGATCTTCTTGTTTAATCATTCTGCTTCTATATTGTCCAATAATCCTCTTTTAACTTCACACTCTTCTGTTTCTCAACCTTGTGATTTTAAATCACATATATATGTGCTACCAACATACTCTATAAATTGTAAATTGCTGCTGCAGTCCTTAAAAAGGAAGGATTTGTCTCTCAGTGCTTCACTTCAGTGATAAAAATTGATTGTGAATATCACCCAGAATTTTTCCTGGAAGAATAATTTAGATTTAAAAACTATTTAAAATGTGCACACTATAGCCCCTGTCATAATTTGTTACTTTCTACTTCAGACTGACACATACCTTTTGAATTATTACAATCTAGAAATCTGAAGTTTATTTTATACCCAGCAACATGTGGCCTGCACCACAGTAAAGAATGTTTTATATACGTAACATATAAACATAAAATTATCTCCAGAAATAAAGAAAATATATGTTATGTTTTGAGTGTATCCCCTCTGAAACTCATGTTGAAATTTGATCGACAGTATGGCAGTGCTGGAAGCAGAAAGCCAGTGGGAGGTGTTTGGATCATGAGGGCAGCACCCTCATTAATAGATTAATGCTGTCCTTAGGGAGCATGTTCTTGCTTTTGCAGGAATGCATCAGTTCCCAGGAAAGCAGGTTGTTATAAGCAAGCTTAGCTCTTGTCCTTTTTTTTGGTACACATCTGTTTGCCATTCTTCTTCTCTGCCCTGTCATGAATCAGAACAAGGCCCTCACCAAAAGCCAAGCAGATGCTAGTGTCACCCTCTTGGACTTTCTAGATACCAGAATAGGCACCAAAAAACTTCTTTTCTATATAAATTACCCAGCCTCAGATATTTTGTTATAGCAACACTAAATGGACTAAGATAATATATATATAAGTGAATAATATATATAATCACTTATATAATATATATGTGAATATATTAGATACAGAGATTGTCAGAGCAAATAAAAAAATGGGACCCAATTATTTTTGGTCTACAAGAAACCTACTTTAAATATAAATATAGATTAAAAATAAAGGGATGAAGAAAGATATACCATCCTAATAATAATCAAAAGAAAGCAGGAATAGCTTTCCTTTAATTTCAGACAGAGCATACTTCAGAGAAAGGAAAGTTATTAGGGATAAAGAGGGGGCACTACACAATGATAAAGTGGTCGATAATCCTAGAAGACATAATGATACTGAAAGTGTGTGCGCCTAACAACAGCACATCATAATAACATGTGAGGCAACAGCTGGTAGAACTGTAAGGAGAAATAGGTGAATATATTGTTATTGTTGGAGAACTTAACATCCCTCTATCCAAAATAGGCAGATCCAGCAAGCAGCAAATCAGTAGGAACATAGATGAACTCAACAGTACCATCAATCAACTGGATATAATCAACATCCAGAGATCACTTCATCTAACGGCAGCAAAGTACATAGTCTTCTCAAGCTCACATGAAATATTCACCCAAATAGACCATATTCTTGGCCATAAAATATACCTTAACAAGTTTAAAAGAATAAAAATTATACAATGTCTGCTCTCAGACCACAATGGAATCAAACTAGAAACGAATAGCAGAAAGATAGCCAGAGAATTCCAAAATATTTGGATATTAAACCACATATTTCTATATAACACATGGGTCAATAAAAAAGTCAGAAAATTTTTAAAATGTTTAGAACTAAATGAAAATGAAAATACAACTTATCAAAAATTGTGGAATGCAGCAAAGCAGTGCTTAGAGGAAATTTAGAGCATTGAATTCATATATTTGAAAAAGAAAAATCTAAAATTAGTTATCTAAGTGTCCACCTAGGAAACTAGAGCAAATTAACTCCAAAGTAAACAGAAGAAAAGAAAGAATAAAAATTAGAAATTGATGAAATTGGAAACAGGAGTTAATATAAAAAATCAACAAAACCAAAGGCTGGTTCTTTGAGGAGATCAATACAATTGATCATCTATTAGGCAGATAAACTATGAACAAAAGAGGGAAGACGCAAATTTCTAATAAAAGAAATGACAGAAAGGACAGCACTATAGATCCTATTGACATTAAAAGAATAATAAAAGGATATCATGAGCAATTCTACACCCGCATATCTGATAGATTAGATGAAATGAATAAATTTCTTGAAAGGTACAATCTAACAAAATTCACACAAGAAGAAATAGATAATATGAATAGGCCTATATCTTTTAAAGACATTGAACCAATAACTAATAACTTTTAAAGACAGAAAACACTAGGCCCAGATATGTTCACTGGTGAATTCTACCAAATATTTAAGGAAGAAATTATACCAATTCTCTGTAATTATATTCAGAAGTTTATAAGCAAGGAATATTTCCAAACTCATTCCATGAGATGAGCATCATTCTAATAATAAAACCAGAAAAATACATTATAAGAAAAGAAAACTACAGACCAATATCTATCAGGAACATAGATGCATAGATGATTTGATATTAGCAAAGCAAATCTAACAATGTATACAAAGAATTATATGCTACAACAAAATGAGATTGATCTCAGCCATTCAAGGCTGGTTGAACATTGGGAAATCAATTAACGTAATCCATCACATCAGTAGTCTAAATAGAAAAGATCATATGATCATAGCAATATATGCATAAAATGCATTTGACAAAATTCCATACCCATTTATGATAAAAATTCTCAGCAAACTAGGATGCCCCCAGAGTGGGACTTCCTCAACTTCCTAAAGATCATCTGAAAAATTACTACAGCTAACATCATACTTAGTAGTGAGAAACTTGAGGCTTTCTAACATTGTATTGGAAGTCTTAGTTAATGAAATAAGGCAAGAAAAGGACATAAAAGTTATATCTATCGGGAAAGAAGAAATAAAACTGTCTTTGTTCACAGATGACATGATTGTCTATGTAGAAAATCCAGAACAATACAGAAAAAAAACCTTCTGGAACTAATAAGCAATTATAGCAAGGTTACAGAATACAAAGTTAACATACAAAAGGCAATCACTTTCTAACAGTAATGGAAAAGTTGAATTTGAAATTAAAAACACATGTCAACACCAAAATGTACAGTGTAAGGTAAAAGAAGTAAGAAGTAAAACAGGAAGTGGTCATCAATCATGGCTGATTCCTCTACTTATACTTAGAAATCATGAAATCTATTTCTTCTAAAAACTTTTCTATCAATATCAATTACTATCTCTTTCACCATATTATGCATCTTACCCTTTCAATTGGCTCCTCAGCTTCAGCTGATCTCAGCTCAAATCTCTTCCATCTAAAGAACAAAGAAATCTTCCCTTGAACATACATCATCTTTTAAACATTATCGTTCTTTTCCCTCTGTGAAATAGCTATGCAATTGAGGTGCCTTAGTTACATGGTGAAATCAGCAGACTAATTATCTTTTTTTATAATGTTCATTAATCGGTGTTTTAGATTTGTTTTCTGAAAAATTGGATTTCTAAGTGATGAATAAGATTAGAAGCACCCAATCTTTGCTTTATAAATCCCTCATCTAACACACTTAGTAAGACACTCAAATTTTACTAGACAAGAATATTTTTCATGCATCCAGAAAAATGTACAATAAGTAAATTTGGAAGAGAAATAATGTGTGTGTGTTTGTGTGTGTGTGTATACACACATATACACGTATATATGTATTTTCAATAATAGCAGAATTGTTATAGTCCCAGAGAGAGAATTTTTCTATGAAGGTGAAATAATAGGGAAAATAATACTGTACACCAACACTATTATTTTCCTTTCCTTAATATTCCCAAAGGTGCTTGGGAGCAGCACCTGGGGCAGTTGTGGCCTGTCTAAAGATCTTGCTGGGGTTAATGACACACACACCTGTGCCAGCTCCTGTGCAAACTCAGCTCATTCCCTGAGCAGCCGAGAAATTCCTCAGGAATCAGTGTTTATCTGAAATCCTCAGGGCTTCTAGCCAGCACTGAGTGAGGGAGTCTCTGCTCAAACATATCTGATAAAAACCTGAGCAGTGGTGCAAAGGGACTTTCCCTCCCATTCCTCTATTTTTCAGTTTGTTTTGCCAAGCCATAAATCCTAAAAGGAATAACTAAAATGAATAATGCTATTTACTTCATCATTTCTTTGAACTGTCAAAAATCATTTTAGTTTTTTTTAACACATCTGTTATTTTCTTTTAACATGATTTCTCTGAAAATTAATTTTATACCAGATATCTTTTTCTATATACAAGGTTGGGAGTAAAAAGTTTTGGCTTCATAATTCTTCCATGAGTTTTTCTTAAGTTTTTCTGAGCTTAATCTGCATAGGTTAGGCCCTCAAGCAACTGTAGTTGGAGATGGCTCAGATGTTTGCCAGTGAGCAGTTCCAACACAGTAGTCATTTGCAATAGGACCACTATCTCTCAGCATCTCACTCATCTCCCAATGGCTTCTGCTTCACGGCTGCCTTCAACTGAGCCCCAGCAGCTCTAAGGGGAAATATTCTGGTGCACAGCATGACAGGAGCCCACTCTGGTTCATCTCAGGGAAAGTGTGGGTCTCATATCTCTTTGTCTTTGTCCAACCCTTTACTGAAGCAGATTCCAGCTCTGACTTCTTTATCGCAATCTTCAAGGCATGCCCAGAACCACTACAAAGATAATAGATAAGAATTACGTACTTGGCCCCTCATCTTGGCAGGTGGCCCTTCGGGGGTCGCTCAGTGAGCATACCCTCTCTGCTTCCAGAAGCCTGAAAAAGCTTCAACTGAAACTTTTATTTTTCTAGAAACATTTAAGAGAAACCTTGTAGACTGCATTCCCCTTTATCCCTAAAAAATTTGTAATTTTTAAGATCAAGACCATTCTCTTACATAATATTAAATTAGGGAAACTGAACATTGATGGAATTCTATTTAATATGATTTCTTCCATCAGTTTTTTGATAACCAAACTGATAACATCATTGATGGCATTTTCGCCTTATCTGGATTTAATTCAGTCCCTTGTATTGCCTTTAGTTGCCAAGTCATTTTAGTCTCCTTTAACATGAAAGAGCTCTGCAACCTTTATCTTTCACAACTATGATTATTTCTTTACTTTTTTTTTTTACCCCAGAGACAAGGTCTCACTATGTTGCCTAGGCTTAAGCAGTCCTCCTGCCTCAGCCTCCTAAAGTGCTGGCGTGCCACACTTTGTGGCTGTGAACCCAGCCACAGTTATGATATTTCTGAAGTACAGTCCTTTTGTTATGTAGGAGTAGAAGCTTTTATTATTGGTTTCATTGTTATTGTTGTTGTTATTCGCATCTTTTCCTCTGTATCAGCCATCAGCTAGTAAAACTAGTGAAACCAGGTTGCCTTCCACATCCGAGATGATTACAAATATCATCTTTTTCCCCTTTCCACATCAATATTAATAACTGAACAAAGTTAGGGAGGATGAGGGTTCTCAGGGAGACTCTGTCAAGATAAACATAATGTGAAGGCCCGATGTAACCTAGTTCCAGGCTATTTATCTACTCATCTTCTGCCCTGTGCTTTCTCATGCGATTATCCAGCCTAATCACTTATGTGCATTCTTTCACTGCCTTCTGCTAGATTTAAAGGTAAGGCAGTATTATTTTCTAATTCTATAAACATTAACTTATTCAAGGCTACTTAACACTACTTAACACGTTCTAGCTTGATCACTGGATACCATTATCATTTGAGGGTGTTGATAATCTCAAAAGCTGAACCGTTACAGCATTCCATCAGTGAACTGTTTCTTGAATTTGATTACTTGCCATTCAAGCAACAGTTTTCTCTTTTGTGTAAGCCTTTGTTCGAAACCTGAATCACCAGGCATTGGGGAACTCTTTCCGAAAATAATCTCAACACATTTTCCTCAGTACTAGGAAGAATGATCCACTCAAGATAATGCCCTCATGATGAAATCATATTTACACCTTGGTCAGAAAATATTTTTAATACCAAGTAGAGGTCCACCATTAAACATAATAGATTAAATATGGATTTTCTCCCTCTGAAAGAATGTAGAGGATTTAAAGAGGATTGTGCAATGTTGGTGGAGAAGGAACAAATTTAGGTATCAGTTTCTACGTCCATTCCTCTGCATCCAGATCTAGGGGCTCATAAAGGGTTAATGGCTAGGTATATAAACACATGAAGCTGCATAATAGCCACAATTCAGCTGATAAAACGTACCACTGCACATGATTCCAAAAGATCTAGTTTGCTTGCTTGTTTATCTGTTTGTTCAATAGGCTTTATTTTTAGAGCAGTTTCACATTTATCTAGTTTGTCTTTAAGGAAAACCTCTAACTTTCACCCTATACAATCTTAGTTAGTAAGTATCCCACCATCAATAATTCAGTATAAGCCTAACTCTTTCTTATGACAATCCAGGGCCCTTCGGAAAAATAATAACATAATAAAAAAGAAAAAGACGATTGCTTCAGGCATAGGGGTGCCATTATGCCTGCAATGAAACTTAAGTTGCTCAAGATTCACAAGTGAACAGTTTTGTATCATAGTCTCTACATAGGAGGATATTGTCCCACCTTGCCCAAGCATAGATGCCAACATTTTTCTACCCACACTCCCACCACCCCTCTTGATTAAAGTCTATCGATCCTTTATTAGAGGTTCTTACAGATGTCCTACAGTTATTAGAGAAACAGCACAATTCAGATCAGGGTCAGTCACATGTTCCAGCATAAGTGATTATTCTGCTGGATGATGTAATGGTGATTTGCAGACAACTTTCAGTCTTGAGCTCAGCCCCCACAACAATTAGTCTTGCAAAGCTTACAAGCAATAATGCATAATGACATAATGACAAGCAGGTATTTGTCTAGCTGCCATGTGATTCCCCAGTACTGATAGTCTGAGGAGCAGTCAATTCCTGATGCTGACTCACTCCTTTTCCCAATGTCCACTGCACTCCTTTTTTGTACTCGGCACTCCTCCCCCCATTTCGAATTGAAATGAGAATGAGTAAGATTTGTCTACTGCGCCTGATGGACAAGGAAATAAGTGGAAGATTACCAGGGCTGGGACAGAAAAGAAAAGGAGATATGGGAATATGATCTGAAAGTAGAAGGCATTTTAATGAAGGGATGAACTAAACACATATTGAAGTAGTGAACAAATAGCCAAGGAAGAGAGGAAAAAAAATTAAAAAATACAAAAAGGAAGAGAGGAGATACAAAGACCTTGAAGAAGTGTGAACATGAATAAATTAAAATTCAAGGTAAATAAGCAAGAGGGGGTTCAGCACATTAATAGGGGATTTAATCATAATTTTTTTAAAAGCTGGAAGAATATTGAGGAAAAGAGATATGAAATCACCTCACATTGGATTACCTCAGTCTCTACAAGATAGGAAATGAGATATGTTGACTACTTTAGCAAGGATGGAGAATTATTACAAAATATAAAAATGATGTGAAATACTTGGTAATTCAATAGATTGTCAACATTGAAGACTCTTGGATTGATTCCACTTATATGCCTTGAACCCAAAGTGCAATCCAAAATTAACAACACAGAAAATATAGTGTAGTCATACACAAAGTTTGAATTTTTGTCAAGTTAGTTAAGAAAGAAGATATTTTAAGGGTTCAAGCAATGCCATTGTTGAAATGGCTTCATAAGTAGAGGCCTGTGATTCCAGAAAGGTTCTGAAAAGCCAAGCGAGGAGCGGATGAATGAGACATAGAGGAGCCACCAGTTAGCAAAAGTCTGGCTCAAGAGCATGGAAGAAGTGAGCAATATGAAAAGAAGGGTACTAAGGAAGATTCAGAAATATAGATATAGTCAAAGCTATTTTGCTGTGCAATTATCTGGAAGTAGTGAGGGGCTGGGGAGAAGGGAGGGGCTGGGGAAGAGCAAATTATTCATTCTAATTGGATGCCAATAAGTGCACCACAGAAGCAGATGGCAGATGTCTGAGTTTTGCCATTCAAGAAAATTGAGTTTTCTTTAAAGCAATTAGGAGAAGAATTTTTTTTTTTTTTTTTGGAAAAGCAGAGCTACACTGGAGCTTTCTTACATTTAAAATAAGTTTAAAAGGATGGGATAGAGAGTAAGTAGAAGATTGGCAAAGTGGACAGATGAGATAGGGTGAACAACAGGAATGAGGGAAGCAAGGGATTAGAAATAGGCTGGATCAGACATGTTAGTAAAGACAAGGAAAAATGCTAAATATGCAAAATATGCAAAGTTCTATTACTGGAAGGTTTTTTTATATTTAATCATTGTCAGTGTTTCATTTGGAATGTTACTAGGATAAAATAAGACTATAAAATTTTATTCACTTTATTTTGATTTTTCATCAGACACTTAAAGATTGATTCATATTACAGTTATACACTTGTACCAAACAGTGTATGTAATTTCTGGAGTTTAGCAATAATGTTTTTATTGAAAATAGTTATTAGGGCAATGACCATATTTGTGGATAAAATCCAGTGGTGTAAAAATCTCACTGCCATTGAATGTTCCTCTTGAATATGGAAAGTATTTTTATATGATTTTATTGAATCATATATTCGGTTACTGGAGGCATTTTAAAAATCAGCAATGAATCACAATGGATTACACTTCACCCTTCTCATGATTTTTC
Organism: Propithecus coquereli; assembly: GCF_000956105.1. NCBI lineage: Eukaryota > Metazoa > Chordata > Mammalia > Primates > Indriidae > Propithecus > Propithecus coquereli. The sequence goes on along the minus strand of NW_012144855.1, from coordinate 109,708 downwards.
TATCAGTTTCATGAACAATGGTATCACGAGAAAGGAAGTTTTTAAGATGGCAGAAAAACAGAGCAGCTAAGATGAAGGATGAGAAGAATGAAGGATCACTGAGCCCTTTTGAAAGAAAACATTTCCAAAACACATGAGTGATCAAAGAAAGAAGAGAATCAAGAGATTACACAAAGTAAGAACAGAATTTCAACTCTGCAGCCTGGAAGGTATCATCAGCACAGGTTATCTGATGAGATTCCCAGATACTACAATGGAAGTATATATTAGACCATTGTATACCAGTAGACTTTTTTGAAGTCTTACATATCTCCCTATTTATTCTTGGTCTGTTCCATTTTTGAATAAATATACTGCTTAGTGGATGATAAACTCCTGATCAAAAAATGAAAATAAAATTCCTACATAGTATAGAAAAATATCTGCATGGTTGTATTTCTTTTCCTATTTTTATCTGAATATTTTGAAATTATTTAATCGCAACTTTTTAGTGTACAAAATGCATAATGGCTTTTCATTGGCAGATGTTTGGCAAGAAAAACAAGAATAGAAAACCCCCAAATATCTATCAGTATGACAAACGCATGAAAAGCTCAAATATCATACACTGTAATAATGAATATTAGAAACTAAGTTTTTCTTATGTTTCTACACAAAGTGGATCAATATAAAAATTGATGGAGAAAGCAAGAACAATTCCTTATTTTATAAATTATTTGATTTGCATAATCAACAATTGCCAGTGTTAATCTTTGTTTTTAATGTGATTTGCCTTGGAAAAACATATTGACCACCTGTGACCGAAGACTTCTGTAGTATTGCACTAAGAATCTGAGAAAAATTGCATTTATGATTAACGAGGTCTAACTTAGAAAATTTCTTCAAAATGAAATCATAAACAGAAATCTAATTTATGAAATTCA
>NW_012144855.1:96688-107340 GCF_000956105.1 Propithecus coquereli | reverse complement strand
CTTGAATAGACCATCATATAAGTTCAAGATGCTAAAGAATATTTACAGTGGAGAAAGTGAATAAAACATATAAAAGCCCTGGTATTTTAAATAGACTTAATACTGTAAGAAAATGTATTAATAATACATTTATAGAAAAGTTTGGGAATTTGATGTGAAGGGGCTAAACAAGGATTTTGATAGTTTAATGATAAATTGGTAAAAGAGAAGCCATAAATGTAATTTAAGGAAAATTGCTCCTGCTTTCAAATCAAAATGAGTACAATGTGGAAGCTTTATTGTCCTTAACACTATATTTGTATAGTATTGTATTTGTGCTATATTTGTAAAGTATAATATGTAAAACTTGCAAGGTAATAGAGTAATCTTTCTTAAGAAATGATGTTTGCAGCATTAAACCATAAAATCTATTTTTACTTGTTTAAAAATTCATGCTAACATCAAAGGCTTAAAAAGTGCTGATGCAGCATACTCTACTCTAATTCAAGACACAAGCTACACTACGAAATAAACTTCGGTGTAGCCTAAGTGTATCAATGACTGGTATTTTTTTGTGTTTTTAATTGCACTCTTGTTCTTTACAATTTTTTATTTTACAATGCTTCTGATAACCTCACAATTATATCTTTCAAACATAGTAAAGGTAAAATTTAAAAAATGTAGCCACTAAATATGTATTTAAAAATAGATCTGTGTGCTAGGTCTACGTAAGCCACTGAATAGAATGGGATTTGTTGTACTCACGGCTTTCACCCCTTTCTGCTTACTAATCCTAGACAATCATGGAGACACTTGAAAAATCATTCAAAAGATAATGGATACCTCATAGTCAACATAAGGAAAAATTAAAGAAGAGTATAGGTTAAAGAGCAAATTCTCCCACTTAAATCACCCCTTATTCCAGAGTCTCCTTCTAAGATCTACATTTATACACATTTACTTTTGTATCTTTGATATTGCCAGTGTATATACATTAATCCTTTGTTTTATACAAATAACTCTCTTGGTATATGTTATTTGCAATAAAAAATATGTTAATAGATTAGCCATATTTCCATATCAATGAGTATAGATTTCCCATATTCTGTTGAACAGCTACATATTATTTCACTACATTAATACATTAAACTTTACATAATCATTCAATAGAAATGTACCTTTAATGTGCTTTCAGTTTTATCTCATTACTTTAACGCTGAAATGAAAATCCTTGAACATAGATATACATATGATTATAACTTATTAGAGCACATTATTAGGATAATTTTTTGAAATAATATTGTTGGCAAATGTAGACTGTTAAAAATAATATGATTAATGATGTATGCAAATCATATTTATTCAATTCAACATCTATATATTCATGCAGTTGATATATTTATTTTGTAAACACAACTAAAGAAGAGATTAGCTTCCTATTAATATTGATGTCAGGGACTGAATGTTTGTGTCCCTCTGAAATTTATATGTTGAAGTCCTAATCCCCAGTGTGACTATATTTGGAGGTGGGACCTCTGAGGAAGTAATTGAGGTTAAATGAGGTCATAAGGGAGGGGTCCTGACACAATAAAATTAGTTTCCTTTTAAGAAGAGACACCAGAGAGAGCATGCTTCTCACCACACACACACACACACACACACACACACACACACACACACACTCACGCACCAGGTAAGGCCATGTGAGGACACATTGAGAAGGCAACAGTTTAACAGTCTATAAGCCAGGAAGAAAGCCCTCATCAGAAATCAATCATGCTCTTGTCACAATTTTCTGTTAATAAAATAGGATAAATATCTAGATCAAAATTGCTGATAGTTATCCAGAAAAATTTTTAAATTTTCAATCTGGTTAGCTATGACTTCTTAGCCAATCCAGTGAACTTTATACTGTACACAGACACACACACACACACACACACACACACACACACATGCAGAGACACAAAAATGACATAAAGGGTGGGAAGCAGACTCATGTTTTGAAAATTAAATCCACATCATATGTTTCATTTCTGTCTTAAAAAACATTTTTGGTTTTAGAAGAATCTTCATATTCAAATTAAAAGTGTTTATAAAAGCTAAGAAATGAGGGAATTTTTCAAAATATGAAAAAATAAATGAAAAAAAGACATAGTAGAAAGGAAGAATTGTTGAACGTACATGTGTCTATAGTCGATCAATCACCAATTGCATTTATAGAATGTTTATTCATAAGCAAGTTATTATTCTAGTTTCTGTTTGGGATAGGAATCATTGCTCACTCATCTAATACTTAACCTTTACAAATAAATTTCATGTAACTATTCATTATGTGCTTACTCCCCATCCCACTGAATATGAAAATTACATATTGTGAGTAAGATATGGAAAGTATTATTATTGCGACTTTGCAGATGAGGAAACTCAGGCTCAAGGAAATTAGAAAAGGCATTCAAGGTCTCACTACCAGCAAGTTATGGCATGAGGACATAAAGCAAGATTTCATGAGCATCAAAACTTGTGTCCTTTCATCTTCAATATACTTCATTCCTTCTTTCACACACATTCGAATATGTGTTGAACAAACTTCAATAAATGTCCACTTTATTTTAGAACCGTGCGAGGAAATATAGTAAGTGAAAAAGACACAATCCTTGCCACTGAGGGAGAACAGTGGTGTGATTCAGAGAAGTAAACGGACATGTAAGCCAGGTAATAATTGCTCTGACAGAAGGATGTCTAGACAGCATGAACAGCTGACTCATTCTGGATAATATCAGAAAAGGCTCCCAGAAGGAGTGACTCTTGTACTGGCATTAACGGATCCACGAGAATTACCCAGATCAATAAGGGAATGAGACATCTAAAACAGTTCCTGTCAGACTTCAATTTCCAGTAACTTGAAAGATGGAGACTAGCTTACTACTCCAAGGCCCTCTCTATGGGAATATAACATACAGATAAAAATATGTACACATATTAATTAAATGTATATTATATGTTTACATTTGCATTCATTTCTATATCTATAATTACATTTATATTTATGCATATTACATATTTACATTTAAATTCACTTCTATATTATAGTTACTGATATCCATGATTTCACATTGCAATTCCAATCACACCTCAGTGTTTGTTCTAGTTTTCTCGCTTTTTATATTTGCAACTTCCTTCTCTGACAATGAGAAACCTTGATCCCACCTTTCTTAATTTATTAACTTACTTGATTCAACTCCTACACATAACCAATCTCTCACTACCACCGCCCCTGTGTGGACACCTTGCTTACCCAGCTCTTGCACTAGGATAAATACTCTCTTTACCCAGGAGTTTTGATGTTCCAAACTCATTCACCCCCACATACAGATATCCTCTCACCCTTCTTGTGCACTGAAACCCTGTGGCAAACCACCCTGCCACAGGAATGCTTTCCACCTCCCCTGGCTCTGATGCCCTACACCAGGCCACCCTGCCCACTCCACGAGGGAGACTTCCTCATTAAGCTTGGCTTTTTAACATCCTTCACTGGGCTGCATCTCCAGGTGAACGTGAACGCATACCTTGCTTACTGGGTTCTGTACCACCTAAACACTGTAGGGCTAAATTGTTCAGGAAGAGAGAGAAAAAGCAGACAAGAAAAAGGGAAAAGAGAAGAGGAAGAAAGAACAAATCATAAGAACATAACTTGCTCTGTTTTCCACTGGAAAATCAAGAGTGGTGATTCTCAAAAAGGAAACTCCACACATTATGTGGTTTGAACAGCATAGCCAATATATAATTTTGCATTTGGAAAAGGAAACAAATATATTGTTTTCATGATACGAACTACTCAGAATGAAGCTGGACAAAATCTTCTTGGATAAGGATATGGATCTTGTGGTGAGAAGGAAAGGAAATTATATTTTTATCAAAATGAAGCAGGGGTTTAAAAATATTGTCATAGAGGATAAGCATCTTTGCTTTAGAAGCTACCTGTTTTGCTGACTTTATTTGACTGAATATTTATTGGCATTGCAGGGCGAAAGATAATTAAATGCCCCTTTCTAGTGAAAGATGGAAAGATGACACCTAAATAATTCAAAACTAGGAAATCATCAACTCCCTTAAATTCTAACTCATACACATACACATACAGGTAATTTAATCTCATAAAATCCCTTTACAATGAAGGTATTAGGGCACTTGCATGAAAATCTATGATTGGGTAATTAGCAAATCATTTTCTTGTTATTGTTTTATTTTTTTAAAATGTATTTAAAATACTCAAACAAGTCAGAAATTAACAGAGTGGAAAGCTATAATATCTTCATTAGTAAGGCAGGTATTATTAATAAAGTAACATGGGGAGTACTCTGCATATTAGATCCTTGCTTCTCCTTTTGGGCCACTTGGACCAGGCTATTTCCATATATTAAAGAATATACTAAGAGGGCCCACTCACAATGATCTGCTTGAGCTAAGAAATAATTGCCAAAAGACGTTAAGAGCTATTATATATCCACTGAAACATCAATTTCAAGAATTTATCATAAGGAAATCTCCTAATTAAATCAAAACAAACTTTTAGCTATAGTAATAAAGTATGTGATATATAATTTAAAAATTGGAAACTACCTAATATCTAACAATGCAGGATTAAATGAATATTTATAGCCATAAAATGGGATATTGCATAATTTTAAAAATAATTTAAAGTAGACATTATAAAGTAATATTTTCTATATTTTTGAGTGAAAACCTGGTTTATAACAGTATATATAAACATAGTTTTATATTTCAAGTCAAATTATTAGGTATATTTATTTGTGCATATGTCTATAGCCACAACACCCAGCTGCCTATATACAGAAAAAGGTACTCTTTGGTATAGATAAAAATACCATAATATTAGAAGGATTATGATTGATTTTACTTTTGGTTGTTTTTCCCCAAATTATTCTTTTATTTCTTTATTTCCATTCCTTCAAAAAATATTTATTCATCCTATCTTTTTCCAGGCTCAAATAATGTAATTTATTTATTTCCTTTAAGGAAAAAAATGTTTATCAGCACCTTAATAGTCTTCTAGCTGAGTACATGTCTTATCTCCTTATTTATAATTGTCCAAAAAAGCACCTGAAAAACATCCTGGAACACCCCAAGTATACTCTGAGGTATTTAAAAAATCCTTGGAAAACATTAACATTAAACTAGGCACAAAGCAAATCTTTTGAATTTGACCCTTAAAAATAAGAACATTTAGGGGAAATAACAAGAGGAAAAACTTTATCTCCACGCATGTTAAAATTCTGTGTCCAAGAAATTGTGGAATGTGTTAGCTTGAGCTCTAGGTACACAGTGAATGATTTAGAAAATCTCTTTAACCATTGTATTCAAACCAAAGAAATAAAAATGCTATATCCTGAATACTACCATGAAAATTTCAATTTCCAGAAAAGTATTATTCTATTTAGCTAATTCAATTGGAGCAAAAAGGATTAGATTGGCTACTACATCTATTTCCAAATTTATTTTATGTGATCAAGAAGATTAATTTTCAATATGTAATGACTACTGAATAGAAGGGTGATTACAAATTACAGATGAATAGTCTCTTATTTTCATTGTCTTAGAACTACAGAGTTCAATACAAGTAGTTACCTTCTATACCATTTAATTGGTAGAAATTGGTTTAGGTGTCTGTTTATTTGTTTTGAGACAGGGTCTTGGTCTGTCTCATGGGCTAGAGTGCGGTGGCATCATAATAGCTTACTGCAACCTCAAACTTCTGGGCTCAAGCGATCTTCCTCCCTTAGCTTCCCAAGTAGCTGGGACTACAGGTGTGTGCCACAATTCCTGGCTAATTTTTCTATTTTTGTAGAGACGGGTCTCGCTCTTGCTTAGGCCAGTCTCAAACTCCTGGCTTCAAGTGATCCTCCTACCTCAGCCTCCCAAAGTGCCAGGATTATAGGCACAAGGCACAACACCCAGCCACCTGGCCAGTGTTTGTGTTATAAACAACTACACATTATTAAGAGGAGATACTGCAGTAACTTACAAACCAATGTGTGTGACTTCATGAAAAGTATTTCCTCCTTATGTTAGATCTAGCATACTAAGCTGCTTAAACAAATCAGGATAATATTAGTATTGTTTACAATCTTATTTTATTCCAAATTTGGAAAACAGTCAATCAACATTCCCTAATATTTAAAGAATGATTTTTTCTAGTGTAAATATTATATTTCTTTGAACTTTCATTAAAATAAACATTCTCTCTGAGGTACTGCTTTTGGATTATGATAAAATAAATTTTTCAGACAATTCTCTATTTTATAGGCTATCATCATGAAATTTTCTGGAAGGATGTTGTGCATCTCTCTAACATAAAACCATGAGGGCTCTTCGGAAGGTATTATCCTCACTGCAAAACTAATGTTAGAATTTGATCCTATTTTGCTACTGTCTGTGATACTACAATTCAAGCCCACCAAGCTTTTACAACTCACCCTGTCATCTGCAGAGATTACAAGAGTCTTTTTCAACTTCCCTTCTCTGTTGCCTGCAGTAGGTTGATTTATGCAAGTTCAGATACAGACACAGGTGTTGCTGCTGCTGCTACTGGTGATGACTAGCCTCATCCTGGTGCAATACAGCACATACACAGTAAAGATAAACAAAATCAGGCCAGTTCCATCATTTCTATGATGCTAATAAAAAGGAAGATACCTTGTATGAAGGTAATTTGCCCTTCAGGTTGGGGAAACAGAAAATCATGTTCTACATCGATTAGTTAGAGGGGTCTTTTTTATTAATGCTGTAGTTGAGAATGTGAATTTGTGTATTTAGTAAGATGTGATTGAGTCTGTAGGAGAAGCAGTCAATTATAACACTTGTCTGTGGTATACTGCCATGTGTTGTTATACCAAGAAAGGAAGGGTCTAGTTGCAGGCAGAAATTGAGTATTTTTAATGTAAAATAATGAATTTTATTTCACTCATATTCCTAATACACTGAAAGGAAATCCAAAGCAAGCTGAACTATTTTAGAAAAGTTTATGTTTTAAAGTCCAAAGCCTGAATATGAACCCAAAGCTTGATACGCATCCAGTAGGAGCCAATTTTTGGAATGACTCATTAGTAGGCAAAGTCAAAACTCAAACATACTGAAGCACTTTACTTACGTGTCTTGCAATAGAGATGGCTAGCTGTCTACCCAAATCTGTGCTTTCCCAGCTACCATGCAGAGTTAGCACCAGAAAGTGCTGTTGAGCCTTACTGCAGCTGGAAGAGGCCATATGACTAGCTTGTCCTAATGCAACACAAGCAGAATCAATGTGTACTATTTATGGGCCAAAATATTTAAGAAAAATGTGCCATCTCCACTTTCTCCTTCCCTTCTACCAGGTGGATGGATGCATTGAGCTACAAACTTGAGGGGATTAAGGAGCCACATATGGCCTTCTGGATCCTCGAGTGCAGCCTTTTGACTGAATTTAAATTTATTAAAGGGATTTGTTCTGTGAAGGTTGGATTCAGTCAAGGGGCCGCACGTGGGGATCTGGAGGGCCACATGTGGCTGTGAGGCTGCAGTTTCCCCACCCCTGACTGAAGCCTGACTCCTTAAATATCCACATGAAATAAAGCTGTCCATGGACAGAAAACAACTTTATCAGGCTGATCTATGAGCAAAAGTTAATCATATTAAGGCACAGAAATTTGGGGATTATTTAAGAAATTATTATTACTATAGTTAATACATTTCTCTATAATACTCAAATAATGATTTGGGGCAGGGGAAAAGCTAGGATATAGAAAATAGCAGAAAGGATGACCATAGGTGTGAATGAGTTTTTGTTAATGTGTCAACAAAATGATACAGTAAACAATCATGTAGCTAATGCTGAACTAGGAGTTAAAATGTGCACATTTTGGTTCTACATCTATCACTTTTACTTTAGGCAACTTCTCTGTTACTTTATGTAACTTTTCCAGGCCTCATTTTTCTTACCCATGAAATAAGAAATTCCATTAGATGAACTCCATGATTACTTCCAGCCATAATATTCCCATTCCATATTTCCATTAACACATGAAGTGATGTACTCTAAGTTACAGGGTGAACTAGCACTTATCAGAGGACTATTGATCGAAGAAGCACCGGGATTTGCCCACCAGGATTCCAGGGGTTGCCCTATCTCTAGATAGCTGCAGGTGTTAAGAAAAGTTATTTAGAATTTCTGGACTTCGGTTGCCTCACCTATAAAATAAAAACAAAGGTAAAATAATCTCTATGTTTCCTTTAAGCTATAACATTCAGCAATTCTATAAACAGACCAGTTTGTGTGTATGTGTGTGTTTTATGGAAAGAGAAAGCGTTACAACCAGTGTACTTCTCCCTAGGTAAAGAAAATTGCTTTCTTTATGAAGGGTTATCCAGAAGTTAAGCAAAAAAAAAAAAGTTTGACCCATAAATAATTTTTAAGAGACCATGACATTTCACCAGTCCTTTCCTCACTTATCATTGTAGTGTAAGGAAATGCCCCCTGAATGGTACCGCGGAGACAGCAGAAGTGCTAATTTATAGTGAGCTCCTAGCCTGTAGCCCAGGGTCACATTCTTGGTTGATGATGAACTCCCAGTGCAGTGCAGTATCTCTACTGGAGACGAAGTGCAAGGCATTGCCTTCCTTTCTGTGAGGCAGACAGTGAGGGCTGCTTATGCCATGACTAGCCAAGGATGGGGAGATGAAAATTTTCTCAAGTTAAGTTTTAAGAATGCAATTAATTCTTTCCATGCTTTTATAACAGCTCACAAACTCCAAACATAGAAACGTGTATCACCTGGATCCATCTTTCAAAATAATCATCGTCAGTGGAAAAGAAAAAACACAAGAAAAGACAGACTTTAAAAATTTGTCATTTAAATGAAAGTCTGTCATTTAAATCACAGCCCTTTAAAACACACAGGAAATGACTTCTGTAGTCTTTTTTTGTCCATTGGCCTTGTATTGGAATGGTCAGATTTCTACATTTCACCAGACACCCACCTTAGGTAACTTTTTTGCCTTGAAGTAATTTGAAATTTAAATTCAAAATTCCTGATTTTATCTTTACCTACTTAGAAAATAGCTTTATTTAAATAAAATATCAAATCACTGTCAAAAGAATAAACACAAAAGAAATATTTAGCTTCTCAGGGTGTGAAAGTGGTAGCAAAATAAGTTTCTAAGAGATAAAGACTTTCAGATGTTTTGCTAGTTTTAAGGATGTGTAGTCTACAAGTGAAAATATGTGTTAGGATAATAAGGCTAGTAATGTACACATCTTGAGAACAGACAGCTAAATTTAATTGGGGATTTCTAAACCTCACTCTTTAGCAGTTTTATTATCTGCAATGACAATAAATGTGTCCCTGTGTGCCTTGCCTTCAGAAAAGGCTTGTTTGATAGCTATTAACCTATCTGTGAGGAATCTGAGTGGCATAAAATAATCTAGATTAAAATTTTATAATTACAGACTATGGTTTGTGTCAAAGGAGTATTTGACATTTAAGTCAATGCTACTATTTCTTCACATTTTTTGTGCTATTCATAGCATTGATTACTAAGTTTATTTTGACATGGATTTTTCCTTTCTCCTAAAGATACCCATAACATTACTTGACATTTTGAATGAGACATCTTATTTGTTTGTGTCTGTCTGTACATTTCATGTGAGTGATCATAATATAAGCTATCATACACTTACCTGTTTTATATTTACTTATATTTTGAGAGCACTGAAAATAATAAAGACTATTACTGGTGACCACCAAATGAGAACATCTTGACTACAATCTCTGATAGTATGCTGTAGGGTTCAGGAATACAGGGTAGATGCCAGAAAAGACTATACGTATATTCTAATCCTGGTCAATATGTGAGCTTTCGTATATGATCTATCCTTTCAAGGCTTGGTTTTCTCAGCTGTAAAATAAAGGTATATTAGAGCCTTAACCTTTAAAAAAGACATAGTTTCTACTTCAAACAATAGAGTATTATCTGAGTTTCTATTTCCCTTTCTTTTGCATTTTTGGTGTGCATTTTAATCATACTCTTTATTGAGTTGTGTTTTACTTATATTTTCCTCTCTCCCTAACATGGGGATCCACGGTCCAAAACAAAATTGCCTAGTTGAACAATAGATAGTTTACACGGGGATTCATCATGCCTTCCTTGATGGTTCAATGGGACACATGCTAGTTTTGTGTGCATCTATGCTGGGGTCATGACATTGGAGCACATGTCTGCTTGAAAAGATCTGAGGCAAAGGCCCTTTGGACTTGCCCATCACTTTTATAACTGACCCCAACTCTTATAAAAAAAAAAAGAAAGAAAAAGTTCAGTTTGCTGCTCTGACTTCTTTACTGCTCTGACCCACTTTTCTGTTGAATTCTTTGTGCTGCAGTTTGTGCAACATGATTCTCTGTAGTTGGGTCTGGGCCCCTCTGACCTGAACCTACTGATTGTACCATGGATTTAAGTGATCACTCTGGTTGGATCAAAGAAGCAAAGAGAGCTCCTTTCATTCTCTGTCAACACCATCTCAATAGTTGTCTTTCAAAGAGTCCTGTTTCTTTATCAGATGTGAGTGAAGCATTAATTCTAAATTTGTAAGGTTTTTTTCGTTTATAAAGTTCATGTGT
>NW_012144855.1:91754-93733 GCF_000956105.1 Propithecus coquereli | reverse complement strand
AATCTACAAATTTAATGTAATCCCTATCAAAATACCAATGACATTCTTCACAGAAATGGAAAAAATAATTATAAAATTTATATGGAACCACAAAATACACAGCATAGCCAAAATCTTTCTGAGCAAAAAGAACAAAACTGGAGGAATCACATTACCTGACTACAAAGTATACTACGGAGTTATAGTAACCAAAACAGCATGGTACAGGCATAAAAACAGACACATAGACCAATGGAACAGAACAGAGAACCCAGAAATAAATCCATATATCTATAGTAAACTTATCTTCAACAAAGTTGCTAAAAACATACAGTGGAGAAAGGACAGTCTTCAATAAATGGTGCTGGAAAAACTGGAGATCCATATGCAGAAGAATGAAACTATATCTATCTCCATATGAAATATCAAATCAAAATGGATTAAAGACTTAAATCTAAGGCCTGAAACTATGAAACTACTAAAAGAAAACCTTGGGGAAATGCTTTAGGACATTGGTCTAAGCAAAGACTTCTTGAGTAATACTCACAAAGCACAGGCAGCCAAAAAAAAATTGGACAAGTGGGATCACATCAAACTAAAAAGCTTCTGCACAGCAAAGGAAATAGTCAACAAAATGAGGAGACACTCCATAGAATGGGAGAAAATATTGGCTAACAACCCATCTGTCAAGGGACTAACAGCTACAATATATAAGGAGCTCCAACAACTCAATAAGAAAAAATTAAATAACCCAACTAATAATAAAAAATGGAAACATATGTGAATAGACATTTCTCAGAAGAAGACATACAAATGGCCAACAGGTATATAAAAAATGCTTGACATCATTAGTTATCAGAGTAATGCAAATCAAAACTACAACCAGCCATGATCTCACCCTAGTTAAAATGGCTTTTATCAAAATGATAGGCAATAACAAATGCTGGCAAGGATGTGGAGAAAGTGGAACTTTCATACATTCTTGGTGGGAAGGTAAATTAGTGTAACTACTATGAAAACAGTATGGAGGTTCCTCAGAAAACTAAAAGTAGTACTACCATATGACCCAGCAATCCCACTGCTGGGTATATATCCAATGGATAGGAATTCAATATATCCAAAATATATCTGCACTCCCATGTTTATTGCAGCACTATTCACAATAGCCAAGATATGAAATCAACTTAAGTGTCCATCAACAGATGAATGGATAAAGAAATTCTGGTACATATATACAATGGAATATTACATAGCCATAAAAAAGAATGAAATCCTGCCATTGGCAACAATGTGGATTGTACTGGAGAACCTTATGTGAAGTGAAATAAGCCAAGCACAGAAAGAGAAATCATACATGTTCTCACTCATACGTGGAAGCTAAATAATAAAAATGATCTCATGGAGACAGAGAGTAAAATGATGGTTACTAGAGGCTGGGATGCGTACTGGGTAGAGAAGGATAAAATGAGAGTGATTAATGGGCACAAAAATATAGTTAGATGGAATGAACAATATTTGATAGCACAGCAAAGTGACTATACTCAACAATAAGTTAGGATATACTTTAAATAAGTAAAAGAGTGGAATTGGAATGTTCCTAACACAAGGAAATGTTAAATGCCTGAGGTGATAGATACTGCAATTACCCTGATTTGATTAATTAACATTGTATGCATGTATCAAAACATCATATGTACCCTATAAATATACACAACCATGATGTACCCATAATAATTAAAAATTTTAAAAAGAGAATAAAAAAGAGGAAAAAAAATAAATGCTTTACATACAGTCTTATTTAATCTTCACAAAAAACCTTTTAAGGTAGGTAATTTTCCCAATTTTACAGTTGAAGATACAGAGAGCAGTGCTTTTCAAAGGTCATATTCTCAATCGCTGTACAGCCCTGCTTTTTCTAATAACATAAATGGGCTAGGAAATAAAACTTAAAATCCATGTAAAATAAAAAACAAAACTAAACTAAACTAATTAAATATTAT
>NW_012144855.1:87622-90781 GCF_000956105.1 Propithecus coquereli | reverse complement strand
ACTCCATGGTATATATATACAACACATTTTATTAATCCACTCATGTATTGATGAACACTTGGGTTGTTTCCACATCTTTGCAATTGTGAATTGTGCTACTACAAACATTCAAGTACAGATGTCTTTTTTATAGAATGTCTTTTTTTCCTTTGGGTAGATTCCCAGTAATGGAATTGCTGGATCAAATGGTAGTTTTACTTGTAGCTCTTTGAGGTATCTCCATATTGCTTTCCACAGAGGTTGTACTGGTTTGCAGTCCCACCAGCAGTGTATGAGTGTTCCTATCTCTCCGCAACCATGACAACATTTGTTGTTTTGGGATTTTTTGATAAAAGCCATTCTCACAGGAGTTAAGTGATATCTCATTGTGGTTTTGATTTTCATTTCCCTGAGGATTAGAGATGTTGAACATTTTTTCAGATGTTTCTTGGCCATTAGTCTTTCTTCTTTTGAAAAGTTTCTGTTCCTATCTTTTGCACAGTTGGATACTTGACTGGCACTTGCCCAAAAATGAATAAAGTAAGCCTGTTACTTCAATAAAAATAACACGTTACCAATGATAGAATTAGAGCTTTCAGGCAAAAATTAGAACTTTGGAAAAATTGTATCCACACTGTGAGCTTGATATCTTCTCAATACTTAAAGACTTCTGTCATGAGATTCATGGCAATATTAATGAATGTATTTGTTTGCTATTGTATAATGAAATATGTTAACATTTGGAAGATCTGCATAACTCAATAAACCAGTATTTTCCTGATGAAAGTGTTATAATATCATGCATTATTTAAAAAAAATTCAAAGTGCAAAATAGACCAGCTGTTTCAAATTTCCCATTGCAACTAACTTTCATGGTATTATTATTTGTCCAGTTTGGGTACAGCCTCAAAGATGTTTATGTAAAATGAACTGAAAAGGTTATTAAAGAAATTTGCAAAAATGTAAAATAGTTCTACTCTTCTCACTAAATTTCTCACTTATTTTGGAAAATATATTTTGTATAAAAAGTGTCATTTACATTAACACATAATGGGTTTACTATTATTATTTTCAAATAAATTGATATATAGATGTATATTTTAATTTCTATTATGGTAGATAAAACCCACAGGAAAAAAAGGCTGTTAAAATCCTCAGTAATTTTTGTGAGTATAAATCCATCCTGAGACTAAAAGTTTGAGAACCATTACTGTAAAGAAGATGGTGAGAAAGAAAAATAGCTGCAGCTCTCCCTCTCTTGCTCTAATCCCAGCTTCTTGTTTTAGGGAGGCATAGGAAAAAGTAGTTAAGTAGAAATGACTTTGGATTAGATTAAATAAATTGGCCCTGAATCCAAGCTGCTCCAGATTTCTAGCTTTGTGATATTAGGGAACAATTTCTTGATGCTTCTAGGTCTCTTTCCTTATTTCCAATATGAAAATAACATTAACATCTATTTCACAGGGTCTTTTTTAGAGGTGAATATAACATGAAACTGATGAAACTTATGCTTCAAGCCCTGTGATTTGCACAGGTAGCTTCTAAGGCTCTACTTAATGACTGTAGGATAAATTAGAGTAGTTACTGTTCACAGTTCAAGAAAGTCTGAAATGTCCTAAAACCTTAAAGCTTTTATATGAAAAAAGATTGGCAGAATTTCTTAAAATTTGACAATAATCCTAAATTTTGTATGACATTACCTACAGCAAGTTATATATCTAAAAGGACCTTTCCTAAATTATCAATGATAAAATGTAGATATTAAATAACCTTGATAGAAAAACATAATAATTTTTTTTCTACTCTTTATGTAGACAATTATTACAAAGTTATTGTCATGGAAGAGTCCAAAAAATAGATGTTCATAGTTTGACCAGTTCTTAGAATGTTTGCTATTGGGTAGGAATTAATTATTGAAATCATCATCATAAAAGACAAAAATAAAATTAAAAGAATTTAATAGATGGGCACTCATCATATTCTTTCCAGCTAAGATTAAATAACATCTTTCTCTTTATGTATAATTTGTTTCTTTTCTACCCAACAAATAATACTAATGATGTCACCCTAGGTACAATTAGTAATGCGGTACAAAAATTTTATTACAATGAGTATACAACTAAAGCATATTTTCTAATGATGACCAATGTTGGCGTGTGGAAAAAGTCCTTGGAGTTATTGGTCCATAGAACTGAATTAGTGACTTTACTCTAAAGAGTGGATCACATTTGATAGAGAAAGTATCAACTAACCAAACAGTATGTATATTCTATTACTCTTTCCATTTGATGTTTGACAAAATGAAATAGTACCTACCCAAACCAAAATATCAGGTTATATATCCATGTAGATTTTGTTTATTTGAATCAATATACAGGATTATGGATGCTTTTGAATTTATATTACCATAGCCACAGATGGTAGCCACACTGAATGTATGACATTTTTACATGGATGCACATGTTTTCAATGATGCTTAACTTAATAATTTATGTATTTTTTATATAGCCCAGGAGACTGAAAGGCAGCCAAAGAGAGCCACATCTAGACATGTTGCTGATGTAAACTAAATTAAGTTTAACATAATGTCATGCAAACAAAATGAAAATTAAAAATAAAACACATGCATCAAATGAAGTTTTAGTACCAGTCAAATAAAGGTGAAAGACATCATGTGTTTACATTAAGTGATTAAAGAGAGGGCAGCTTCTGTTTAATAAATACCCCAGGATACCGTCCCTTCTTAAAGGATCACACAGTGCTGAAGAGAACGCCTTTTATCCATGTGAGAAGAAATATAGACTGTGGCAGATGTGGGATAACCATCGACACACTGAATAATTCCCTAGTGATAAGAATTTAAAAGGTGATTATTTAAAAAACAAATAAATGACCTATAATAACAATAACAGTAAAACTCTTACCTATAAGAAAGTAGAGTTTTTTCTTGCAATTGATATTTAGCTCTCTTGATAACTTGCATAAATGAAGTGAAGAATATCATTTTGGATTTTAAAAGACTATACTTTTAAATAAATTTTAACTGTTAAAATTATTGTTGTTTTGGTTGTTTCCAGTACTTGTAGAAATTATTCAAAAATCTAGTAAAGCCTTTTCATATGGTACTATTGCAAATAGAGACAATATTTAATTTTGTATAAGTTTATAAATTCAGCACAC
>NW_012144855.1:84940-87572 GCF_000956105.1 Propithecus coquereli | reverse complement strand
CATGTGATTTTTTTATACAGGCATATAATACGAATTAATCAAATCAGGGTAATTGGGATATCCATCACCTCAGACATTTAACATTTCTTTGTGTTAGGAACATTCCAATTCTACTCTTTTACTTATTTTAAAGTATACCCTAACTCACTGTTGATTATAGTCACTTTGTTGTGCTATCAAATATTGTTCATTCTATCTAACTATCTAACTATATTTTTGCAGTTCTTAGCCATCTCCACTCTATGCCCCTCTCCCTACTACCCTTCCTAGCTTCTGGTAACCATCATTCTACTCTCTGTCTCCTTGAGATCGATTGTCTTTAATATTTAGCTCACACATATGAGTGAGAACATGCATAAGCTTGAAATTTTGAATCAGAAACAACTATGTTTGTTCTTCCAATAATTGTATGACTGACTTCTAGCCATTCATAAGTTATGAATCAAAATGAAAGAAGACAAAGTGTCAATAAACATTTTTTGTTTCTCTTTGGGGAAAGAAGTGTGGCCAGAAATAACACATTGATAAATTCAACATAAGCTTGAGAATAGCAATTTTTCTAGAGAGAGAGAGAAAAAAAAAGGACCCTGAAACTCTGCCACCCATATGTATTTTTTATTGAAATGTTTCTAGGCTGACTTGTTGACATAGCCCAAGAAACAAAGTGTCTTGTTTAGGAACATAGCCACAACACATGGTATCCAGATCTAACTCGGAACATCTAGGGTAGAATACCAGTAGTTTTAGAATATGATACCTGAAAAAATAAGGTGAAATAAAGTAAAATTTTTAAAAGTACTGATTTTTTTATTATTAAAGTTAGAAGTAAACAAATATAGGGGAGTCCTAACTGAAAATTTGCTAATGACATATTAGAAGGCATATTTAAGCCTTGTTGATTTAAAATTCCCTATCAACAAAATTGGAATAATATTGATGAAAAATATCCTATGAGCCAATTGTGGGAGACTTTAAATAGGTTCTTTATTTCCTTATGAATACTCTATAATTCAAAGAACTCTACAATAATTTTTTACTGACTTTTCTTTCTCAAATTTTATTTGAGATGGTTAAATTATATTACTAGGTGTAACATAAGATACTTTGCACGTATAATTACAGAATTATGCAAATCTTCCACCAGCATTAGTATTTTGAATAAGCACATATTTTGAAAGACTTCTACAAAAGTCTATATCATTGAAAGACTTCTACAAAATCTACAAATCTAGAATAGCTCTCTTGTGAGTGTGTGAATGTATGTAGGTGCATGTGTTAAATAATAAAGTAGTTAACATTTATATAAAATGCTTAGTGCCAGGCAACATACTAAGACCCATACATAGATTATTTAATGATCCCAGCAACTCAACAGAGGACACAAGATTTTTGGAGCATGAAGCTTATATAATTTGAGGGTGGGGGATCTTTTTAAAAAACTAATTAGGGCCAGCTGTGGTGGCTCACACCTGTAATCCCAGCATATTGGGAGGCCGAAGCAAGAGGATCGCTTAAACCCCGGAGTTCAAGACCAGCCTGGGCAACATGGCAAGATCTCATCTCTACAAAAAATTAACTGGGCATGGTGACATGCACCTGTAGCCCTAGCTACTTGGGAGGCTGAGGTGGGAGGATCCCTGGAGCCCAGGAGTTCGAGGCTGCAGTGAGCTATGTTCACCTCACTGCACTCCAGCCTGGGCAACAGAGTGAGACCCCGTCTCAAAAAATCAAAACAGGCAAGATAGTCAAATAGAAACCTCCAGCGATCATCCCTCCACACAAATACCAAATTAAACAACTATCCAAGCAAGCAAGCACCTTCAAAAGGACCAAAGATCTGATGAGTGATCATACTACCTGGTTTTAATACATCAAGGAAAAAGGCACTGGAGAGAGCAGAAAGATAACCTTGCTTTGTCTACGCCACTGCCCCCGACCCTGGTAATGCCACATAAGCACTCAGTGGAAAGAGAATCTGTGTGCCCAGGGGAGGGAGAGTGAAATGATTATGGGACTTTTCATTGAAACTCAGGGCTGCCCTGGCACAGGGGAACACAGCACAGGGCAGAATTCTGCTGGTGCCCACAGAGAGAGCATTTAGACCAGCCCAGCCAGAGGAAAATCCTCCACCCTGAAATCTAAGTTCCAGCTAGCCCCACCACCAACTGACAAAAAACAGCATGGGGCCTGGACTAAATTTGTAAGGCAGTCAGGCCACAAAGGCTGCAGTCCTTGGGCAATTCCTGCAGGGGAGCTGGCCCACAGCCATAGACTTGGGGTGCACATGACCCAGTGAAACACCAGCAGCAGTGGCCAAGCCTCTGTAACACATCACCCAACTCCAGGCAGTGCAGCCCAGGAAGAGTCTGAAAAAGAAATCAAGAAAAAAATCCCATTTACAATACCTACAAATAAAGTAAATACCTAGGAATAAACTTAACTAAAAAAATGAAAGATCTCTATAAAGAAAACTATAAAATATGATGAAAAAAACTGAAGAGGACACAAATAATGGAATAGTATGCCATGATCATGGATTGGAAGAATCAATATTGTTAAAATGTCCCTACTACCAAAAGCAATCTACAAATTTAATGTAATCCCTATCAAAATACCAATGACATTCTTCACA
>NW_012144855.1:70912-71980 GCF_000956105.1 Propithecus coquereli | reverse complement strand
AGAATATCATTTTGGATTTTAAAAGACTATACTTTTAAATAAATTTTAACTGTTAAAATTATTGTTGTTTTGGTTGTTTCCAGTACTTGTAGAAATTATTCAAAAATCTAGTAAAGCCTTTTCATATGGTACTATTGCAAATAGAGACAATATTTAATTTTGTATAAGTTTATAAATTCAGCACACTATCTTTATTAGTTAACTACTGAGTGACAAAATGTGAGAAAAATGATGCCTATAGCTGGTATGTCCAAAATATGACAATTTGTGATTTTTGAAAATCAGTGCTATGTATTGCTTAACACCAGGAAAACTAATCTTATAATAATACTAGTACCATAATCCATAAATGTATTCTAATTTTTTATAAACCAATAATTTATAACTTCTAGAATAAAATTGCAAGCATAGGAAACTGTTCTTTTAATATTTAATGAAATAAGTTTCCTTATGGGCAATATTTTAGCTAAGTTCATCATTTTATCTAATGAATGCACTGTACAAAACATTATCACATGAGGTTCGTTTAACAAATATTTTGCCTAAACTGTAATCACTTGGTATAAAATTGCTATAAATTGAGTGGAAATGAAAATGCCTAAAAATAAATAGCAAATAGTACATGCTTTGAAAATAGTAAAACAAATTTATAAATTAAGTTGTAAAAGAAAACCTCATTACCAGAGCTGAACTTTTATTAACAAAAAAGGTATGTTTAGTAAATCATTAAACAAAGGTTAATTTATTTCAATGGAATAAAATTTTGATATTAAAAGGACTATTTTTCTCACATATCTAATTACACAAAAACACACACACGCGCGCGTGTATGCACACATTCACAGACTTTTTAAACCAAAGTCCGTATCAAAGCTGAAAAATGGAAGAGACTACCTAGGTACCATATTTCTCATAAGAACTGATCAGCCTGAAGTCTGTTTCAAGAAACATAATGGTTTAATAGGTATATACTGCTATTCGGAGGCCAGGGTGTTTTTTTTTTTTATTTATTTCAGCATATTATGGGGATACAGATGTTTAGGTTACGTATGTTGCCCATGCCCCCCC
>NW_012144855.1:55983-70367 GCF_000956105.1 Propithecus coquereli | reverse complement strand
TTGTATCTCTTTAAGAGGCCAGGGGTTTTTGAGTGATGGGATTTGAGACACTTTACCCCCAAATCTGGCACTTTGGCATTTGAGAAAGCAGCAGGAACAGGTAACGAAATCTAGGAAAGTCACTCTCTGAACTTCTTCTGCCTTTCTGCCCTGAAGCAGGTCATAAGACCCTCATTTGAGAGATATCCTCCCAATCCCAGAAGGAAAGGAACAGCACTATCTCTGAAGACACAGGGGCACAGAAGAGTTTGAACAAACAGGCCTTTCTAGTCCTAACCCCATCCCAGTTTTTACTTTTAGATCATACCCCATTTATCCAAGTATGATTCTCCACGACTATCCACCTCTTTATCAAACCTAAACATAAAAATATAGCTGACTCTTAAACAATTTCGAGCTTAAGTGTACCATCTCCTGCACAGTCAAAAATCCACATGTAATTTGTAACTTTTGACTCCCCCAAAACTTAACTACTAATAGCCTACTGTTGACTGGAACCCTTACTGATATAAATAGCCAATTAACACATATATATTTTTATATGTTATATGTATTATATATTGTATTCTTACAATAAACTAAGTCAGAGAAAAGAAAATATTATTAAGAAAGTCATAAGAAAAAGAAAATATATTTGGTATTCATTAAGTGTAAGTGGATCATCATGAAGGTCTTCATCCTTATCATCTTCACATTGAGTAGGATGAAGAGAAGAGGAGGGGTTGGTCTTGCTGTATCTGGGGTGGCAGAGGTGGAAGAAAGTTTGCATATAAATGAACCTGTAGAGTTCAAACTCATGCTGTTCAAGGGTCAATGTACCTAAGTTTTCCTATTTCTTTGGGTCTTTGTTTCTAAAGGCTCCTGTGTCATGTAAAATTTAAATTGAAAAAGTGTATGCCTTTCTCTTGTCAATCTGTCTTTTATTGTAAGTGCCTCAGCCATGAACCTAGCAATTGGTGAGGAAAAGAAAGCTTTTCTTCCCCATAGCAGCAAACGTAAGTTTTACTCTGTTGAACTGCTCTTATGTTCATAATCCAAATATCCACATGAAAGAAAACGCTCAGACTTTCTATCTTCACCTAAAGGTGTGGGCTGCATGAATCCTCTCTTAAAAAAGATAGCAGCAAAGGGAAAGAGAGTGGGAAAACTGGGAATTCAATATGACAAATAATCTCACAGAGATTAGCACGTAGTAGAGGAAAATTACAGAATAGAAACAGGATTAACAAATGTTTAGAATTGGGTCCCATTTTACTTTCTATTTATATCCATTTTTAGGAACCCACTTACCTTATTAGGTTAATTTTTCAGAAATTTCTTAAGTTTGCTTTCTAACCAATTCATTCTCTTTGGTTAAATAGCACTGATGATTGCATTGTATGAGACACTGAATTGGGCCTGTAGAGAATCAGGAAACCTCCTGATTAATCTCTCATAGAACCATGAACTTTGCTTCTTGAACATTTGTATAGTTCCAGTTTTACATTTATTGAAGAGTTAATTTGAAAATATCTGTCTTTCCAACTAAACCCCGAGTTGAAAGATTATTTTAATTTACCATTTTATCTCTAGCATCTACAACATGGTCTGATTTATACTCAATGTATATTCTTGAATAAATAAATGAATACAATCAGAGTTGATTATAACAAAATACTTTGCTCTAGTCCTGCTGAAATCCACAGTAGGTGGTAAGTCTAATAGCCTGCATATCATATATTGACTTACATCTTACAGTATTTGCAGATCACACAAATTAGACAGTAATACTTGGGATAGACTAGGATAGCAACTTTGGATTTATTGCCTTCTGTTGCCCTAGAATAGATAAACCAGTTTTCATTTCTAAATATGATATCTTCAATTAATTCTACTGAATGTTTTATAATACTTAATCTTATGTTTTTGTATCTATTATATATATGCTAATTAACTCTTTTAAGTGTTCCTAATATAAAAGAAAGTATAAACTATAATATAATTCTATTCATTTTAGACCTATACTTTGCATCTGTTATCCAGAATCCGTCATTGTTGTTCCTTTATTATTTTCTTATGCAAAGTCTCGTAATGATCCTAAAATATTTGTGCACATAGGGATGATTTCCAACTAACTTTGGAATGTCAGATGATGATGATTTGAGAAACTCACTAAAAGCACAAAGTAAATTAAAAAGGAGAAAGTGTATCTTGTATAGTTATGCTACTTTAAAAACAACCTTTCACTTTAAAAATTATTTGTGTTATGACCTACATATTGATTAACCGATGTTTTGATAGGGGAAAGAAAGGCAAGAATAATCAATAGATTATCTTCTAAGTGTAGAGACTCATGTTTGGTGATCAAAGGAATGTTCATAATGATATTACTTAGTTAGCATCTGCTGAGAAATGCTATGATATATAATATAATAGAATCTGCAGAAAATGAGTGTTGTTCAGAATTTTCCATTAGTTAATGAGGTGACCTTAGTCAAACAACTCTGACCCTCAGTTTATTCATCAGTAAATGAAGAGGTTGAATCAATAAATTTTAAACTGAAAGTTCCAGTTTTCTATGGTGGTCCCAGGGGTTATCACTCTAGT
This sequence comes from Propithecus coquereli, assembly GCF_000956105.1. NCBI lineage: Eukaryota > Metazoa > Chordata > Mammalia > Primates > Indriidae > Propithecus > Propithecus coquereli. Next base: position 67,781 of record NW_012144855.1, on the reverse strand, counting down.
ACTGATGTTCTTGCAAATTTTTGAACAGTGAATTTGAATGTATTGCAAATAATTTGCAAGGTTTAATAATAACCAAGACAAAGATTGACAACTGTGTGCAAGAGTAGTCTTTTTGTTTTGTTTGAAAGAACATGTCTTTTAACTGACTTTGTGAGAATTAAATATGTAGATGCAGTATGTAAAATGTTTACAGCCTAAGAAATTAAAAAATAGTTGATTATTTATTGTTAAAAAATGTTTTAAAGTATTGCATTGAACAACTTGAGTTTTAGAGTTTATACTGGTTAATAGTTCAATATAAAAATGTGTTTGGGGAAAAAAGAAACGAATCATTACCAAATGTCAAAGCAAAGGTGGGGATCAGGGGGATAGGAAAATGAGGTAATCAATAAAGGATAATAATTCTTTTTGCTCTTAAAAGCTTTTAGGTAATTGATGGGTGAGAAGCAGAGCATCTAATAAGTGGTGATGCATTACGATGGCTCAGTTCCTCCCCACTGCCCTGTTCCTTCCCCTCATCCCTTCAAAGGTCATCTTCCTGATTCACAAATACCTAACTAGGATTTATACTCAGTGGACCAGATTATGTATAATTTGTACAATGCTTTAATATCATTGCACCCATTGTACTTGTGTGTGTATACATATACATGTACAAATATATACACATCTATGTTATATATTTGTAAAATCTACACTTTCATACACTCCAAAAAATAAATGGTAGTCTCACCACATGTACCAGACTCAGTTTTGCCATACATCATACCAGTAGATATATTTTGATTTCATTCTACCAAAGAAATTTCATGCTATACACCATGCTGTATGTTATACAATGATGTCAATGAATATATTTTGTTGTTGCTACTTACAAAATTCAAAATCAGCCATATGCAATGTTGCAGCTTTAATCTGGGGTTAAATAAGACTAATGAGGCATAAAAGGACCAATCATCCTTGGCTACACTTGACTGGGATTTGTCTATGCCTTATACTTCTTCCCCCAGATGTACTGAGCTCTCAAAGTCTGATGAAAAAAAGTTACCCTCTTTCAATCAACATATCTAGATTATTTGTAATGATGTGTGGATTTTCTTTGCTCTTTAAAGCTAAAAATAAATAAACACAAAATATGTAGGAGAGAAGGATATAGCTCATAAGTGTCTTGGCTTACCTACTTTCTTTGCCACCTTTAGCTTCTCACGTTTCCCAGTGGCAGGGCAGGGTGAGATCTGATGGAGTAGGTGAGTGTAACGAAGCTTATCATTTTCTCAGTTATCACTGCTGCTTCTGCAGGCTCAAATTCCCAATGTTTGGATTTTGTATGAAGTCTTTGCTGAATTCATATTTTGGACAAATGCCAGATGAGCAAGTAGCAAAATCAAACTTTAACCCAACCTGAGGCCAAATCCAAATCTCACTATCATAGAATGAGTTTCTGAAAAACAAGAAAAAAATTGAAACGTTATTTAAAAATTTTGTCAAAAAATATGAATGTTAATTTTCTTAGGTTCAGCATTATAGTGTACTAATTTCTTAGCACTGTCCATACCTTCTCTGCTCCTGCAGTTACTATGTTGTAAATTGGCAAAATCATATGGATGCTCAAATATCATACTTCTTGCTATACCATTCTCAGGCATTTCAGAAATGTTCAAATTTTATTCATGATGCAATGATTAAATAAGGCAAGCAGTGCCTTAGCTTGTTTTGACATTATTTATTTGTCAAATTTATGTTTAATTTTTAATTAAGCAATATTTTACAATTAAGGTAGTAAGTATAATTATGTAAATTAAATGTCTATGATGTTTTATAATTAATAGTTATGGAATTTTCTTTTGAAAATTAGTGCATGCAAAAATAAAAATTGAATCTGTGTTAATCAGGAATCATTTAGCCTGTTACATAAACAAATGAAGTTGAAATTTTAAAAGACAGATGCTCACTGTATTCTGACGTCAGTGAAAGAAACAAGATATTTTCATTTAACTCTGTCAATGGGCATTGTAGATTATAATACTACGACTAATTTATTAAACGGTTTTTCCTCTTGTAGTAAATGACCAAGATAAAGGCCTATCTCCGTGTTAGCTCTAGAACTTGAAGACTGGTAAAAATGAAATTTTACTGAAGTAACTCACAAATTAGTTTTTTTTAATGATTAATAAGAATATTTACTGAATATCTTCACAGAGTTAACATGATTGTCCTAACTTTTATTTTTTTCATATTCATGTGTACCTACTGCTTTCAAGTCACATGGGAAAAAATCCCTAATCTTCAGATATAGATATATGGCAACAGAGTAATGTAATTGGCATGCACAATTAAAAAAAATAGCATTCCTGAATTTCCATCTGTATCTTAACTTTTATTACATACACATTTTGCTCAACATTTTTCCTAAACCTGAATGATTAGCAGGGTCTTCACAGCAGGTATCATAAGAAATATTTGCACTTTGAAAGAATACCATTTTGTTATCCTCTACAGCTAGTTTCAGCAAACTACTTTCTCTGCAATAACTATTGGATGCTCTTAAGTATTTACTATTTAAAAAGTACAGTATTTAGACATTTATTGATTTTTATTGCAATGTATAAAAAATTCTATTCTACCTTGTTGGAACATCTTGTATAAACAGATGACAAGGCAGTTATAAAGCCTGTCTATGCCTGTTTATGGAATTTGGCTGAAGGAGATGAAAATACTTCATGTCTTTCTACTTATGACCAGTAATTTTGTCACATGTCACTTTAACTACTTCTAAACATATAACTGAAAGAATGTGAAAAAAAGGTTAAGATTTTGATTTTTAAATTAATCATAACCATCACTGTTTGTTTATTGTCTATGACAAGTATATAACAATTACTAAATTTCCATGCCATAATATTTCTTTAAATTGATTCTATATTATTATTTTTGTGAGATCAAGAAATCTATTGATAAGAAATTAAAGCAGAAGCAGACTTTATTGGATACAATGACACTCTATTAATCATAGAATCATTGATCATGCCAAAATTCATAAATAAAAATAGCATGGATATAGGTATTTGGCATATAGTATATTTGTGCCAAACACTGAGTCCGAATCCAAACTTTAATGACCACACAATACACTCAATCTTTCCCTCCTCCACTCCAAGTCAGTGTCAAAACACACCCATGTTCCAGTGAAGAAATGTTATCTAGGTAATTTTCTGGCCATCTTCTCCCAAATTGGGAAAGTTATTTTAAGCAGTTGAGTATTTCACTTTCATCTTTAGACCCCTAAGACACCTTGCTAATACCTATCCATATGTAATGAGGGTAAAAATTGTAAAGGTCTTTATGTGCTTCCCTTTTACCTTTCAAATGCCTTGACCTTCTCTTGGTCTGCCTACAGAATCTGTTTCCTGGATCCCAGGAATTTGTTTCGGAAACAATTTATAGGAAAAGAACAACATTCTGCATATTATGTTCAACAATAAAATTTCGCGGCAAGTGTACTTTTGTGATTCAGGACTTTCCTAAAGGAGAATTGTCTATTCTTCTCCACCTCCTTTAACATGTTCAGAGCCAAACTTGGGTTGCCGGACCAAAGAGTTTTATATAAGGAAAGTTTACATAGTTGGAAATAGAAATAAGAAAGAAAATATTGGTGATTTCCAGCCAACAGAGGTTAAAGAAGAGAAGAGGGAATGAAAGCAGAGGTATGAAGCAGTCAAATTTATCCCAATTTAAACTTGGTGAGGGGAAAGTGTACAAGATAAGTTAGTGTGGAGGGAGGCTATGTCCCCAACCATGTACCAACCTGGGCACACTCACATCAATTCATTGGTCTGTCTAAGGGAGATCCTGTGATGCCATTTGCCTCAGAGCCTTTAGTTCTCATGGGACTCATCTAAAGTGACCTAGTGAAGAGCCTGGAGAGCCTGCCAGGAAGGTCAAACTGTCACAGCAAGAAACTCTACATTGAGAGATGCTGAGGAAACTGCCTGAGCTGTGGCTATGTGGGTATAGCAGGCAGATCTCAGAGTATTTCATAGAAGCAGTGAGGCCTGAGATAAGCCTGAGACAGTTGTGGAGCACTATTGGGCCTGATGAAATCAGGATATCACACGATCCAATCATGGACTTTAGTGAAGAAGCCAACAGGGCAAGCAACACCCACATGGGTAAGGGGTATTGTTCTGGAGGACAAAAGAAGCTGAAAACACTGCATCCTGGGGCTTTGGTACTTCCCTGCCACCATCAGGCTACACAAGCACCAAGTCATGATTTGGGGAAAGAAGCAAAAGAGGGACAAATTGTCCCAGAGTTTGATATTTTTTTATCCAAAAGAGACTGAACACTACTTAAAGGAATAGTTTAAATTACTGATTCTACCTAAGTTAAGTCAAGGGGAGGGAGAAGAGAAAAAGGGGAAGTGAAAGAGAAGGGGAAATAGGAAGTGATGGGGAAAAGAGAAAAATAAAAGGAAATTTTAAAAATTTTCAAATAATAACTGTATATGTTTATGGGGTGCAATTTGATGTTTTGATATATGGACACATTGTGGGATGATTAAATCAAGGGAATTAACATATTTATCACCTTGTGGTGAGAACATGTAAAATCTACTTTAAAAAAAAAATTTTTTTTCAGAATATTACAGGATACAAACACTTTGGTTACATATATTGCCTTGCACCACCTGAGTCAGGCTTTTTTAAAAAATGGTTTTGAAATATACAATACATTATTATTAACTATGGTCATCATGCTGTCAACAAAGTTAAGAGACAACCGATGGCTTGGGAGAAAATATTTGTAAACCACATATATGACAAGGCACTAATATCTAATATATAAAAGGAACTCATACAATTCAATAGCAAGAAAACAAATAACCCAATTAAAAATGGGCAAAGGACCTGAACAGACATTTCTCAAAAGAAGACATATGAATGGACAATGAATATATGAAAAATGCTCATAATGTCTAATCATCAGGGAAATACAAATTAAAACTATATTGAGATAACACCTCATACATATTAGAATAGCTGTTACCAAAAAGGAAATTTTTGTTTTAATTTCTCTCTGGCTTCTGATATTATAATTTATTAGAATATTTCAAAATATCTATAAGTTTATTTCAAGGTCTAGAGAGTACTAAGAAAAACTGTAATAGCATGTTGGAGTTCTTACTTGATTTGGAGAAAATGAAACTAGGAGTAATAACAGAAGGGAAAAAGGATGCAAGAAGGCCAGTTCCTAAGGCTAGAGGAAGAAAATAATGATTTACACTGAGAAACCCTGATTCCAATGATCTCTTTGCTTCCAAAGGCCTCTGTTCAGAAAACTCAGCTTGCTTTTAGCCTTAACACTGTGCCAGAAGTCCCTTCTTGCTGATAATAATAATGACCAACAATATGGAAGGAAGCAAGTTTCCATACTCATCACTATAGGAACCCTTCTCTCATCATCCCACACTGCAAGAATTAAGTATGCCTTCTCCACAGAAACATTATTACATAGGAAGTTTAGGTCTGGAGGACTAAATACCAAGTAAAAGTGTTTCCAGGAAAAATTATTTTCTAAGTCTAATTGAATCTATAAATGACATTGGAAGGCTATTTTTAAGTGGCCAAAAGTTTGTTTTTACTATATTAGATCAATAGCTGCAGTTTGAAAGATCTATTCATTCAAGTCCTTTGGAGTAATGCTCAGTTGATTTCAAATGCCTTTAGCAAGTTGGAAAAATCACTTCTCTCTGATGACTAAAGCAGAAAAGGTCAATTAAATAATCGTCTATTCTGGGCTAGCAAGAGTCCCTCCCCTGACTATGCCAAACTATGGGATTGATTTTTAAGAGCTCAAAGGTCTTTAAAAGTGCTCTTTATTATAGATTAGTTATCTAAAAAGTAATTATTTTAAAATCTCCTTTTTCCTGTGGATTATATAGGAATGTAATTTTTAACTATTTCTTTTACCTAAAAATTCCCCTCACTCTATGGATCATTGCTTGAGCTCATATTACCATGGAATATTATCATAATCTCTTAGAAGGACTTCTTGCTTTCAATTTTCTACTTCTAACACATGGCATTGGCAGGGTAGGCTTCTTAAACTGAGGGACATTGATATCGCTACTGTGTTCAAAGTTTTTTGTTTTGTTTTTTTTCTCCTGCTCAATCTGTAAAGTACTAGCTTCTTTGTCAGATGTCCACAACTGCCATGATATCTTCTGCATGTATTTTTTCAGTTTGGTTTCCTACTCTCCACTTTTGTAGATCCTCATTTTGGAAAAATTGGAAATTTTCATATTCCACTTAACACACTGTGCACATTCTCACATCAGGACTTCACACAGTTCGTATGGTTTTTTGTGAAATAGCTTCACCCTGCAACCTCTTCTGCTCACAACCCCACACTTTCCAGGTGCTTATATTCTGCTCCTTTGCAAGACCTTGCTCAAAAGCCATCTTAGCTATATTCTATCCATGTATACTTAACTTCATACTCTCTTCTGCACGACCTCAGGTTATGTCTTTTTTTCTCTGAATTTCAATAAAACTTTATAGTTAGTCTTTTTTGAAATATCCCTTTTGTCTTCAAAATGAATGGCAAAACTTCAATTCTAGTTAAATCTAACACGTCCTCTAATCAGTCCATGAACATATTACATATGTTATATGAGTATACATTTCGAAAATAAGTTAGGATAAAAACATTCAACGATGCTGACTTGCTGACTGCCACACCCACACTCTTCTGGATTTCTCCTACATATTTCTCCTTCTCCTCATTGCATCCTCTCGGATCCTCACTTCAGCTACTAGCCTTAATCTGACATTGCAGAGAAAAGAGAAGCAATGTGAGAACTTCCACAAGCTTCTGCCAAATTATTTACCCATCAACCTGCTTCTCAGGCACATAATTCTTTCCTCCCTCATTTTACCACAGATGAACTGTCCTTGCTCTTATTATTACAAAAAGTAGCTTTTCAACTTCAGTACTAAAACTCATCCTCTCTTGCCTATGCAAGTATCCCCTCTTGCCTATAATCCAGAAGTTTTCTCCCAATTCTTCAGAATCATATAGGAACAATTTTTATACTATATAATTTCCATCAATTTAAAAACATAGTACAATTGTTTTAACGGAAAAAAGAAAAGCCTTCTATATTTCCACAGAATAGTGACAGCCCCCTACATCAGAATCTCTCCACACAGCCTCTAAAAACTCATATAGAACAAGAGGAAGCACACATAAAACCACCCTTAACTCATACCTGGAGCTTAACTAGAAGACAGAAAATATCACGACTCTGGGGAAAATGGCGGATTAGTGGTGACCTCCTGGCTCTCTGCCCCAGAGTAGGAGCTGAAGAAGGTGGACAGCTACACAGGAGCGGATCGCTCTCCCACAGGAACGGCATCGTGAATCTGCAGAGCAGCAGCACGGGACAAGCAGTGCTGGAAAAAAAAAGGTGAATTGGAGAATTGACCGCAAAGTCTGGAGAGTACGAGATACACAACAGGGAATAGAGTGTGGGTCGGCTGTGCCCGTCAGCCGGCCGGGCAGTGTGATCTGACCCGCAGGAGGAGACTCTTCCTCCACTGACCTCCACATCCAGTCAGGCAGGGAAGCGCCTGAAGTCAGTGCGAAGTTGTAGCGCGGGATGACCGGTTGTGTGGAGAAGAGACAAAAGCCCTTCCGAACTCTCCAGCGCTCTGTGCTAGGTCCGCGCCGGGTGGGGGAGGGACTGCTCTGAGTAGACACTTCCGGATCGGCAGGAGGGAGTTGGGAGACAGGCATCTCTCCTCTGGCGGTCGCCAGGGCCACAACAGGGAGGTGAACTCCGAAAGGGAGGCTCTGTCCTTGGAAACTGCTGAAAATTCGGCCGACGCAGGGTGGGACGGAGGACCCCCCTGCTGGACTGATGTGAGACAGTGCATCAGGGAAGCAGTGGAGACAGGCTGCCAAACCCAGCACCCGCCCGCTGACGGGTCGCCGCCAGTGCTGGCTCTCTGTGGGTGGGCAGCCGCCATTTTGGGAGTCCATAGCCTAAAAACGCTGAGGCACGTTGCCACTCTGGGCAACACCCCTTCCCAGCCCAGGGCAGGCCCAGGCTGTGGACTCAGGCAGCGCCACTGCCCCTGCCAGGCAGAGCAGGCCCTGCCCTTGGAGGAGGGGAGTAATGAGAGAAGCCATTTTCTGGGCTGCAGCTGCCTCAGGCAGCATCCCTCCCCCAGCCCAGCAGAGCAGATTCCGCCCTTCGAGGCAGGGAGAAAGGAGAAAAGTTGCTTTCTCTGTGTGACTGGCATGAATCTGTGGGACCTTGGAACTAAGCAAAAGGGGACAGACTGTTGATTCAGTCCAGCGGGTTGGTTTTGATCATTAGACAAGAACGTAACACTAGGGCTCAACCTTGGTGCCCAGGCTGCTGCCAGTTTTGGGGCTTGTGGTCTGGGAAGGAAAATTTTGGCCAGAGTCGTTAGCGATTGCACCAATTGACAACCCCCCACCTGGAGCTGCCTCACAAGAGGGGTGAAAGAGCCCTGAATAACATATTAGCAGCTCTTCCCAAGCAACAGATCAAGCAACCACGGAAGTATACGTTCTCAGGCTCATAGGTACCTGTTGCTCTTCTTACCCCACCTAAAGTGGCACAGGGCTCAAGTAACACTTTGGAGTGACAAGACATTTCCCAAAGACTGGGAGCCCAATACAAAGGTATTGGAATACATTGATAATCGACTCCTCCACGCAAACTACAAGCAACAAAAGAGAGGGTAACCCCATGGCACGACACAGTGCCTTCCATCTCAAATTAGTGGAGGGCAGCAGAGTCACACACACACAAGAGTGATCCACCACTTGGAAGACTAAGCAAGGGGTCCAAACTCACTAATCTCTTTTGGCAAAAGGTGAAGACAACAGGTCAGAGATAACCCAACAGGCTAAAACACTTCTAAGGCAACACAGGACCAGAGCGCATCTCCCCAGCACTGTCGAAGAACCTCCCTTCGGGGACTTGGAGTTAAGGCCATAAACCAACCCCAGCACCCCCAGTTCTTGAAAAAGTAGCCTGATGAGAAAGAATCAGCAAAAGAACACAGGAAACATGAAAGATCAGAGAGGAAAGTCACCCCTAAAGAAAATATTTGATCTCCATCAATAGATACCAACTTACACTATATGATTAAACTGACAGAAGAAGAATTCTCAATATGGATTATCAGAAAACTCAGTGGAATTGAAGAGAAAATAGAGGCCCAACATAAAGAAGCCACAAGAACAATACAGAAAATGAACGAAAAATTCTCTAAAGAAATTGAAATACTATGGAAAAACCAAACAGAAATCTTGGAAATGAAGGAGGCATTCAAGGGCCTTCATAACACAGTGGAAAGCCTCAAGAACAGAATGGATCATGCAGAGGAAAGAATCTCAGAGCTTGAAGATAATGTCTATGTGGTAAATAAATCAGATGAAGAAAAAGAACACAGAAACAAGACACAAGACCAAAACATACAATAAATGTGGGATTATGTAAAGAAGTCAAATATAAGAATCACTGACATCCCAGGGAGAGAAGAAGAAAATACACAAGGGTTAGAAAACTTATTTCATGGAATACTGAAGGAAAATATGCCTGGCCTAGCCAGAAATCTAGATATCCAGATACCAGAAGCACACAGAACTCCTGGGAGACTCAATGTGAAAAGGTAATCACCACGTCATGCAGTTATTAGGCTGACCAAAGTAAAGATAAAAGAAGCAATCCTTTGAGCAGTGAGGCAAAAATAGCAGATAACCTACAAAGGAATACCCATCAGACTAACTGCAGAATTCTCAACTGAAACTTTATAAGCCAGAAGGGACTGGGTGCTTATCTTTAATCTTCTAAAACAGAATAATGGCCAACCTAGAATTCTCTACGTGGCGAAATTAAGCTTTATCTATGAGGGAGAAATAAAGACCTTCCCAGACAAGCAATCACTGATGGAATTTGTGAAGACCAGACCAGCCCTACAGGAAGTACTCAGACCTGTGTTACACACTGAACAGCATAATAGACACTCTCCAAAGTAAAGTCACTCAAGAGTTGAAGTCTAGAGCCTAGACTCCATGATGTCTCAAGGAGTAAAACAAAACAACAGAAATTTACCCAACAATATGAATGGAAATATACCTCAAATATCAATCCTCTCAATAAATGTGAATGGCTTAAATTGTCCCCTGAAGAGACATAGACTGATCAACACTAAGGTGCTCACACAGTAGTAATATTCTTTGGGGGTTGGAGGTTTGGGGTGGGTAAACTCACAACTAATGGACTTGGTGAGTGTTGTAGTGGGGACAGGGCATGCCTCAAATCACAGTTTGGGGGTGGCAAAGTCATAACATGTAACAAAAATGTTTGTACCCCCATAATATCCTGAAATAAAAAGAAAAGAAATGTGTTCTGAATATGAAACAAAGAGAGAAGTTTAAACTATTTCCCTAATTAAAGAATGGTTATCAAACATGTGGTGTTTTTCACTGTAAATAAATTTAGAAGATATCAAAAAAAAGAAAGAAAAAAAAGAAAATATCACAGTATCTATTTTACATATAAGTAAAGAAATAAACATCCAAAAATGAGTAGAGCCAGATCTGGAACACACCCTGGGGCTAAGAGTGAGAAGACTGAACAGACAGGAGATGGTAGTGGAGGCCAGCAATGGCAGTAAACACAGTGGACAACACTGAAAAATGTCACAGCATGGACTGCTAGGGAATTATAATGAAAGAACTTAAAGGCGTACAAGGTCAAAACTAATAGTTTTGAGAAGGCATAGCTTCTGGAGGAGAAGGAAGTATTCCTTCTGGAAGAGAAGGAGATTGGTGCTGGTGGAAAAGAATGAAAAAAATGGTGGTAATTAAGCATCCTATGGAAACAAACAGAATCACAAAATCAGAGCACCTACCAATCTTTCTCCTCTCCTATAATGAAAAAAGCTATCTATGAATAAAATTGCCTTTTGCTATACCAAAAGAAGAGAGTATTCTAGAACTAAAGGCCTTGAGAATCCACATTTCCAAACTCCTCCTAGTATTGCCTGTCTAGCAATTGCTCTTCCTTTCAAAAGGAACAGAAATTAGAAAAAAAAAAAAAAATGCATATACAATTCAGTGAAAAGAAAGCAAAAAATTAGGATGAATCTTTTCGTCTGATGAAAATCAACCCCATTCAAAATAAACAATATAAAAAGTGGAGGGCAAAACAAAAGAAAACCAGATAGCATAAAGAAAAAATTACAAAATTGTAACATTATATATAAGTACCTAGAGCACAAAGTAATATGACTGAATTTTATCAAAGTAAATTAGTCATATTAAATGTCATGAGCTTAACCTTCCTATTAAAAGATAAACATTTTCAAACTGGCTCACAAAGTAAAACTCGATTATATGCTTAATGCATGAGACAAACCTAAAACGATGTGCTTCTAAAAGACTAAAAATAAAGGGATGGGAGAAGATATATCAGAAAAAGTAAACAATCAGAAAGGATGGGTTACAATTCTGATAACAAACAAGGCAGAATAGGTCAAAAGTCACTAAAAAGGACATTTTATAATGCTAAAGACCACAGTACACATTGAAGATATTATGAATACCTATACACCAACAAGCAGAATAACTAATTTTATAAAGTAGTAACTACAGGTGATGCAAACGAAACAGACAGGAAAACTCTGTAAGTAGAAGACTTTAGCATACCACTCCCCATGCAGTAGAAATCAAGTAGACAAAAAAAAAAAAAAAAA
>NW_012144855.1:38001-55638 GCF_000956105.1 Propithecus coquereli | reverse complement strand
GCTTTATGTATCTATGTTAATAACAGTCAGATGGAAATAATTGAATTAAATCCCCAAAACAAAAGTTGAAGAACAAAAAGGAAACCCTAAAAAAAAGCAGCAAAAAAAAATAATTAATGGACAATTAATGAATTTTTTTAAAGAGAAAAACGGACCAATCAATAAATGAAAAAACTATGTTTTAAGAAATCAACATAATTACTAACTAATCAAATAAAAACATAAAAGAAATAAAACATAAATATAATAATAAAGTACAAGTAGCAATAATCACTAAAAGAAAATATAAAAAATTAAGTGACTCTTTGCCCAACTCTATGCAAATAAATTTGTAAACCTAATTGAAAGGGATAACATTCTAAGGGAAATGTATCTAAATTTATCCCAGTAGAGGTAGAAAAGTTAAACTTTATAGAAGAAATAAAGTTATTAAAAATTTCCACCAAGCCTTCAAAGACAAGATATCATAATTGCAATTATATAGTAGTATTTCTGAATAATCCTAAAGAAACCATAATAAAAGTAGAAAAACATTAAAATAATTCAGAAAGTTTGCACATTATAAAATGACTACACAGAAATCTATAATCTTTACAAATCTTTATAAAAATATCCAGTCAGAAAATACAATGAAAGAGAAAACTCATTTACAACATCAGCAATAAAAATAAAATATTTTTATTTTTGAATATTATTATGAAAGGCACAAAACCTATTATGAGAAAAGATTTAAAACATTATTGAAAGACACAAAACTAAACTTGGACAAACAGCTACACACAATAAGGATGATGTTCTTAGATATATAATGCTGAATAAAGAGGCATAGAAGATTATCATTTTGATGAAGCTGATGCTATTTATATAAAGCTAGTAACAACAATACACCACGTAATATATTGTTTAGCATCATGTACATATGTAGGGAAAAATAGGAGGGGAAAATAAGGACTAAATTTAGGATGTTGTTTATTTTCTACAAGGTAGACAGAGGGATGGAATCAAATAGGAACACAAAGATAACTTCGAAGATACTGGTAATGTTCTCATTCTTAATTTGGGTGGTGTATTCTTGAGTATGAGTTCTATTTTATTATGGCTGTGTATGCTATTTTCCCTTCTTCAAATGCTACCTTAGAGAAGTAATTTTTAGAAAAGAAGGCATTTATTTTCTACTCGTTTGGTGCCAGAAAAAAAAAAATCCCATTACAGAAGTAAACTGTAATATATATCTGAGTCTATTTTCTGTAATTCTAATTTGTGGTTATTTGATTATGTACTTGCTAAAAAATATCTCATTGTTTTAATATTATGATTTAATGGGTTTTAACAGCTAATATGGGTAGATATTCACTATGGATTCACCTTGGTCATGAAATCAATAATATCACACTTACAACATTGATTTTTGTTATTATGGATGACTTATCATTTATTCTTAACTAATAAATTATTAATTTAACTTATTAATGTATTTTAAATGAACACACTTTTCCCACAGTTCTTGGATATTCTGTTCTGTTTTATTCTATCTATTTTTCTCTTTGCTTTTCAGTTTTGGAAGTTTATCATCACAACCTAAGCTCAGTCTACCAGTGAGCCTATTGGAGACATTCTTCATTTCTATTACTGTGTTTTTCATCTCTAGTGTTTCTTTTTTATTATTTTTAGTATTTCTGTCTCTCTGAATACATGATTAATTTGTTTTGGAATGTTGTCTACTTTTTCCATTAAAACCCTTAGCTTATTAATGACAGGTTTTTAAAATTCATGGTCTGATAATCCCCAAATTCCTGCCATATCTGGCTCTGGTTCTAGTGCTTTCTCTCTCTCTTCAAACTGTGTGGGTATTTTTTTTTTTTTTTGCCTTTAGTATGGCTTATAATTTCTCACTGAAAGGTGGACATGATGTACTGTGTAAAAAGAACTGTGGTAATAAAATTTTAGCAATGTGGTGGTGAAGTGTGGGGGAAGAGGAAGCATTCTACAGTCCTATGGTTATGTCTCAGACTTTTGTTAGGCCTGTGCCCCCGACTGTGAACTTTACCAGTGCTTCTCAGCATTTTTACTGCATTACGTGGGATAGGATGGCTAGAGGGGACCAGAGTTGGATATTTTCTACCCCCCAAAGTGGAAGGCTAGAGCAGGTTGGCTTTAAGTATTTCTTTTCCTCCACGTCCCTTAGGCTCTAATAAAACCCCAGCACGTTAGACTCTGAAAATACAGTTTTTCCTGAGGGCAGCCTTGTTAAAAAAACTCTATAGCATACCATGGAGTATTTCCAAATTGTTCATTTTCCCTCCCTTTTTTGGAAATCAGAGGGGATTTTTTTTTCTCTGATATTCACTGTGAGTCAGTACCTGTTAGATCTCCAGGAGGTACAACTCACCTTTGACTGGATCTCCCTGGAGTTTTTAAACTCTCAGTCTTGTCCACACTGAGATTCCATTAATTCGTCAATTTCTATGCAGGTTTTCCCTCCTGAAAATTGGTCCCTATGGAGATGTCTGTTGTGGATTTTTGCTCTAGTAAATTGTGATTCTGAATCCCCTGTCTATTCAATTTGGTGGGGAGTGGTTTGCCTGTGAGCTTACTTTTCTGAGGCATCCAAAAAGAGTTTTTGTTTTTCATTTCGTTCAGCTTTTTACTTGTTATTAGGCTGGAGTGGTAACCTCTAACCTCCTTACCTGCTAGACTGGAAATCAGAAGTTAATGGCCACGTTTTTATCTTTTAAAATTGTCTCTTCTCCTTAGAATTATAAATTTTTAAAATATAGTAACATTAGATATATTTTTAACATATATGGGTTATTATAGGCTTTTAACATAGACATTCTTTTGGCAAACTCAAGAATAAAATTTGGGAAGTAAAACTTTGCTCGATGTAAGGAAAGATAATTTTACTGAAGTGTCAAGTAGAAAGAGAATGCAATTTGTCAATATTATTCACTAAATTAAAAATTAAATTTAAAAAATCCTGAACTGTTTTATGAACATTCTTTACAAATAATAATTCTAATGAAAATATACCTGTGCTTCAAGGGTCAGATGTTTACTGAATTAAATAAACTTAAAACAACAAAATTCCGTGTTACCTTGTACCTTAGAAAAGAAATAGTTTCATACATTAAATTGGATACTTTGAGACATTGTATTTATTCTTTCTGATTAGTAAGATGCAATTTGGTCTATTTCATAACTTGCTAAAGTAAGAGCACAGATTAGAAGTGCCCTACTGGCCCACTTAATGAACAAAGCAAATTCAGTCAAATGGTAAATGTGGGATTTTAAGTCACTTAACTTTAAGTTTCATTATATAATAATAATGTAAAAATAATGGTTATTATTATAGAGTTGAACTAAAAATTTAGCAATCTGGCCTGCTTTAAACTTTTGACATTCACTTAGTTACTAGGTTACTTAAATCGCACTTTGTGTGGAAGTCATTTTCTTGATCAACAGAGGCCATTTCCCACTAAACTCATCTCCACTTTGCTATTTTAGGAAAAACATGGTGGGTATTTTTTGTGATATTGTAAATCAATTATATCTGCAAATTATGGATGTAACACACTTGTTACATCCTTATTTCTGAGCAAACTAGGGGACATGGAAAGAAAAAAAATATCCAGAGAATGAAAATCACTGTTCTCTTAACTGTTTTATTATATACTTTACTTTTTTAATGGAAAAAATAAGCATATCTCACAGTCAGAGACATAGTAAAGGCACAAATACAGCAGAAAAGGAAATCATGAATTTTCTCCTATTTGTGGAAACTGATGGTTTAAGTCTATCCAAAGCAAACCTCAATATTTAGGAAAGAAATTCTATCTAACGCATTTATTTGGAAGGCATTTTGATAATATCTGTACAAATCTGTGGGTTATTTTGGAAAACCTTCCCTCATTTTCAGGGATACTGATTTCATTGCGGCGAAGCAGCTGCTCATGACCTCGAACAAAGCAGAAGTCTTGGAATGCCTGTGTGCTGTCTGTATGGACCTGCTCTTGCCAGTTACTGCACAAAGAAATAGTTTAATCCCACTTGGAATATAGGTATGTTTGGGTTTCAGGAAATAATAGAGTACTGTTGATTAGTTGTGAACCAGAACAAATAAGCCACAAGAGGGCATATTTTTCTTCATTTCATCACCCTTATACAAATAAGGCTTGCCTCAATTGGATGTCATAGGAATCCTCTCCCCATTTCCATTTTCTTAGAATACACTATATCTAAAATATGCTCTAAGAGTGAAGTGGTGGTGGTATGAAGGTATCAAAAAAAAAGTAAACTTAAAGTTGATATTTTTTCTTATGTGATATATAGGAAAGTTGTTTATTTTTCCTTAAAATCCTTCCATGGGGATTATTTATTGACATAAGTACATTGTTACAAATCAAAAACAAAGAGTCATTTCACTGACTTTAAACTCTCCCATTCTGCATTAGCTATGTATACTCCTATACCAGGCATGGAAAACCTTTCCAACTTCTAGAGAATGTTCATAGTCAAGGAGGTTTTTCTTTTCTGAGGTCTCAGGATTTGGGCCAAAGAGGCTGGGCTGTGTTTTTATTTTTATTTTGAAGCACATTCCTTCTGAATTTAATTATTCACCACACCCCAACCCAGCTAAGTAAATATAACCTTAAGG
This sequence comes from Propithecus coquereli, assembly GCF_000956105.1. Taxonomy (NCBI): domain Eukaryota; kingdom Metazoa; phylum Chordata; class Mammalia; order Primates; family Indriidae; genus Propithecus; species Propithecus coquereli. The sequence continues at coordinate 50,984 of NW_012144855.1, read as the reverse complement.
TTCTGGCTTGGAAGGGTTTTGAAAAATAACTGATTTTTTTTTTTTTTTTTTTTAAGAAATGGCTCTATAGCAAGGTGAAGTATTCTAGAGAGGGCAGTGAGGCAGGGGTCAGAAGAAGCTGAGTGATCACTATGTCTTCCTTGGCTCTGATTTCCTCACATATAACAAGAGGGCTAGAAGGTCTTAAGGACTCTCCTACTAATTGAATGTTTATGATTATTTATGATGTTACAAGAGTTTAAACTTGAAGACATGAAGCAAAGTTCAGATAGTTTTACATTTCAATTAACTAACCATAAATTAACTTCTGTCTCTGTCTGATGATGAGAAATGGGGATACATTCACTTCTGAGAGTTCTATGTATGCGTAATTAATACTGAAATAAAAAATAAAAGTCAAGTGTATTCTTTTCCACCATTAAACATATCAAATGATTTTATAATGTAAATATCTAATAATCTAGTGATGAGTGGATTGCAGCAATCAAATGAGATAGATGGAAAAAATACTTGGAGTTTATAAGGGGAAAATACCTAATAGAATATTAGCAGCTGGGTGAGCTGCTTTCAACTCATGCCTTCACTTGTTCCAATTAAACAAAAATTAACATATATTCCAGTTTTCTCATATGAGGATAAACATTTCACATTTTTCAGTACTGTGATAGTACTGTGCTATGTGAGAAAGCATTTGTATAGTGTTTCTTATAAGACAGAAAAGTTTTATGTATGACAAATGTATGATGAGTTTTATAGAAATTAAGCACGAAATAATTTGTTTTATAACATCATTTTCCTTGTTTGTTTCTGTGCATAAACTTTGCAGTCGTTCTTCCAAATTCGCCAAATACGCATTTGACTTGGGAATAAAAGGCTGTTCTGAGAGAACTAGGACTGCAAAGAACTATAGTTTCGTATCTTCTGCTAAGAGTACAGCCAAATCCTCTGAGATCCTGCTAGATTTAAATTCTGGAGCCAGTAATTATCTTTCTCCTGTATTCTGGGCAGAGGTAGCTATATGTGGAGTTAGAGAAGCCTGCAATATACCTATTCTACCTTTACCCATCCCTGTCATCCTCTCCCATGGCTCCCAACATAAATAGATGATTACTGAAATTATACAATTAGAACTTTATTCCTTAGCTTCATTTAGCAATAAAATGGAATTATTTGAGAAATAATGTACTTCGCATTATCAAACAAATATCTACTACCATATAGTGAAAATGACTTATTCAGATTCTATCATGAGCTGGAACAGAGATGGGTGAGGAGTAGGATGTCTCAGAAGAATAGCCTGAATTCTGTAGACATACACTTTACTTATTCAATAATTCTTCCAAGAACCTGAGAGTTATTTTTTTTCTTTTTCCTCTTTTTCTCTGACAGAAGCAGACACACCAACGGCAATTAGGTAGTTCTAACTGATGATACATACATCTCTTTCAGTGTAATTAAGGATCGCTTGTTGAATCTTGAATAGTCATCCTTGAATACAGGCTAAACTGTACATTACTCTTCCATTTTACCAAAACTTCATGTTAAATAGACTTTTTTTCCTCCTGGGTTTTATTGTAAGGATTAAGATAGGGCATTAGCCCTAAAGGACATACTACTTAATTGCTTTTGATGAGAGTAGATCTCAAAGTCTTAGAAAGGGTTGTTAAAACCCTGCTGGTGAGATCCTACACAGTAAGTAAAAATTCAGAAATAAATTCAATGACTGAATACCATCATCATATCTACTGTTTTTATTAACTCATTTAACCCAAAGATAATTTTTAAACACCTACACATGCAAGGCACTCAAGGAAGTACTACAAAGCCTGGACACAGCTGAGGTCATTCATCATAACTCTGTGCTATGTAGTTTATTCTGCCTGCTTTGCCCTTCGAGTAATTAAAAAGGAGAGCATAGAACCTATGTTCCAGATTTTTTTTTCTCAAGGTATGTTCAGGATGGCCCAGTAAATTCAGTCTCAATTTGAAGTCAGGGTACCTCAAACTAAATTAGTATAATACAATTCACGTGCATTGTATTAGAGGCTGGGGAAACAAAGATACAAAACTGCCAATGCTTTTGTATGGGATGCAGACACACGCAGAACTAATTATTATATAATGTGAAAAAGATCATAATAGTAGTGAAATCAAAGTGCTTTGGGAAAATAGGAGGGAATGATTAATTCTGTAGGGACTTTATGGAAAGGGTTGAAATGGTAGCAAAGAGGAAGTGTCATTTGGTTTGAGCATATTAAGCTAAAATTTCAACAGAAAGAACAAAGGGAAAATCCAGAGTTAACCACACTTCTAGTTAAACACAATATTCTGGCCAAAAAACTGATAAAATTATCAGAAAATTAATAAATAGAGAATTTTTAAAAAATCAAAAATACTTACCATGAACCTACCATATGCAAAGCCTAAGCTACATTGTTGGAGACAAAAAAAAAAAAAGTATTTTGTTCTCACAATGAACTTGCAATTTGGAAGGAGGGTCAATGACATAAACAAATAAAAAATAATACAAAAATATAAAAGAATGGATGAAACACATTGGGTGTATGACTAATTACAAAATGAGAGGTATATCATTTAATAAAAGCATTCAGAAAAAAAAAGGTAGCTATAGGTTGAAATGGTCTGTGGGGACTTAAATTTTCCTCTATCCAAAGAGAATAATTACGAGGTTGGTTGGTTGGTTGACAGTCAAAACCAAGGTTATAGAGATAGGGCAGAATGAGACACAGGAAAAAACCTTGATGAGAGTTGAGAAACTTGAGTCTCTCCTTAGCTTAACTCTGCCATCAACTATCTATAACTTAAAACCACTCATTTAGCTTCTGTGGCCCTCAACTCTCTGCTGCAGATGGGAGACTGAAGAATCCCTTCCACCCCTTCCAGTTCTTCCATTACTGTGGTTGCCTGTGCACCATTCCCAAACCAAGACACCCCTTGTCATTTGCTAAGGGATTTCTGGGACCTTACAGCTCTTAAATTATAGCTTTTCTATGGCTCTACCCCAGGTCAGCTTTATGTTTGGGACTAAGAGCAAAGTTTGTGACTATGAACCTAGAGTTCCTATCGCAAAAGGATTTACCATGCAGCTAATGAGGCCTAACCTTCAGCACTCATCAGTTGCACAGGCCCTTTCATGTCCCCGAGGGGGGCCTCACTAGCTCACATTGTCATATGTTTTTGTACAATCAGTACAAGTAAGCTATTTCTGCATTTTTTTTTCTTAAAGAGGATCCTATCTTCAAATTTTGTAGGTTCCAGGTTCCACAAAACATAGATTTGCTCGTTGTCCCCGTATACTTCTAAGTTTCTTCATGTAGGATCAAGGGGTGCAAAAATCTGCAAAAGAAACTTCCCAAGACAAAAATACATGACACATCCCAGTTAAGCTGATGGGAGGAAAAGGGGAAAAAAGGCTTACATTCTGCCCTTTTTCTCTCTTTCTGCTTGGCCCTTCTCGGACGCCAGCCTCTTAATGCTAATTCCTGTTCGTCGTCCCGGTGCCTACTCTTCCAAGGCTATTAACCATGTATTGAGGTTTTACACAGTGGAACACAGGTACTCTTTGGGGGGTTAGAATGTTTAGGACAATATTTGTAGTCAGTCATGTCCCCTGTTTTCTTCCTCACGAGGCCCTTAAAATTTTTTGTAGTATAAAAAAGGGAATAAACAGGTTCCCAAATCACCCAGGCAAGTGCTCAAGCGTCACAGATTGCTTCACATTAGGGTGCTCTGTCTGGAAAAAAATCCCTGGGAACAGCCAAAGATACCTCGAAATCCACGCTGCCAACAGCTTATGCGCAGGCAAGGATGAACTTCTGCACGCTGGGGAGAGGCCTGGTGCGCACAAAGAAGGGGGGCCGGGGGCTGGGGGAGGAGATCGGAAGGGGAGAGGTAATCCCCGGCGTTTTCAGCATCCCCTTTTTAGAAAGACTGAGTCTCTCCCAGGACAGCTGCTGCGGTCACACCACAAACTTAAAAGCCGCCCTCCTGCTTGGAGCGTGCCTTTCCTCGCCACCCTCGCCTCCCCAAAGCTCCAGCTGGTGTCTCGCTCTCCGCCTGTCTCCGCGCGGCGCCGGGGGGAGGCAGCAGCGCCCCCTGCCTCCGGGCTTGGCCTCTGCGGCCGCAGCCTCCGCGCTCTGCCAGGGCCGCCGGCGGCTCCGCGGCTCAGCCAGGGCTGCGGCTCAGAGGAATTCGCGCCGGTGCCCCAGGTCGCCGCGTCGCGCGACCTCAGCTCGCAGCCCCCTCCTCTCTCACTGAAAAGGTATCAGGAAAAGAAAGCGGGAGAGAAGAGTTCACAGCAGGTAAGTCTGGTTTCGGGTCACCTGCTACTCCAGTGGGAGGGTGTGCTGGAGCCCGCGGTGTTCTGAGGGGATGACTGGATTTAGGGTGGCTGTGGGTCCGAAGTAAGGATGCGGAGCGGCTGGGAGATAAGCAACAGCCCTGGGACGGAGAAGGCGCTCGGGAGCTGACAGAGTGGGCGCGCAGGGCAGACGGGTTATCCGTGCGCGGGGGAGCGACGGCCGCGAGCGCGGCGCCGGAGACGGCGCGGCAGCAGGGGCGCAGCTCCACCTCGCCTCGGCGCTGCCGGAGCCGACTCATCCGGAGCCTCCGTCTGCCAGCACTGCACAAAGTTTTCCTCCCGGGACGTGTCCGGGAACTTCGCTCTCTCCTGGGCTTCCTCGCTCCCCTCCCTAATCCTCCAGTCAAGGCAGCGGACAGCGCTTTTTTGAACGTGCCCTGTGGCTTCCGCTCGCTGCAGGTTCATTTCGAGACGCGTTGGTGGGGACGGTCCGAGGAGGACTTTGCCAAAGGGCTTCTGCGCCCTCGCTCCCTCCTTTTCCCGGTGGGCTGGGGCTAGGGAAGAGGAGAGAGTGGTGGTTGTTTTTGTTGTGGCGCTTTGGGAGAGGGATGGGCGACGCCTTTTTCCTTGCAAGGGAATCGCGACGCTCAGTCTGATGGAAGTGTGTATCCTTCCATCCAGAGGGGAAAGTTGGAGTCAGACACCAGCATAAAGTTGGCTGGCCGTGAGATGCGGTTAAGCCAAAACGCTCTCTTGTTGGAGCGGGGAATCCCTTTGTAGTACTGGGCTTGGCTCGCTCTGAAAAGGCCCTGATTTGACTCCTGCTGGGCATTTAACCTGGAGTGCGTCCCCGGGGTGTTTTCTCCCGGCTTCCTCCCAGTGCGCCCTGGCAGCGCAGTGCCGGTTTTCCACACTGTCTGATTCTCCTTCCCAGATGACTTGAGTTCAACCTCGTGGGCTTAGTTGCTTTGCTTGCGTCCCGGCGCAAGGAGGGGACTTGACAGGAGGAGGAGACGCCGCGCTCTCGCGGGGCGGTCTGGAATCAAGGGCCTTGGACGCGAGCCGCCTGCCCAGCGGCTGGGGCCGCGGATGTCCCGGATTCCGTGCTATGGAGACCCGAGTTAAATAAGCAAACTTTTCGCTGTTTAGCCTAGAGTGAAGGCGTAATAAAAGGCAACTGTCTTCACGTGGATTTCTTTCTCCACAGAGCACCCTCTTTCTCCACCAATTCCCGGTAGCTTAATGCTATGTGCACAAGCAAACGAAGAGGGGGGAAGATCTAAAGTCTCAAGTTTAGCCAAAAAAGGGTTCTCCTGAGAGTGTGCACAAGTGTGAGTGTGGAGAGGGTAGTGGGGCGGGTAGGATTCCCGAACGGGGAGGGGAAGGCTGAGGCAGAGATAAAGGAGATGGTATGAGACCTCCCCTGGGTCTTGTGCTGCTGCTATTGTGTAACCATGGCAACCAGGAGGGCAAGGGCGGTCAGAGTCTTCCCGGTTCTGCACGTGGAAAGAAAAATGCGAAGGGTGAAGAAGGGAGAGAGCCGCATGTCATCACTCCAGAGATGCCTTTGCGCCTTCTCTGAGGCCAGACAGCGAGGAGGATGAGCAGGAAGGATGGGGTTGGGAGGGATCAGCTCCAGCTGGCAGTTGCGTTAACCCACTCCAGTCTTTGAGTCTCTGCGGCTGGCTCCAGCAGCTAAAGCTGGCCAGAGGAGCCATCGCTGACAGGCTACAAAGTGATGGCCCAGGTAAGGGACATGGAAAAAGACCTTGGCCCTGGGAAGGGAAAGGCCAGGAAATACAGGAAGATGATGTGGGATGAGATAAGAATGGGGTCAGGAGGTAGCTGAGAAACAATAAAACGGTACTGATCTGGACTGCCAACATTTCAAATGGAATTTACCCATTTATAAAATGGAAAATTGGTGGAGAAGGGAAGGGATATTATTAAACACCTGTTGTGTCCTAGGTGCTTTTTACGTTGTCATAATTAGTAGTCTTGTACGCAGTCTTATACAGATGTCATTGTTCTTTTAGTCTTTTATTTTTTTAGATGAAAAACACAGACACACAAAGAGTTAGAAATGAGTATTGTCCCATTTTGGCTTTTATGTTCTTAACAGAGAATAATAATTCTTAAAAATCATATTGATAGGAAAAGGAGTTAGGTAGTTATCATCTTCAGTTTAGAGATGAGAATAATAAGATGCAAAGGTGTCCAAATATAAGCCTAGTAAGGGGCAGAGCTGTGACAGGAACTGTTTTACCTGGATGTGGGTCTCCTTTCAGGGACTTCAGGCAAGTTGCCATAATCCTACTAAAAGAGAGCCCCCTTCTAAGGTCAGTTCTGATGCGGTATCTGTATCTTTTATTTATATGTGGAGAACACCCAAAAATTTAAATGGGATCCGTGGTTGAGGATGAATATGAACCACATCAATCTATAGGCCTAGAATCATATGTGTGTGATATTAATAATCTATAGTTAATATAGGTCTTATTGTACTTTGTAGAAACTATTAGTTACTTTAACAGTGTTTGTAAAGGAAAAGAAAGAAATAACACAAAGAAAAATAACTTATCAAACAACAGTCCCATGGCTGTGTTGAGAAAATTTCCTGAGATTGATTTTTCCTCAGTCTACTTATCCGCATGACTTGAAAACCTAAAAACTAACTTCATATTTCAGCACCATTGATTCACCTTTGTAAGAGTCTGTTGCCCATTAGGAAGAATAAAGATTTGACTCCAGTTACTTTCCTGCTCACTCTCTGAGAGCTCTGAGAGGGGAGGTTAAGGAAAAATATCTGTTAATGAAAAGTGCTATGGAATTATCGGAAAACCGTAATCAACATGAGCAGAGACTAATGGTAAAAAGGTAGAGAAGTAATTGCTGTGGCTTTTCTTTTGCCTTTCACCCGAATTGCCATCATAGTTAAGTTTTACCTAGTGAATTTGCTTCATATTTTGCAGGGGAAACAATAAACAAAGAAAAACTGAATTTTAATATCTTTTTTATATATGGGGAGGGCTGGTAAGTGAGAGAGGGGGAATTATTTTAGGTGACAGGAAAAGTCAGGAATGTAAACAATTATAAAGGCAAACGAAGCACATCTACTATTTCTGATAGTTTGGCAGATTGGACCACAGGTTTGAACTAGAGAGTCACCAAGCTGAATTGCTCTCATATATTCTTTTCTTTTCCAAAAACTAAGAAGGATCTTGCTTGGGGTTGGTGTTAAATTAATGCGGGAAGTTTCATGGTGTCCTGTTCTTATTCTTCACACTGTGTTCTTATTCTGTTGCATGGGCATTTGTTAACTATCAAAAGGGTTATCATAGACCAAGAGGTGCTTCTGAAGATATCTTCTGGAATTGGCAGGCATCTCTGTGGCCTGGTATTTGTTTACTGCTTGCATAGAATTACTGGGCTAAGTCACCACCATTTTTATTAAGTATGTGGAATATCAATTTTGCAATCTCAAGGGGAAAACATTCCAATTGGTGCTACTTTATTGACTATTGTTATGTCTTCAGGTGGTTTGTTACAGCTTCATTATTTTGGAAAAACAAATGTTGACTCTGAACTTTGCTGTTCTTTCTGGGAGATTTTGATACTTTGATGACATATGTTCCTTGGAAAGCATCCTTGTCAATTAATAAATGATTTTTTTAATAAAAACAAGAGTAACCATAGGCCTGTTTTTAAAAGTTATTATTCTTCCCATAAACGGCAGAAGCTAAACAGAGTCCCAAGTAAAGTAATAAGTATTTCAACACTCAGTAACGTAATCCTTCAAAGGAAAAAGAAATATTCACATTTGTGTAATAAGTAGTAACAACAATAATAACAAGGATTTACTGTGGGCACTACCATTGATCATATTCCTTCCCACCTCAAAATATGGTTTAAAAAAAATGCCTTTCTCCAGGAGATGTTGGCCAAAATCTCTCATTATTTTTATATCTTTGTCATATCTCTCAAGCTAAGAGTCTAAGTTTTCAATAATTTGTTTCCTTCTTTATATTTTCTGTTCTTTTTTATGATCCCTGATTAGGTTCTAAGAACCTTAAGGGAAGGAATTTGTCCTCTCTAACTTTTTATACCTTCATATTAGTCCAATGCTGAACATATTCTGATACTATTAAAGTCTAATCAATTAAACAATTAAAAGAGATTTTTAAATCTTTTTATTGCCTATAACAATCAGATTAAAGATCTTTGGGCTTATACTTTACTTTTTTTGAGATTTTAGCAAAAGTTTTTTCTTATATCTAGGTTTCACCCTTCCATAAAAAAAATGATGAGAGACTGAGGGTTTTATGATAATACGTAACATCACAAGTGTGTAATGAACATGTAAGATAAGGTATATAAGAATAATTAGTTCCTCAAAAAACTAAAAACAGAACCACCATATGATCCAGCAATCCCACTATTAGGTATATATTCAAAGGAAGGGAAATCAGAGTATTGAAGAGATATCTGCACTCCCATGTTTGTTGCAGCACTATTCACAATAGCTGAGATTTGGAATTGGCCAAAGTGTCCATCAGTGGATTAATGAATAAAGATAATGTAGTAGATATACAAAATGGAATATTATTCAGCCATAAAAAAGAATGAAATCCTGTCATTTACAACAACATGGATGCAACTGGAGAACATAATGTTCTCTATAATGTAACAGGCCTATGAGGCTAGGTTCCTCCTGTCACTAGAAAGAAACCCGTACTCCCAGCTTAGAAAACAAGTTGCATCCTAGCAGGTTGACAGGACAAGTAGGGATTAGTAGAAATGAATGTTGAGTGTTCATGTCCTCCCACAAACAAAGCAAAGGGAGAGTAAAGAATTATTTAGTAGGGACCCTGGAGACTCTAGTGGCCATCCAGGATTGAGTTCTCAGTTTTCCAGAGTAGGTGAGGAGGACAGAGTAGGCAGCCCCAGTATCAAGAAGAAAATTTACTGGCCTACGTTCCACCGGGAGGGTTACCCTTGGCTCTAGTCTGGTGATTGTTATCTGCCAGAGGGATGATGGGAGCGGGCTCCTTCACTGTTGTGCCATGATCCAGTCTGGGGATTGACATCCCTCCTGGGATGATGCCATAGGACAGAGTACAGTCCAGTGACTTGTTTGATGACACTGGTGACAAGGGGCCTTGGGCAGCCTGTCCTTGTTGGGGCAGTCTTTGGCCCAGGGCCCTTCCCATCAGCAAGTGTGGCACTGAAGATCCCTGCCTTTGGTGGAGGCTTTAGCCATTGGTCTGAATGTGGGTGGCCAATGCTGCCATTGACTTGGCATGCCTAGTTCTGGCAGAGACCTTGGAATAGTTGATTACTTTTTGCCTGGCAGCCTTGAGGCCAGCCTGGACACATACTAGAAAGTGTTCTGTCTCTTCTGTGTCCACATCTCTTCTGAGGAATTATTATTCCACCTTGCGTCAGTCACAGGCACTGCTGTTTCACCCACTAGTTATCTCGGATTAGAAAGGTGTAATCCAGTGGCAAATTTTCATGCCTCCATTAACATTCTGGATTTCTCAAAATTATTTAAAGTCTGGCTTACAATAATATGTATATCTTTCCAAGTTAAGTCATTGGCTAGACACAAATGATGATGGAATGTCTCTACATACTTATCAGGGTGATCAGTGTAGCTCCCCATGTCCTGTTTTATTTGTTTTAACTCTACTAAACTAAAGGGCTTATGGACCAAGGTTGGTCTGAACTCCCCTGCTGCTTCCACCAGGGGTAGGAGCCAAGCCGCCTTTCCACCTGATGGAGGTAGAGACTACATGACCCTCCTCCTTTGTAGGTTCCCCTTTAGGCCACCCTGGGTATGGGGGAAGCTTAGAACAGGTGGAAGCTTAGAACCTGAGGAGGAGCTCTTAACACCATAGTCTTACTTGGCTCCAAACACCCCTTGCACCACCAAGGATATTTCTGTAAATAAATGAAAACCTGTACATACAGTATTTTGGCTAATTTTTCTTCCCTTTTGCAGAAGAGGTCCAATTGTAAGATGGTGGGATGAATTAGAGTCCCATGTGGCAGCAACTGTTCTCCGATATCCAGCTTGTACTGAGGCAAGGTGGTCGTGCAGAAGAAGATTAAACATTTCTTTTTCAGAGTGTCTAGATCAAACTTGTCCCAGTTTGAGAGAATGCACCCCAAAGGGGTGTTAGGAGGGATTTTTGTCTCTTTGCACCCATTTAGAAAGTAAGGAGGGAAATAAAAAGGGGGGAAGGGAGAGACTTTGCCAACTGGGGTCCCCAGGTAACACCATGGGCCATTCAGCCAAAGATCCAGTCTGGACATCCCCTTTCCAATTTGTAGGAAGAAGGGCTGTGCACAATCTCTCACACCTAAGAGACTCTCATTTTGTAAGCACCAGGACAAGGATATCTGTTGGTTTAACGACCTGGTCATTTGTAAAAGTACTAGCTAGCATCAGTGATTGGGTGGCCAGCCACGATAAGGAAAGCACTTCCTGGGACATAGTGAAAGAAGCAGCTTGAAGGTGAAGGAGAAAGGCCCGATAAAGCTAGAGTTATAAGTATTTAACTGTGCCCCATGCAGGAGAGAGATGGCGGGGATAGACATAGAAGTGATGCCTCAAGGTAACCCAGATCTGTTCGTGTACAGGCATGTCCATGGGCTATATAAACCCTCGGGTCCTAAAAGGACCTATAATGTAGTCACCGATCAAGTCCTGCTTTCCTTCTTACCAGGCATGTAAGTTCACTCTGAGCGAGTGAGCCAGGCACTAGATGGCTTAGTGCTGACAAAACCAGGTGAGGAAATATTATTTAGCCTTAACACGAGAAGGGGCCATAAGTACCCCATCACATTGGAAAGAAAAGTACACTATCAAAACCTATGCAAATCCCGGAAGCACAAGAGTTACAGCTCAGAGCCCTCTTTTTTTAAAGTGAAACAAAATGAAAGATTTCTCCCTTACCGCAAGGGACAAGTCCCCAAACTCCTTATCACACACCTGGGTTTAGCTGAGAACTCAACCATGCAGTCTGAGAAATCCAAAAAATGGTAGAAAAGTGAAAGCAAGCACCACTCCCCGCCCTCAAGCATTGGCTGCAAGGTGGGAAGATTTGAAGCAAGAGAGTTTTCATGAAAAAGGCAAGCTAGCTTACCTACACAGAGTGATCGAGTCACAGCACCAAGATGTCAGGTTGGCAGTCTGTTCTCAGTTCTTGGTGTGCTCTTGGATGAAGAATGACGAGACACACAGATAGCAAGGCCAGCATGAAATGAAGTTTATTGAGGTTTATTGGACAGATAGGTTTATAGAGCAAGAGTAAGATACATTCACCACAGATGATGAATGGGCCCCTGTCATAATGAGAAGCCCTGCTTATGGTCTGGGGTCCTGTTTTATATTGTCTGGGTTGGGCACTTCTTGTTCAAATGTCACCATTGGACCACTCTGATGGACAGTCAATGACATGGTGATAATTAGCCTTAGGTGACTCTAGGTCATTTTCCAGACCCTATTGTGTCTGGGCTGGCTGGGGAATTCCGTGAAGTCTTTTGCAATTGGCAGGGTGTACTTCCCCCAGGTGTGGCAATTACACGGGGCGTGATCAAGGTGGTGCAGCACCAAGGCAGGGTAGCTGCCCTTGTCCCTCTTCCCTAGATGTGGCAGTTGCTTGAGGCAACACCAAGGCAGGGTGCACACTTTTGTCCCTAGTAGAACCAGAGTTCCCTCACTGTCTACCTAACAATACCTGAATACTAGCACCTGAATCTTGCTTTCTAATATTATTCTCCAATAGAAAGAATAGGGCCTCTTTGGGGAAATGGCTGTCTAGGACTGGGGCAGGCAAGAAATTTTCAGGGTGAGACTGAAGCATGTTGTAGTGCCAAAAAATAAAGAAGTGCTCACAATGTATACATAAACACACACACACACACACACACATACACACACACACACAAAATGTCAAAGATGTGTCAACAGCACACAGGAGCCAATTGCAAGAGCTCCAAGTAGCCAAAGCTGGAACAATTTGAGCAATAAATAGATAAATAAAGTAGTATTGATTATCAAACAATTATTAAATGCCCATGTGACTATGCTAGTATAAATAAATGATTGAATAATAGGTTGGAGAGAAGAGACAAATCTCCCTTGCAGAAGAATTTCAAGTAACTTACGTAGATGTTCAAAAACAAGGAAAATCTGAAAAACTGTCACAACCAAGAGGAGCCTAAAGAGATATGACAAGTAAATGTAATGTGGTATCCAGCATAAGATCCTGGAACAGAGAAAAAACTTTAAATAAGCACTAAGGAAATCTGAATAAACTATGCACTTTAGTTACTGACAGTGTATCACTATCAGTTCATTAATTTATCAAATGTCCATACTAATGTCAATGTAAATAATAGGGGAAATTGGGTGTGAGTTATAGTAAAACTCTTTGTACTATTTTCTCACTGTTTCTGTAAATATAAAACTGTTCTAAAAATAAAGTCTATTTTTGAAAATTATATTTAAAGCATATAGTGAGAAACTATTAATTTTGAAACATTCTCTGTTCAGCATGGTTAATGTCTTTCAGTTGAATGCTTATTTTATTCCTCTAGTTCCAGGCACCACTTTTCTGTCATTTGTTTTTGTTAATAATAAATATAATAGATC
>NW_012144855.1:31660-37521 GCF_000956105.1 Propithecus coquereli | reverse complement strand
AAATATGGCTGCCATCTTACTTTCCACCTATTATTAAATATATGTCACACATATATATGTGTATCTATACACACATACATAACTGTATGAATACTATGCACCCTACATTCATGAGTCCATTAACAATGGGAATACATTCTGAGAAATGGGTCATTAGATGATTCTATCATTGTCCAAATATCATAGAGTGTAATTACACACCCTCGATGGTATATCCCACTACACCTAGGCTACATGTTATAGCCCATTCCTCCTAGGCTATAAACCTGTGCAACATGTTACTGTACTGAATATTATAGGCAATTATAACACAATGGTAAATATTTGTAGATCTAAACTTATCTAAACATAAAAAAGGTACAGTAAAAATAGGGTATTATAATCTTTTGGGACTACCATCATATATGTAGTTCATAGTTACCAGAATGTCATTATGTGGGCATGACTGTACATATATATCTATCAATGTCAATTCTCATTCTCTCTCTCTCTGTATACGTGTGTGTGTACATACACACACATACACACACACACACATGTATGTATCACTTCACAAATTATTCCTTCTCTTCCCTGTGTTCTAAATTGCTACATTAAAAAAAATGTGTTTTACTGTTTTTCAGGAAGCTTTCTTTACAGTTGGACCAAAAGTCTTATTTTCCCTTTTCTATCTAAGCTTTTATACATGCAAATGTCTTACTCTTCATTGGTACCTCATATTTACAATTATCTAATAATGACTTGACTCTGTGCTTTACAGATAACTATAGTTTCTGCTGAATTTGTGTGTTCTACTGGGGCACAACTGAAAGTTTAGGCATGCTTTTTTTTTTTTTTGTCTGTTTTTACTTTGTATGAGTCATAGCATAAAAAGCACATTTCAAGAACTTGTTTGGGAAAAGTCGTGGAACCTGATCCCAGAATGTGTGACTAGAGGAATTCTTTTTTGGTAATATCCCATTGAATTTCCTGAAACAATGGAAGTGTCTGAAAAAGACTCAAATCAATATAACTAATAGGTTCTAGGTTTTCATTGGAATCTTAGGTTTAGGGTTTTGATTCTGTTACACAAAATAAATGAAAACATTTTTAAAAAGTGACCTTGTCTATGATAATTTAGCTCAACCAAATAGAAGAATGAAGCAATATAATATCTGACCAAAACTTTTAGTTTCCATAATAGGTATATATGCCATTGATGTTTTTATATAGACTATCATGTTGCCTATCTTTTTATTTCAACTTCCTATTAATATATTTTCAAGTAATGATGGCTTGTGAATACTTAATCATAATGAGTGCTATTTTTAAAAACTTCTTCATAAACGAAAATAATCATTTCAAGTCATAACAATTTTGAGTTTGACTTTACATATCAGAGGACAAATTCTTTAAATATTAGTGCAATTGTATATTTATTAATTTTACACTTGACCTATTTTTTCAATTCAAAATTAACTCTTTTGGCCACACTATTATCTGTCTTGTCTCTTCATATATTTATATATTTCCAAATCATAATCTAATTAATGTATTACATATTGCTTCCCAAGCAGGTTGGTCCATGATAAAAGTAGCCAGACCATTCTGTCTGCAAAAGTATCAGCATGAGTAAAGAGTGTAAGATGAGTTGTTTATAATTTTAACGTGGGAAGTCAATACAAATTAAGGACTTGTATCAACTTTTGAAGTTAAGACTTTTATCACCTGTAATGTAGCTGTTTGAAAGCATTTTTACTGGATATACAGATGAGCAAATAACATTTCTCTTTCTTTGGCTTGATTCACATCTCACAGAGCTGTGGGGATCGTTGTCTTAGACTTCACTATGATGAGGTTTGGCAGAAAGCATTCATTGTTCGGGTTTTGAAAAGGGCAAGTTTTTGGCAGGAATAACTTGCATAGAGAAGGAATGCTATGCTTACACATGTGTACTCAATAAACCTTCTGAGAACTTGGGCTAAGATATTACAGGATTCCTCACCCAACCCGTACCCCCAGTGTCTGGATGTTGATTGTTTGGAAGCCTTCTTTTGTTGTGTCACTATCACATGGGTCTTTTCATATTTCAGGAAATGGCACTTTGATTCATTTGTCAAAAGTTAATAGGGTACAGTGAACAGTTATTTCATATCCTGTGCACTTTCACTCAAGGGTTATTAAAAATAACAGTTGCGTTCAGGTCTGCTTTCCTCTGGTCACACAACCATCATCTCCACGAAGCCAACAATCGTTCTTTTGTATATGTGTAACACTTTATTATGTCCAGTAATCAGAAATGAAGACTGTTGGAGTTTCCCATTTTTCCTTTGCTTACTAGGTACAAGCAGTGTTGAAGTGTGTGTGCTTTAAGTAAGTAGTGTATAAGGATGAGCAAAAGCAAAAAGTCTTATAAATTTCCCAATCAACAAACAGAACAAACCAGCATCAACCACAAAGGCCAGGCACAAGGCCCTACAATTTTGCCATACGTCTTCCACTTGGGGCTCTCTCTGGCTGTGGTGATTTCTCCTTTCAGTTGAAAGAATTTTATGTCTTTTATTTCCCCCACCTCTTCCAGACCCCAACTGGTACCAGCCCCCACTCTTACCATCCTCAAAGATACCCATTAAGCCTTGCCTGGAAGGTGCTTTTCATTCAAAACCTACCCATTTGTTCATCAGATCTCTTCCAGTCCCCAGTAACTATTGTCCTCTCTCTTCTTCCAATACCAAAAGACTAAGTTTCTCAAGGATGAAGACCAAATGGTTGTTACTTCAGTATCTTTCTCCATGTTCCCATAGCATATCACCAAGTTTTGCACATAGTAAGTATACAGTTTCTAATATTTGAGTTGAATTAATCTATTCAGAATCCGGTACCTCTGTTTTTCTGTTTTGTGACGACTTTGGATATGTAATTCATCACAGAGTTTATTTCATATGTATATTCCTTCATCACACATATATTTCACACATGTATTTCCCATATATTGCTCTTAAAGCCCTCCTATGTCTAATTCTCCTTTCATTTTTTGTTTAATTCAAGAAGTATTTATTGAGTGCCTGCTATGTGCTGGGTGTTACAGGAGTCACTGATGAAAGACAGGTGAAAAACTTGGTTGGTGCCCTGAAGTAGACAGTCATAAAAGAATTCATTATTATCATGGATCAAATCAAATCTTCTTGTGATATCCAATACAAATAGAAAAAATGTCCTATTCATAGTCTTGGTCTTTTTTCTCTATGGCCTATTTTCTGTTATGTCATCTTCTTCCTTACCTTCTACTTTTATCTCTGTGGAGATTATGCCCAGAGAATTATCTCTTCTTTTGGGTCCCAGTTATTTCACCACACCACAAGCCCTGCCTCATTGCCCGAGATTAGTCCTGATTGCTCAATACTTTAGTTACAAAGGAGGTCACTCACTTTGGTAATTGAAGGTTTTAGAGCCTTCAACTGGTGTAACTTTGAACTGGGGCTTTTAAGCATGGGAGTGAGTATCGTGCAGTGGTTGAGACTGTGGGTCATGAAAGCAGGTAGCCTGGGTCAGACCCTAGATCTGTCAGCTCTCAGCTGTGTGATTCAGACAAGTTACTCAACCTTTCTACATCTCAGTTTCTCAAGGCTGTGCATATTGCATGTAGATTAGATTCCCACTCCTACATCTTGTTCTACCAACTTCTTGTTCATTATCTGCCAGGTTCTTTCTACTTTATTCAATGAACAGTCCTTTGGTGGCCTACTTCAAGTATATACTTGGAAAAGAGAATGGTATTTTAGGACTGATTATTTGATTATTACCACCTTCGTCTTCTTTTTTTGTTTTTGCACAGAAGTGTGTTTAAAAGAGTGACATTAATAATTTGGGGACACACTGCAACAGACCATGTTATAGTGATGTAAAGGAAAAACCAGAGCAGAGAGAACCCTCCATACTAGTTGTCACAGAAGAAAAAGCCAGTTATGGAAGCAAAACAGCAAGTAATAAAGGGCTTAAGTATCCCTATCTAAATTCCCAGCCATGTGTCCTAGAACCATACTTCCTTTAGCCATCTACTTCTGGATTTGTAACATTGTGTATTTCCTTGCTGGAGTTCTTCCTCCCCAAATAAGCAGTGCCGATGTGTTCTCCACCCTCTCCCCTTCTTACTTTCTCTCTTTATAACCCAATGCATAGGTATTTTTCAGCCTTCCAAGTTGAGCCTGTCTCATTCCCATCCCCTTACCCACAGTTTATTTCCACTGTGCCATCACTACCTTGGTCCTGTACCTCTTCTACCCAGGTATTGTTCCTGGGACCTTTCTTTGGTTAATACTTTCACTATTCTGCTGTTTCAGAGTATTCTATTTTAGTCTCCTTCATAAGCAAGTGGAGGGAAACAAAATGACCTAATTCACCATCTACTCACTCATGGATCTGGAAATTGGCCCAGAAACATTCTCCACAGCACAGTCTCATGCCCAGTGACTGCATCCTTTCTAGACCACACACCAGTGCTGAACTTGCCCTACTGGAGCTGTCTAGCTACTGAGAGAGCCCTGGATGCTCATTCTCTAAATTTTAGACTTCAGAGGACCGTGCAGAAACCTGCAATGCAGCACTTTTGGAATCAAGTTGCCTAACAGAAGGTAAACCATCGTCTCTCAAGGAAAAAGTTTAGGAAGAGCCCAGAGATAAATGAGTAATTTCTGCATCTGTAGAGAATCTAATATGCAAAAACCGTTTTTGTTCTATGCTGCTTCATCAGCTTGGCAGTTCTCTGGAATACAACTTAATAGAAGCAGCAAGTATGTTAATCAATGATATTTTCCAGAAGTTGACCTTAAAGGTCACTTCAGCTTCTGAGCAAGTGGAAGTGAAACTGAATAGTGTTCTGATTATTTTATGGGAAAATAATTTTTGAATGCTTTTCTCAGTACTGTTTCAAATTAGTCTATTCCATAATTGTCACTTTTGCTTATGGGTGTTCATCAATATGTTTTATGTTAATAATAATTTGTAAAATCATATTTCACAGAAAGTGAAATGTTTTAGAGATACAGTACATAAGAATTACTGAAAATATTTTCCAAATAATCACAATCATTTAGTGATTTCTAAATATTCTACTGGGTTCATCTTAGGAATATTAAATATTTTCCTATGGTTGCAAATAGATTGGTTTAAAGTGTTCCTTTTGCATGTTCAAATGGAAATGAGACTTTTATTCATATACATATATATAAAATTATTGTCCAAGGTCACTTAGCTACTTATTAGAAGGATTTTATCCAACTTGACTTGGCCAATTTATGCATCACTCATGTTCAGAATGCAAATATGATTCTACCAGGAATTAAGCATGGCTTATCTTACTTAACAAGGTGGCCAGGGGAGGTGGGTAGTGGATAGTCTTTAGTTCTGGGCTCTAGAAGACAAACTTTCCAAAAGGTAAGAAAAGAGAAAGAATCTTTTTCAAGAGCCTAGTACATGGCAGATGCTTATGACATGGTGTGTCACTCTTCATAGCTCTATGAGAGCTCTATGTTATCACTCCTTATTTGATGAGATCACACAATAAGTGGGTACATTCTGATTCAATTTCCAGGCAATTTGACTGCATTTCCCCTCCTACCAGCCGGCTTGCAAGGAGGCATCTTCATCGTTTCCCTCCCCCACTTCATTCTGCTTCTCTCCCTCCATTCTCTCGGCCCTTCCTGGGACCATCAATACTTAATGCTTTATGCTGTCACATTTGTAGCTGTGAAGGATCCAATTGTGTGGTTGATCTATAATGTAAGGTTAATGCCTAATTTGCTCGTTTAACGTTTCTTTCGTGGATAATTCATGATAGGTCATTAACAAAAGCCAGGGCAAACAGAGGGGCATGTTCATCGCCA
>NW_012144855.1:16593-31610 GCF_000956105.1 Propithecus coquereli | reverse complement strand
TTAAGTGAATGATTTTTGTATAGAGTGAATGTTTGTTTTTCTTAAAAAATAAATTTATTCTTATTCCTTATGCATTAAAGTATTTATAAATCTGTTGGCTGGTCTCTCCATGGGATTTTTAATAAAAGAGATAAATTATATTACTTTTCTAAATATTTTACAGGGGAGTGTCTTTTTTCAAATGATTACTTTTAGGTGTTATTCAAGGGACCTGCCAATCTTGTAGTGGGTTTTCCAGAAAATTCCAGGTCACTAAAAAAAGGTTGATCTTGATCAGGAAAACAATTCTTGTTTCAGGTCGGCAGCCCAGGATTGGAGACAAGTAGGGAAAGTGGGAAAATCCTATGGCTATAGTGTGGGTTATATTTTCAGTCCCCCATAATTCCTGGGTTGTCCCTGACTGCTCCTTCTCTAGCTCCATCCTGGTTGCTGTCTCCTCCTCCCATAAATGCTCTTTGTCCATGGTTCTGCTCTTTTTCTTACTGCAGACTTTCCTCACTGATCCATTCACTTTCCTCATCTCAGTTATTATTTAAATTGGAAATACACATAAATTGTTAACCCGAACCTCTCAGTCTTGATGCTTTTCCAGTTAGGCCCTAGAGGGTCTATGACAATTGTTCATTCACTTACCATACAGTTTAAGCTCTTATTATGATCTCACCAAGTGCCACCTTCTATTGTTTGTACACACGTGTTTACACTACATTTTGGAGGAAAGGGGGTGCACTTTGGAGTCATAGCCACAATTATTCTGTTTATTATTTGAGAAAATTTGGGAAGTTATGTAACTCCATCAGCCTTAGTGTACTTCTATATTGAGATAGAGTTAAATGACAGGTTTGCATCCGAAATGCATGTGAATTTTAAATGATAATATGTAAATAATCTGTCCCAGTGCCTGACATCATTGTTATTTAATAAAGCAACATCAGTGTTTTGATTTCTTCTGATCACTATATCTATTATGCACATTCTAATGGTTGCAGAGATTTGAAATGCTGGGTTATGGAATTTGGATTTTATTCCATAGATGATGAGGAGCCACTGAAAGTTTTTGAACCATGAAGTAACTCAAGAATTAGTGTCTTAGAAAGTTGAACCTAGGGAAAATTTTCAAGGAGACCATTCAATTAAGAGAACCTTTTTTTAAAGATGTGATAAGGGGTAGGCTAATGCAATGGTAATGAGAAAAGAAGCGTATCAGAGAAATTATAAGAAATAATTTATGACTAATACATGAAGCTTTGACTGCCTGATATTTGTATGTTTCATGATTATGCCTCACTGTTTATTCAAAGCATTATTACTCTAATGGGAAGTTTGCACTCAGCTTGACATAGAACTATTTTATAAATATAGGTGTGTTAACCTTCAAACTTTCTTACTGGTATTATACTTTTAGAAATATTGTTTCCAAAATTCGCAAGGAAACAAGTAGTATCTTCCCACATACATATTATATAAGGTCTGAGGTCAGACTTGATTCTAGCAGTATATAGAATACCTCATCATCTTTTTCCTGCTAAAGGAAGATGACTATTTCAGGTTACTGAAATAATCTTTAAATATAGAGAGTGGAGAGTTCATGCAGACAACAACTTTCAGACATACATCACAGAACTAGAAATAGAAGACAATGACAATCTCACTAAATATTTAGTTCTTAAGATAAAATAGTGAATACTTATTTTGTTGTCATATATGTTTAACATTTAGGGCCCAGCATTGCTCATATTGTTCATCCTAAATGGAATTACTTCCTTTTCTCTCTCTTTTAAAAAATCTCTTAGTATTCTATTTTTCAAAAGCCAATTCCCATATCACCTTCTCCATCAGGATGCCAATACAGAACACATATATACTGAACTCATTCTTCTTGTCAAATTCACAATCACACATTCACACTTTAAAATAAATCATTTTAATTTTAACCTATTTTATATGAAAACTTTATCTCACTAGCAAACTATCAGTTTTTTAAGGTAGACTTATGTCCATGTCATGTATTCATTTTGTTTGACACCTGGCATACTAATCAGTTCTTGTTGATTTGTAATTGCAAATGAAAAAAAATTAAATATAACCAGAATTTTGAGAGCTGAAACTAAGATCTTTCTCATATGTAGCTCATATGTAGCATTGCTCATATGTAGCTCACCTGTAGCATTAGCAAAATATTATTTTGTTTAAATAAATAATGAAATAGATATTTTAGCACTTCTTTTTCAATTTTAGTTAGAGAGAATCAAGAAGACTTAGAATGGTTATCCCTTTCTCAATCAAAGATATCTAAAACAAGCCTCTTAAATGGCAGTATTGAATTAATTTTTTTTAAAAAAAATATGTTAGATGTAAGGATGAACTGTTTAGCCTCTGTACTAGTAAACTAAATAGCTATGAAAGTGTTCTAAATACTCTATTTTGCCTTCTTACTATTAGCTCATTTTGGCTTTAGATTATTTTCATTCAAAAGAATGTTAAGGGCAAAAATATATTGTGTTAAAGTAGCAGACAACCTGTTAGTGTTCAGAAAACACTATTTCTGAACTTCAGCTTTACAATCTAAATATATTGAATTAGTGCATATCTAATAAAGAATTTTGGAATTTCTCCAACAAGACGTATTTTGTTAAAACTTGTTTAACAGAACTAGGACCTGCAGTTTTTTGTTTGTTTGTTTCTTTGTTTTGTTTAATTCCAGCCTTGGAAATAATCAGAGCGTAAGCCTGACAAACTGCCAATTTCAGAATATCTATTTGGAAATCCCTCTAATTAAGAAAATAATAATAATACAACAATTTCTATCTAGTTTGTCTCGTAGACTCACCATATATCATAATAAAAAAGCAACCTGAGAGACTGTCTAGTGTAATTCTTAATTTTATAGAGAGGACTGAGGATGAGCAGATGCGATTCCTTCTCTTCTCCCTCTTTACTACCTTCCATTCTTCCTTCTCCGTTTAGTAACACTATGAAGGTGATTATTTATCTATTTATCCATTTATATATTCATATATGCATATACACATAGATGCCTATCACATAATGTGCTAATCTTATACATAATTATATACACTGTACATGACTTTATATACTATACATGATAGCATATATTATATATTATGTATAGGATGTAGTTTTTTATATATATAAAATAAGTTTAACATGTTATATGATAGATATAAGGCAATAATAATGTTTCGGAAAGTTATTAAGTAAAATATCAGAGTACTGGAGCAAAAGAAGGAAATCCTATTATCTTGTGTAAAGTAGTTTTTACAATTATAGTAAATAATATGAAAGCACAGATTGACTCAAGCGCTTCTGTCCTAGCTGTAACACTCATCCCTTGAAATTGCCTCCATTATAATATGAACTCTATTAGGGCAGGAACATGTCTGTCTTGATCACTATCTTATCACTACAGTGCTCATAAATACATGGTAGATCCTCAATAGGTGAGTGTTAAGTGAATGATTTTTGTATAGAGTGAATGTTTGTGAAATATCCTTTTTGATGCTCCCATTGACTTAGGACATTCAGAGAGATTCTTCCAGACAGTTTTAAAGTATGAAGTCATTGATTTGATTTATTTATCTTGAGTACTCTTTGACTTACCTTGCTGTTATCTGTTAATTTTGCTGTAACTTCGTGATTCAGGAAACATAAACCAGGGATGGAATTGTTTTAAAACAACTTAAACTCATGCACTCATTTGTAAAAAGAGACTTTTGATAGTCACTAAGATATTTTACAAATTAAAAAAAGAAGATCATACCTGAGCACTGATACAAATTTAAGTGGTATTTTCTATTAATTATTGCTTGTATAACTTTCTCTGAGTAGCCTGTAGAAAGGATGCAGCTTTCCTGGGATTGATGTCTGAGTGCATCCTCCCACCCCCAAATATTAAGTAATGGGCAGACTAGGTGGGCAGAGATGGGCCCTTTGCCATAAAATTGTATTCTTTTTTTAAAAAAATAAGAACTAAAAAAAATAAGAACCTTGATTAATCTACTTCTGCCATTAGACTATGATAAGAAAAGTATAAAGTGCTGTCCAACCATTCAATAATAGTGCAGACTTTAGTCCAAAATTTATGTCCTCATTAAAAATATTCATGCTAACAGTATAGAATGCAGCTACTGGTGTTTTGTTTATAGCTCTTTGTCTGTGAGAGTACAGACTTATCTAAAATATTGCCACTTTCATTTATCATCTGAGTGTGAAGACAGAAAAAGATAACATTTTTACACAATATCATGCTTTATTGATGTGGTCACCTTTAATAATAGAAACGAAAAGAAACATTTCCCAATTTTTTCATCATAATTCTACCAGGAAGCAGATGTGCAGTTTTATTTGTCTTTTAATCACATATTTATTTATCGCATTATATCTTTCAGTTGTGGATATTTTCCTGTAGAGGGAAATTCCATCCTTCCTGGAATAATAATTCTCCAAGTTTTAGATGTACTTTTTGAAAAACTGATGAGTTGATGTGAAAACATACCCTCTTCTCTTAAACACAATCTTTTGATTGCATTTATATGCAGGTAGACCTTGAATGCTTATAATACTTCCTAAAGATATTAAATATTTCTGTGGTATTATAATAATATATCAAGAGAATTTTAGGGGAAAGAATCACAGTCTTACTAATATGTAAACAAATGGATCTTCAATAATAGTATCAGCTTCACAGAAAGCTATCTAATTCAAAGGTGAAAATTTATAATAACACATTCACCTATCCTTGTAGCTCTCTCTTTTCTTTTCTTCAAATTCTTTATGTCTCCATCAGAACTTCTCTATCCTGACCATTCTCCATATTTCTAGAGACTATTTGCCTCACTTCTTTACATATCCATCCAAGACCTTCAGATCAGGCATTTCAAGCAAAAATTTTCAGCCTGTTGTTAATATCTCATCTCTTGACTTAATGATGTATAATCTTGGTTCTGCTTTATAACCTTCAGATGGGCTTCCACTTACCTGTGACTAATGAAATACCTGCTGGTTCACCAGCCACCCTTACCGGGTGATATTTCTGTAAGGCCAATTCATTTGTGTTGATTTCAGGACATTGTTTTAGCTAAATTTTGACAGATTTGGCAATTTACATTCACATTTACTGTCTATACATCATCATCTAGACAATGATTACATGCGTGGTCCTGAATAGTTGCTTTAGCCATAATCCATTATCTCCTGCTGTACTCATGTTTTCTTATCTACTTTATATTGCTCCAGCCCCTCAAACAGAAAATGTCCAAAATAAAATAGGGTTTTTATTTTTCTTTTACTGATGTTCTTAACCTTTTTTTAATTTCTATCATCACTATACAACTAGTAATCTGAACTTTACACATCAGTCATCTCTAATGCAATATAGAGCAGATGTTGTGGACCTAGTCAACCTGGATTCCCATCCAGATTCTGTCACAAACAAGCTTATAGCCTAGGACAACTTGTTTTATCATAGCTCACTGCAACCTCAAACTCCTGGGCTCAAGCGATCCTCCTGCCTCAGCCTCCTGCATAGCTGGGAGGACAAGTGCGTGCCATCACGCCCAGCTAATGTTTCTATTTTTAGTAGAGACAGGGTGTTGCTCTTGCTCAGGCTGGTCTTGAACTCCTGAGCTCCAGAGATCCTCCCGCCTTGGCCTCCCAGAGTGTTTTGTTTTTTTAAGCCTTACTTTCAATATTTGTAAAACAAAGTATTAATGATAAGAGAATTTAACTAATAGATTACTGTGGGGATTGAGTTAATATGTGTTCACAACTTAGAAAGTGTCTGGTCCTTAGTAATTCCCCATAAATGTTAGCTACTATTATTATTTCCTTTGCTCTTTATTTCCAGTTAGTTCAGCAAGTTTTCTTAAAATTTTCCTCCTTTCCGTTATTACTGCCAACACCGTGATTCAAACCTTCATGATCTTTTGCCTGAACTATTTTAATAGTCTTCTAACTCATATTCCTGTCCTTATTTTACCATAAGACCTAACCAAGTTAGGATATTGTATTTTAGAACCCTTATTGTAGTTAGGAACATTTCATTTGGCAAGACCGAGGTCCTATAGATAAATATGTAATTTAATCAAAACAAGCATACATTAGATATATGTGTATTTATATGTATGCATGTATGAATATGTATATGTGTATAGGTATATGAAATACAAAAGTAAATAAAAGTGAAAGCAACACTATTCCAAGCAAATTAGATGCTCATGGTTATTAAACCTGCTCATGTCATTGACGATCTTTTTGGCACCTTCCTCTGTTGATTAAAAAATTGCTGAAGCACATTATTACTTGAGTATATACATCTATAATTTTTTTAGGTACGCCATATCTCCTTTTAAAGTATACAAACCCATCTACATTTTCCCTTGCTTCTTGTTTTTGGTGTTGTCTCCAAATATTTCTGTAAGAGGTTGATCTTTTGCAAATAGTTTGCAGTGTTTATGATATATGATTATTTTCCTCTACCACATCTTTTCTCCATAAGTGAGACTCCTTACACCACATACTTGCTCCTATTTTATATGGGAGGGGTCAGGAATAGTTAATGTCCTTCTTTGTTTAAAGGGAATTACCTGAAATGGGTTTAAAGAAATATATTATGGACTTTTAAAAAATTGGTACACGTATGTGTTTAGGTATTGAAAAATCACAGGTGATGAAACCATTGTGGGTAAGGCATGATTTTCTCCTGATAATGTGATCCTTAATAAAGCAACTGCCCTGTTTGAACACCACCATTGTCATTCACTCCCTGTCACAAGTGATAGCAGAATCCAGTGTATGTGCCTTACCTTGTCATGACTGGGCTGTAATCTAACTTTGCAGCTGAGACCATGCTTATCGTAGCTGCATGAAACTATTAGATCACCTCCTTTCTCGTGCTCTATTGTATGTATCTCTTGAAACATTACCCACTCTCAAACTCTAGCTTAAATGACATCTCTTCTATGAGACTTTCTTTGATTTTATCCATTTCTCTCAAATCTCAGTCAAGAAGTATTTTTTACTATTTAATTCATATTTCATATCCCTTGTATAGCGCTTACATTCTGCCTAAATTGTAGTATAAATATTTTATTTCTCTAAGTACATTGTAATTTTATTGGGCGAAAGACCACGTTTTGTTCACCAGCTACATTCAGTGGAGGTGAATCTTAACACAGATTCTAAGTTCTAAAGTCAATATTTAAAGTTAAAATTTCATACTGTTAAAATTATCCTGAAAAGAACCTGAAATAATACATGAGATGTATTATACAATATTCATGTGCCACATTTGGGGCTGATGTTCAGTCTTTCAATAAAGTACAACACCGAAAGTTTTCCTTCTGTGTTGTGTCCAGTCACTTTCTACACTTCAGCACCAGATGAGGTAATTGGCTTGTATTTAGAGTCTGTGTTGTATGAAAGAATCCATGCATCTTTAAAAATGAAAAGCAAATGCAGCTAGGGAGATGCTCAGACTACGAGAACTGAGAATGACTAAGAAAATTTAATTTTCTTTTCCAAAAAATTATTTTTTTAAAGATAGATTGTCCAGAATTTCTCTCTATCTGCTTGGCTTTCAAGAAATTTGGTTGCCCATGCTCACAAAAGTTTAGATAAATGAATATATGGATAGATACATACAGATATAAGTTTGGGTTAAAAAAAATCAACTAGTTTAAATAACTGGTTTAAATCCAGGTTGGCGGCTCATCATGTAATATGATGTAGTGGCTCAGTTCAAGTTATTATTGAGGGATGACATCCACAGAGCAGCATTATTAGAAGGGCAGATTGTACTCAAATAAACCTTCATTCCAATCCATGTTCTGCTACTGACTGTAAGACTTGAAACATTAGCTTAACTTCTCTTAGTATCAGTTTTACCACAAGCTAATTGAGATTAAAAAGAATACCTATCTGAAAGAGTCTGAAATGAGATGTGTAGGGTTTACATCATAGTAAGCACTCAAGAAACATTGGTTATTACTAATGTTGTTACTGATTGTTTCATTTACAAAATAAATATTTATAACATGGTGAAAGTTTAAGCCTTCCTTATTAGAGTGGGAGTCTGTGACTTCAACTGAATTCAATTTATATTTGAAACATTGGCAGAAATTACTTTACTTTTTTGAAAAGGCATTCAGACATGAAATGCACAGTTATTTATTTGAATCAGGATTGAAACACTTGGCAAGTTGAAGGCAATTCTGGGAATGAGAAGAGGGGAGCCTCTTTGAATGATTGAAACTGGATTTCTGAATTGGATCTTTCAGAAATAAGGGGCTTCTTTGCCCATTTTCCATGAATTTACATTTTTCATAGTAAATTGCCTTGGTTCAGATAAATTTTACATCTTGTATTTTATTCA
This sequence comes from Propithecus coquereli, assembly GCF_000956105.1. Taxonomy (NCBI): domain Eukaryota; kingdom Metazoa; phylum Chordata; class Mammalia; order Primates; family Indriidae; genus Propithecus; species Propithecus coquereli. Next base: position 23,218 of record NW_012144855.1, on the reverse strand, counting down.
TTACTTTTTAAAAATACATCTTTAAATAATCTAATTTTTTCTCACTCTCCTTCTATCCTTCTGTTGGACACTCGATTCTTTTTTCTTATTTTCCTATTATGCTTATTGTTGTTATAGCCTTCTTTCAGATTTCATTTCTGATCTTTGAAGAATTATAAATATTCTCATGACTTTGGAAATTTACCTTATGTTTTACTGTTCATGTTTTGACAAGTGTTCTTTGTTTCACATGAATTTTCTTACTGAATTCTCTTGTTTTATTGTGAGGTGGGTGATATTATATTCTGCTTTTCACAGGAGAGGAAACTGAGGTGTAGAGAGATTAAATGTGTTTCCCAAGTTTTCTCATACTAAGTTGTGAAGATGGGCTGTGGACCCAGGCAGTTTGATCTAGAATTTAAGCTCTCAACTGCTCCACAAACATTAGCTCAACTCTTGAAGAGGCACATTCAAAGGAAGCCTTTTTTCCCCCTCTCTTCCTTTCTATTCTCTCTGTATGTTTTTGATTTCTGTATATTTCTTTTGTATTTTTACTTATTTTCATTTTATTTTCCCCTTCTGTTTAAAAATGTAAATTAACATTTCAGAATACAGTGCTTTTCCCATTCCTATTCTTCGCTGCACATACAACATCCTCGTCTTTGCTTGTCATGAGCTCACTTATTTGGACGTCCTCAGGCTCTAAACCTTTGCCCTATGACATTCAGTCGCTGACTCAGTTCCTTTACTTGGGTCTTCCAAGGAGTCTGAATATTTAAAATGTTATTTTCCTTTCAGTCAGTTCCAAGATGATGTTTGCCTCTGCTAAGTGTATTTCCTCTCAGCTACTGGAACCTTCTGTTCTACAGATTGCTCCTTGGTGCATTCGGGAAGATGTTGCCAAGTTTCTTTTTGCACATGTGCTTGTTTTTCAGTTCCTGGAAACTTGACAGAGCTTCCACTCTTTTCCACATTCTTCCCCAGGTTTCTCCCACCCTCCTAGCACACCTCTGCCGTGTTTTTCTTTCCATTTGCTGCTCCACCCCACTGCACCTTCAGAGTATCCTTTTGTTCTGAATGCTTAAATCTACCTGAAACTTCCTCTATCTTTTTCCATTATGACAAGAATTGTGTAATATTTTAATCAACTATGATACGTCATTCTGTGAAAACACAGATCATTCTGTGAAAACAAATGGCTACACATTCTGGAAATTAAAGCAACTGAATTTTGTTCTATTATTTTTGTTCTTATTATTTTTTACCTGATCTATTTTATCTGCTTCTTTCATTCTTCTTTTATACTAATTGTGCTTTTATGATGATGTGTTTTTATACAGTAATCACTGTATTGTTAACTCTAAGAGTTTATTGGTGCTGTGATTTAGTATATAAATCATGCAAGAAATATAGTGCAGGGAAATGACCATTGGGCAGACAGACAGATGTGGGTCTTTGCTGTTTTTGATCCTTCTTGTCTACTTGACTTTGGCTTACCAGTAACTTCTCTGATTCTCAGCTTTGTTATTTGTAAAATGGAGGATGAATAATACCTAACTCCAAAGGTGAAGTTCAAATAGGGTAAAAAGCACACATATGTTTTACAAATTGGAAACAGCTACAACACAGGTACAGGTTATTGTTACACTGACTCTCAAAGCACTGAGATACCAGTTTGTTAAGCAAGTAAACATCTAAAATGAAAACAATGGGAAATCTGACTAGAGTGAGAATTTTATGTATTCAAAATTTTTTATTATATATCAGATGTTTCTTAAAACAGTGAAATCTACACTTTGAGTTTTAATAAAAGAATATTTCTATTTAGAACTGTGAATATTTGAGCTTATGAGACAGGTGGGTAATATGTCTTTTTTACTAACCCAAATGCCATAATCCCAAACTAATACCTGTGTGGGTAGTTCAGTTTCTTCCAATGATGGGATGAGTATTACAGAGTGATTCACAGAGAAAACACAGATTGGCCCATATGTACATGTGGTAGCATGTGTTGGTATGGATAAAGTCCCACCTAAGCATACTTTGCTTCCTTCTGTGAAGAGCCATCTCACTCCCACAGGGGTGACGTTTTCAAGGTTTAATACCTACTCACATGTCTAACTATATAAGTGATTTATTTACATTTTAATACTTCAAAATACCAATTTGCAAACCCACACAAAGAATCACTGGAAACGTGTTTAAAGGACCTATTGTCCCATTTTATTTACTTGCCTTCTGGAAACTGCTGAATTAATTTACTATTTCAGGCCATTAATTAATAAAGACCATTGTATGAACAAAATAGGGAGGATAAAGCTAAAATTTTCAATGCTTTTGGAAATTAATTTTGAATTAGTGTTCCCGATATTCTCTTATTGTTTTGTTGATTGCATTGTGTTCCAGAATTGTGGTAAACATCTGTGTAGTCAAGTTGCTTGTATTTTATTCATATTGTCAGACTAGTGTTATCTATTTCCCATGACAGCACAGTCCTCCACATCATGTGAACAAATTTATCACTTGCATTTTTATTCTTCCCTTTCTAATTTTAGAGTTGCCTTTTTTTCTGCTTTATTGCAATTATTCTCCATAAACCTCTCCTCCTGGTACTAGCTTAAATAACATTTTTTTTCTCCAGAGTATTTACGTATTTTGTTTGTAGATAGATACTTTGCCCATCAATCAACTTGTTGCTCAGCCATGCTGTACTTCTTTAGTGCTTTAATCTTTCATCATAAATCATCTCTCTCTGCATCTTAATCATTCTCCCATCATGTCTCTGAACTCCTTCCAGCTTCTCTGCACCTTTTGGATAATGAGGTGCCGAGGTCTGAATGCCAGGTGCAGTCCCACCAGTCCTATGTAGGAGGGTCCTATTACTTCCAGTGCTGCTATGATGTCTTCTTGTTCCCCGAGGTACTCATTAGAGAGATGATGCCTGTCTCTACATGCAGAGAGTCAAGCACGGCTGCATCACCCCCATTCTCCTGCAACTGCCTTCTGGCTAATCATCTTTCCAGAATGGAAATCTCCATCGCAGTTTCTCTCTCTCTCTCTCTCACTATGATTCTGTCTCTTTTGTTATTTATTGTTTTTTTATAATTTTACTCCTGCTGCCTGACTCAGATCTAATCCATCTGCTTATCTCCCTCTTTTCCTCTTTACCTTGATCTGGCCCAGTATCTTCCCAGACCTACAATTTCACGCTTGTGCTAATAGCAATCTCCGCCATTCTGATTGCGTAGATATTCATCCTTTAACCACATCAACTTCTTTTACAACTCAGTGGTAAGAGACACATTTATTCCCTTATGTTTATATAATGCATTACCTTTTTGTTTTTTAGAAAATCAGCAAGTAGTTTGTCATTACGCTGTTAGGCTCGAAAACTCAGTTTTATCGGAGTTGCTCAGAGAAGTGAGCTATAAATTATTTTTACTATTACTGTATACAACTTAGTAAAATAATGCTTAGTTCAGTTTTTTATCCATAAATTATATAGTTTGGGGAGAGAGGCGATAGGTATGTTATTTCTGAAATAGTTACTGTGTAAATTATGGCTTGTGTTTCTTGAACACTTGTTGGTCATTCTTTCTTCTTTTCTTCACTCCCTTCTGTCTTTCCTGCTTCCTTCCTCCAATCACACAATGTTGCTGAAATCCTACCATCTGCAGGACAGTGTGAGGGAAAGAATACAGCACCTGTATGCTATGCCCTGCTATCAAAGTGATTAGCTTTGTAGCTACATCAAATCACTTACTTTTTGTCAGTTATATTCTCATCCATAACAAGAGTAGAATTTAACAATATAATGATGAAGTGAGAAGAAGACAGTATTTTATTAAATATTTGCAAATTAGAGGGCTAGTAAGAGATAAAGCCCAAATAAAGTTTTGTATCAGATTGAGGAGAACTTTGAAAACTTGAAACATTTGTCTCTCTGATGTGTGAATCAACCCATCTCACCTACCAAATTAATTTCATCAAAACACCTTCAGAGTATAAATGTTGTTTGTATATGTCTGGAGGGTTAAAGTGAGAGAGGATGGAAAAGAAGATATGGAAACATTGTAAGAAAATGAGAAAAGTCATAAGTAAGCATTACTTAGAAGTAGCAAAGGGGACATAAACAACAAATAGTAAGAGAAGATTATGAAGAAATGTGTCATTAAATTTGAAAACTTAGCAGCAGGGGACAAATTCCTAGAAAGTTCTAACTAATGAAAATTGCTAAGAATATAAAACATAAGAATAATCTTGATACCTATTGAAAGAAATTGAATTAGTGGTTAAAAATTTTTCCCAAATAGAAAATACTAGGTCCAGATGGATTTCACAAGCAAGTTCTTACAAAACTTAAGAAACAAGGAATGAGGTACAAGAATGAGGTAACAAAATAGATAAAGGTTAGGGTGTGGAGGAAAATTTGAGTCTGGAACATTTGGGAACCAACTTTAAAATCAGTGGCTGGTAAAAAGTGGTTAGATTGAGTCTTACCACCTGGAATGTTTTCATGATTAATCCAGATTTCTGATCACCCATCTGTGACTTGGTGGAATGGGATACTTGGAGATGACAGCCTGGAAATTGCAACTTTAACAATCCCCTCAGTTGATTCATGTGCTTGTAACTCATTAAAAAATTTTTAGCTAGAAGTGCAGTCATTGTCAAAATAAGTGAATATTAGGGTCGAGGATAAGTAGGAAAAAAAAGGGATAGCCCAAGTGGGTTAAGGGACTGAAAGAGTAAGATCCCATAGAGAAAGACCAGTAGATGAAATGAGGGTAAAGCGTGATGTGGTTAACAAAGCAGGTAGACACTGTAGACACAGTTGGTGGGAAGGAGTGAATGAAGTTAAAGTAAGGAATTTGTTATAGATCTAGAAATTCTGAGCTTCTGATCTTAATGGAACAGGAAAAATTCTGGGTGGTTATACCAATCGGTGTGATTTGATTGATTAAAGTGAAAACTTGAGGACTGAATGTTGTTGAGGAGAGGAGCTACATCTCTGGCCAGCAGAACCTTTGTGGCTTTATTTGTGCTGTTTGTTTTTCTCCAAGCAATGGTGCTACATGTAAAATTGATGCATTTCATTTACTTATAAGTCTTGGAAAATAACAATAAAAAGGAAAATGGAAGATCATCTTGGGACATGATACAAAAGACTCAGGCATCAGAGTATTGAAGTATGCACACTTTAGACAATAAGCATAGGGTTTGGGTAAGAGTCAAATTGTGGAGAAAAGGCATGTAAGATGTATAATGGGGAAGTGTTTAGGAATACCAAATTGTTAACTTACAAAAGCATCTTTTCAGGAACTTAGCCTCACTTAGGAATATGAATTAAAAATCATTCTGTTAATATTTGAAAATGACATGATTCTTTCATACATGTTTTCATAAATTCTATGCTAGTATTTTAATATCAATATCAAAATTGTTACCTTGTTTGATATCGTTAACATAATTTATTTACTGCCACATTTTTAGTATTGACTTTCTTTATCCATCCTAGCAAATAAAAATAAATTTTCATCTTTATAAAAAGAAGAAATAGAATAAAAACTCAGATCTGTGTTTTAAGAAAATCTGACTAAGAAGATAGGCTTGTGTGAGGGATAGTGGAAATTTCTATATTTCAAAGCGGCATTTATTCCTGAAGTATGTCAGCCTCTCTGCACAGTGACCTACTGTGTTTATCTTTATAAAGAGTAAAGGAAACCATTATGCAAACACACTTCCATTTGGGAACTGTAGTGCCAAGTGTTAATGGTATCATTATTCCAAACAAAGTGTGTTTAGAACCATTACTTTTTGTGATATGTTTCTTGTGGGAATTTTCATGAAGTGTCTGTAGTCTGTAAGATATTTACATGGCGTGGCTATTTTCTTCTTAGTGTCAATTATGCTAACGATTTTTTTTTTTTTTTTTAGTAAACAGGTTGGTCCTTTGTACAAAGAAATGTCTATTTCTTGATCTTTGATAGCTATCTTTTTATGTGTATCTTCTATATTGATTGCATTTGAGTGACTTACAGATGATGGCTTTGGGGAAAAATGTAAACAACACATAAAGTTATAATGTCTGTTCCTAAATTAGTATGCAATCTTAAAATTTTTGAATATTAAATTAGAATGTAGTCAAGACCATAGGTCTTAAAGAGATACTTATTTTTCTCAAGAGAAATTTTTGGAACTTTATACTCTAGAAAATCCAATTATTCCTTTAAGTTGGTAGAATCAAGGTCTAGCATTCTATGAAATATGTAGAAATTGGCAACTGCTTTGTTATCTTAAGAATCTCTTAACTTGTGGCATAATATAAGATGTTATATTAATATTAAAACCAGTTACATGTATATTTTGTCTACATGTAACATTTCTAAGCTAATTTGTGTGCATATATGAAATAGGTGATAAAACTACCAATTTTCAGAAGAAAAATCAAAATATTGGAATAAGTACAGATTAATTTGGACTTAAAAGCACATGAGCTAAAATAAAGGGAATTGTGTAAGTATAAGTGGTATTGTCCATTCATATTTTCAAGAATTTGACATTTAATTGATTAAGGTGCCACATTTTAATGAGAAGTCAAGGGCTATTTACTTGTTGCTTTATGGTAAGTGCAAAGATCATCTGG
>NW_012144855.1:13466-15770 GCF_000956105.1 Propithecus coquereli | reverse complement strand
TTTTCATATTTATGCATTTTTTGAAAAAAGTTTTTTCTCTAGATTATGTGTTCAAACCTAATTGTCTTTTATGGCTGTCTATTATTTAGAGCCAACCTAAAGTTATCACCTTGTGTTATATTTCAGTCAATGAGTTTATTCAGTTTTATGGTTCTCTCTGGTACATTTACAAGTGCACTTTATACTATACTTCTACTTTGCTATAAACAAGGAAACAATCTGTACTACTGTATTTCAAATCATTGCCATCCCAACCATTACTTCATTTGCAATAAAAATCACAAAGTGTGTAAGTGCATTTCATACATGCTCATTTCCAAAATGTTAATAAGTAAATGTCTGGTCAGCCTAGGTGTAAAGAAAGTGGCAGACCACCCACGTGGTAGGATTTGTGTGAGGTTTGATGGGATACAAAGAGTGAACCTTCCTACCCATTACCCTGAGGCTCCCTTCCATGGGAACTTTCATGTTTTGTTCTATATGTTTTTTAAATTAAAATATTTAAGGATTCCGTTGAAAGGTAAATGTTATCTGTCACTATAAGTAATTAACATCGGAGATTTAATTAACATATATCCTAGCAAATCATAAGAAAACGGGGTTTTGGATCAGAAGATCTAAATTTCTAAGACCCTGTTTGGAGCTTAGAAATTCTCTGTTGTCTGTAACATCTGAACTTTCCTCAGTTCAGCAGGCGCAGGAGATATGGTAGCTTGGTGATTAGGCAGTCAGGAACAAGCAGTAAGGGATTGTATGCTGACAAAAAAAGAAACAGGTAAGAGTTTCTATGACGATTAATTTTATGTGTCAACTTGACTGGGCCACAGGGTGCACAGACGTTTGGTCAAACATTATTCTGGGTGTGGCTGTGAGGGCACTTCTGGATAAGATTAACATTTGAATTGGTAGACTGAGTAAAGCAGATTGCTCTCCCCAATATCATTGGGTCTCATCCAGTCATTTGAAGACCCAATAGAACAGAAGTCCTGGCCCTCCTACAAGGAGGAAGGAATTTCCTTCTGCCTGACTGATGAGCTGGATATCATTTATGTTTCTGCCTTTGGACTGGAACTGAAACTTCTGCTCCGCCTGGTTCTGGAACCTGCGGGTGTTTGGACTAGAACCATATTATTGGTTCTCCTAGTTCCCAGGCCTTTGAACATAGATTAGAACAACACTATTGATTTTCCTGGGTCTTCAGCTTGCCAACTAACTGCAAACCTTGGGACTCTTCAGCCTTCATAATTCTGTAAGACAATTCTTCACAATAAATGCCCGTCTCCCTCCGCTCCCCACCCGCCTTTCTCTAGTCTCCTGTTCTGTTTCTCCGGAGAACTCTGACTAATACAGTCTTTTGGGCTGATGCAATAGACTACATGTTTGTTTGTCAGGGCAAACTTTGGATAATCTATATCCATACCACATGTAATGTTCTTTCTAGATATGATCACTCCAGGAAGATCTGGGAATACAAATAATGATTGGGTCTGTGCTATATAACCTTACTGATTCACTGAAACAAATACAGTGTAAAGTCATTATATTGCCTTGAGTCCTTTTAGTTATATACAGTTGATCCTTGAACCACACAGGTTTGGACTGCACAGGTCCACTTATATGCAGACTTTTTTAACCAAACAGATAAAATATTCTGGTGATGCAAAACCTGCCTATATGGAGAGTTGACTTTTTGTATAGGAGGGTTCCACAGAGAGGACTGTGGAACTCGAGTACTGTGTGGATTTTGGTATGGGGTTGGGGGGAATCCTGGAACCAATCCCTGTATCAAGGGACAACTGTACATTATAATGTTGTCACTAGGTTAGAAATCATGAAAAAATAGTTACTTACCTCTCCTAGAATTAGCAGTCAGAGCTTTCCTGTGATTGCTTGATTTGAACAGTCAGTGAATCAGTTTCTGAAAATACTGGATTTGACTATGACTTACATTGCCGTCTACTTTTCCTTTAGCTCCAGAGCTAAAGATTGACAACTATGCTAGGGCCTTATACCATTTTATTTTTTTAATAGAATAACAGAATTTATCATATGGGAAATAAGTAATCTGTCAATACTAATCCTGATACACATTTGTCTTGAACTTCTGGCCTCAAGTGATCCTCCTGCCTTAGCCTGCCAAAGTGCTGGGAATACAGGCCTGAGCCACCATGACTGGGCTCCTGATTCACATTTGTATTTGTTATCTGAAATATACTCTATTGATAGAGATTATTTTGATGATATTATCAATATATATTTGAACACATATTGCTGGTACATAATCTTAGCAGTTTTTTTTATTAT
>NW_012144855.1:11424-11816 GCF_000956105.1 Propithecus coquereli | reverse complement strand
CAACATTTTCTTCTAGCATTCTTATGGTTTCATGCCTTACATTGAAGTATTTTATCTATCCTTAATTAATTTTTATGAGTGGTGGAACATATGGGTCCTGTTTCATTCTTCTGCATGTGGCTATCCAATTTTTCCAGCACCATTTACTGAATAGTGCTTCTTTTCCCCAGTGTATATTTTGTTTGCTTTGTTGAAGATCAGTTGGCTGTATATTGATGGTTTTATATCTGGGTTTTCAGTTCTGTCCATTGGTCTGTATCTCTATTTTTGTGCCAATACCATGCTATTTTGGTTACTATAGCCATGTAGTATAGTTTGAAGCCTGGTGATGTGATGCCTTCAGATTTGTTCCTTTTGCTTAAGATTGCTTTGACTATTCAGGCAATATTCTG
>NW_012144855.1:11066-11374 GCF_000956105.1 Propithecus coquereli | reverse complement strand
ATTATCAATATATATTTGAACACATATTGCTGGTACATAATCTTAGCAGTTTTTTTTATTATTAAATTCTTAATAGCTATACTAAAATTCAGCACCATATGCTCCATTAATGTTGTGTTGTTTAATCATTTGCCAGACATAATTAATAGCTTTCAGTTGTAATTTACTATAAAACTGTGATTAACTATGTATGCTCTTACCAGGCTTGAGATCATTTTCGTCTTGGATAACTTGTCTTTGTCCAAAAACCAGGCAGTGTTGTCCACAAATTATAAACTATTTTGGGGGGTTGGGGGGTGAGAACAATG
>NW_012144855.1:10687-11016 GCF_000956105.1 Propithecus coquereli | reverse complement strand
ATAGCCATGTAGTATAGTTTGAAGCCTGGTGATGTGATGCCTTCAGATTTGTTCCTTTTGCTTAAGATTGCTTTGACTATTCAGGCAATATTCTGGTTTCAAACAAAACATAGAATTATTTTTCTTAGATCTGTGAAATATGATACTGGTGTTTTGATGGGGATTGCATTGATTCCGTAAATCACTTTCGGTAGTAGAGGCATTTTAACAATGTTGATTCTACCGATCTAGGAGCATAATGTTTTCCCATTTGTTTGTGTCATCTACGATTTCTTTTCTCAGTGTTTCATAGTTTTCTTTGCAGAGATCTTTCAACTCCTTGGTTAAGT
>NW_012144855.1:0-667 GCF_000956105.1 Propithecus coquereli | reverse complement strand
TGTGAGAAAAAATACATATACACATATGTGTAGTGTGTATGTTGTTTCCAGATTTTGCTTATAAATTGATTGAGGCACTGTATTTTTCAGTATTGGTATTATATTAATTTCTAACTAGGTAGCTAGTAGCAGGTCTATAGATATATATTTACAGATAGTTAGAAATATGGATGATTAGAAAGATGGACAAAAAAATCTACTTCTATGACTGGAACTACAACCGTATAATGTTAACATTGTTGTGTGCAACAAGATGACCCCATCTCTGGAGTAATAAACTATGTTTTCCTGGTTTACTTATTTCATCCTAATTACTGTACCAACATTCTTTCTTTTAAACTTTCTATTTTAACTTTTATGCTATGGAATAGCATAGAAATATGCCTTATTATCTTATTATTTGATTTAAGGAAGGCACTTTTGTCTATAGTCTCCAAAAATAATAAAGCATTAACGGCAATTCTTTGATATGTTGTTCAGACCATCACATATGTGTCACTTTACAATTTCTATTTGGCTCCATTCTTTCATTCATTCATTGTTGCTTTAATACTATTTAATAAATTGAACATGTCTTATGTACCAAATATTATGACAGACTGAGAATAAAATAAGGATAATAAAAAGGTTTCTGTCATTATAATTTCTATACTTGAATGAAATCATT
>NW_012144854.1:0-706 GCF_000956105.1 Propithecus coquereli | reverse complement strand
TCGAACTCCTGACCTTGAGCAATCCACCCACCTCAGCCTCCCAGAGTGCTAGGATTACAGGCATGAGCCACCGCGCCTGGCCAACAGAACTATTTTTAAATTAAATATCAATGGCATGGAAGTTTCAAAAAAAGAACACTTTTGGGTGGAAGGTAAAGAATATGATCATTTCTATGTTTAAATAGCAATAAGATATTTTGTTAATAATTCAGAAAATGCCAAGCAGAGGCACACAAGTGTCTAAAGGAGAAATTCTCAGACAGAGAAGACAATACACCCATCAGTCAACCAGCCCATAAGGAGTGCAAACCCAGTCTTGCAGACACTGGACAATACTCACTGCCTGCCTGAGCGTCCGGCCCACTCCTCCCTTAGCCAATGCGTTCCAGGCATGGTGATTGGCATCACCTTTCACTTAGCTGGGTGGGGAATAAAGCTGCAAAAAGACATGGCTTATTCCAGGCCACACCTATATGATACCAAAGTAACGGATCATTGCAGTCAATCCAGTCCAAAAAAATCAGTCAAGTTGAGAAAACAAGTCGGATGAATTATTTAGCAATTCTGGAAGAACTACTGAATTATTTGAGATGTTCACTCTCCCTTGGTGATTTTTTTTTACTATGTGTAAAGACAGAGGTCCTTAATACATTAGAAGACTTCACTTACTCTCTTTATCATGCAAAGCATCACTTTTTCCTTCTCC
>NW_012144853.1:0-1916 GCF_000956105.1 Propithecus coquereli | reverse complement strand
GGGCAAGGGCAACATACGTAACCTAAACATCTGTACCCCCATAATATGCTGAAATAAAAAAAAAAAAAAGAAGAAGTGATTTTACAAAATGAAAAGAGTTCTGGAGATTGGTCACACAACATACTCAACACTACTGAACTATGTACTTTAAAATGTTTAAGATGTTAAATTTTATGTTATATGTATTTTACCACAATTAAACATTTTTAAAAGGCAAGAAAAAAGACAAAAAGCACAGAAAAAGCATGACAAACAGCAAAAAATTAAGTGGTAGAAACATGTCCATATAACCTAGTAATCAAAATAAATATAAAAGGGCTAAGTTCACCAGTTAAAGGCAGTTTTTTATACCAGATTAATAAATGAAATCTATACTTTACTAGAAGAAGTACTATTAAGGATAGGAAATATCACTACGCAATGATAAAATGCAATATCCTAGGAAGAAATATCATTCTAAACTTTTGTGCATTCTATAAGATAGTCTCAAAATATGTTAAAAAGATATTGCTAGAACTTCAGAGAAAAATTGGTAAATACATCATCATAGTGAAAAATTTCAATTTTCTTAATCATTAATAGATAAACTAGTCAGATAAAAAATAGTGAATATAAAGATTTTAAAAGCTCAATTAACAAGCTTCATATATTGAAGCTTATACCTTATATTAGGAATACACACTATTTTCAAGAATATACACTGAACATTTAAAAAATGGAATAGGGTAGGCCACAAAGCAAGTCTCAGTAGATCTCAAAGAACAGATATCATACATTTAGAAATGAAAAAAAAAAAATGTGTTAAAACTAAAGACATGGATCTACCAATTTAGGAAGCTCTACATTTATGAAGCAAGAAAAATAAAAAGAAACCTAAACCCAGAAATGTTCAAAAAATGAAACTGGGTAATACAAAAGAGAAATAAAAGACCCTAAAGGAAATCAGATGGCAGAAAAAAAAGCAAATCACCTATTCCCCATCCTAAAAATAAAATTTAAAAAAAAGAAAGAAAAATAATCAGAAATAATGAGAGCAGACACTAAAGAAATAATGATAGACATAGAAACAGGGGGAAATATTTTCAAAGACATGAGAAAATAATTAAAATTATATACCCAGAAAATTTACTTTTCAAGTATGAGGCTTCATGTAAATGAAAAGCGACAGAGCTCACCACAATCAGATTTGCATTAAAGAAACTTCTAAAGCTTTATTTTAGGGGAAAAAAAGTGATTTTAGAAGGAAGGTCTATTGCAAGAGAAATGGAGAGCTAAGAAATTGGTAAACAGAAATGTGAATAAAAACAAACATGTATTTAAGAATATATTATACTACGCTGAATTTGTACAGTAAACAAGAGAGATATAACTAAAACTTGGTCAATAACAACACGTAAGTTGGGAAGAGGTAATACAGGTTAAGTATTCTTAATCTGAAAATCTGAAATGTGAAATTTTGCAAAATCCAAAACTTTTCAAGCACTGCCATGATACTCAAAGGAAATGTTCACTGGAGCACTTCAGATTTCAGATTTTCAGATTAGAGATATTCAACTGATATAATGCAAATATTCTAAAATCCAAAAAAATGGGAAATCCAAAACACTTCTAGTTCTAAGCATTTCAGATAAGGGATACTCAACCTATAGAATTGAAGGTCCTTAAGTTGTTTTGGGGGAAATAGTTTAAGATATTGATTTAGACTTTGTTAATAAGCATGGTAAAATTCAAGAGTAACTACTAAAAGACTAGAAAGAGTAAAAAGTAAAATGCGAAAAAACAGACAAAAATATCAATTAAAATGTTAAGAAGTGATTTTGTTTTTGCATGCTACAAATCCGATAAAGGGCTGATAACCAGAATCTACTCAGAACTTGGGAAAATCAACAAGAAAAAATCAAACGACCCTATCAAAA
>NW_012144852.1:0-1495 GCF_000956105.1 Propithecus coquereli | reverse complement strand
TGTGTCCCTGTGGTTGGGGGAAGAGCTGACTTGGGGTGGAAGAAACCTAGGAGCAGCAGATCACTTGCACCTCCAGGGACGTGGGGACTAAGGGTTGTAGGAGGGCTTCCCTGGGATCAGAAGTTGGCTTCATTGGAGTAGGGAATGGGCTGGAGCTGTTTATTATCCTGCCTTGCCCCTAGAGAAGGTAAGGGGAGAGCCGAGGAGGGCTGTCAGTCTGTGTGGAGTGGACTGTGGTGGTCCACAGTGACAAGGCATGGTCCCCTGGGGAGCAGAAGGCAGGGCCTGTATGGTGGGACTATGTTCAGAGCAGCAGAGAGGACTCCAGGGAGCCCAAGAAAGCGCCTGTTGGGGAAGGAGTTGCTCTAAATGTCTACCCACTGGGCTGTGAGAGCTGAAGCTGTCAACCCCAAAGAAATTCCTTCCCCTCCTTGCTCCTTTTCTTCTTTACTTCCCATACACCAGCCCAGGAGTGACTTTATGCGGCCTCCAAGGGGCTTGGAAGTGTGGGGGAGAAGTTCCATCATTGTAGGTGTCTTATAATTTCTGAATTGGGCAACGTTGCCTAAGAGTGAGCAGAAAAGTCTTAAGATCTGACCACGTTTTCATCTAGGAACAGGTGAAATTTACTCCTACATTTTATTTATTTTTTATTTTTAATTTTTGAGACAGAGTCTCAATCCGTTGCTGGGGCTAGAGTACCGTGGTGTCATCATAGCTCACAGCAACCTGAAACTCCTGGGCTCAAGTGATCCTCCTGCCTCAGCCTCCTGAGCAGCTGGGACTATAGGCGTGTGCCACCACGCCCAGCTTATTTTTTCTTTTAGTAGAGATGGGGGTCTTGCTCTTACTCAGGCTAGTCTTGAACCCCTGACTTCAAGTGATTTTCCCACCTCAGCCTCCCAGAGTGCTAGGATTATAGGTGTGAGCCACCGTGCCTGGCCTACTCCTACATTTTAAAGGGAACATCAAAGATAAAATAAAATTGTGTTTTAACTAGGTTTGTTTACCATACAACTGACACTCTTAAACTGTAAAATAACACACAAGTCTTAGTTGCTATGTTCAATACACCCTTTACCATCTCTTCTTGTATCCTGAGACTGTGGTTTTCAACTGCAAGCTGCATTGAATTGGCTGGAGGGCTTCTTAAAGCGCAGATTGCTGGACCCCACCGTCAGAGTTTCTGATTCTGTGGGTCTGGGGCGGGAGGGGAAGAATTTGCATTTTTAGCAAGTTCCCAGGTGACGCTGGTGCTGCTGGTTTGAGGACCACACTTGGAGGACCACTGCTCTAAAACTCTGATTCTCAAACATGGCTGCCATTGGAATCACCTGTGGAGATTCAACAACAACTACTGGTGCTTGGGCCCCAGCCCAGAAATCTACTGGTGTAGCTGGTACCTCATGGATTAAACACTCTCCAGGTGGTAGAATATTTATTTTTATTTTTAAAGTCTATGTTTAATTTACCTAACTGAAGATTTTTGCCTTAT
>NW_012144851.1:0-1130 GCF_000956105.1 Propithecus coquereli | reverse complement strand
ATATTTGAAACACGGACTTGGGGGGAGGGGAACCAAGGGCAACACACGTAACCTAAACATCTGTACCCCATAATATGCTGAAAAAAAAAAAAAAAAGTCAAAGGGAGCCAAGCGCGGTGATGCGCACCTACAGTCCCAGCTACTCAGGAGGCTGCTGCAGTGAGCTATGATCACACCGCTGCTCTCCAGCCGGGGCGACAGAGCAAGCCTATATATATAGCCAAAGGCACGAAACCTTTGAGACATGTCTATAGTGGGTGTTGTTCAAAGCCGATTCCTTCTCTGTATTCCCTTAGGTGGGGCAAATCAAAGTGTTCAATCCCATGGTTTCACACTGTGATTCTCATCTGGCCAACCACCTCACACAAATTTATCACCACAGCTGAGAACAAAAACAAAAATGCCAGTTCCAGTGACGGCAGGTTCAGCATTTATTAATCCACTAAGAATAGACCTTAAGGCACATCAATGCTTTTAGATTCTTTTTATCATAATCAAAACACCAAAAAAAAAAGTACAAAAATCTAGTAGGCTGCTGGTTTTATAAGGATCACAAAGAAAGTGACAAAGCTACTGCTGCTATCAATTATGTATTATAATTCTTGCTTGTAAAGTCCTTTGAAATATTCAGATACAAGATTCTAAGGGACAAAGTAATTAAGATTATAGGTCATGGCAGAAAAAAGTTTAAATCAATGTTTTTCATATATTTTTTTAAATTTCAGAATATTATGTGGGTACAAACACTTTGGTTATATAAATTACCTTTACACCACCTGAGTCAGAGCTAGAAGCAAGCCCGTCCCCCAGACAGTGCGCACTGCACCCATTAGGTGTGAATGTATCCATCCCCTCCTCCCACCTGCCCACACCCAATGAATGTTACTTCCATATGTGCTGATCAATTAGTACCAATTTGATGGTGAGTACATGTGGTGCTTGTTTTTACATTCTTGTGATACTTCACTTAGGAGAATGGGTTCCAGCTCCATCTAGGATAATACAAGAGGTGCTAGATCACCATTGTTTTTTGCAGCTGAGTAGAACTCCATGGTATACATATACCACAGTTTATTAATCCACTCATGTATTGATGGACACTTGGGTTGTTTCCACATCTTTGCAATTGT
>NW_012144850.1:0-1459 GCF_000956105.1 Propithecus coquereli | reverse complement strand
GATGGGCACGTGGGTTGTTTCCACATCTTTGCAATTGTGAATTGTGCTGCTATAAACATTCAAGTGCAGATGTCCTTAACCATAATGAAGTATCACTTAACTCCAATGAGAATGGCTTTTATCAAAAAGTCCCAAAACAATAAATGTTGGCGTGGATGCAGAGAGACAGGAACATTCATACACTGCCGGTGGGACTGCAAACTAGTACAACCTCTGTGGAAGGCAATACGGAGATATCTCAAAGAGCTAAAAGTAGAACTACCATTTGATCCGGCAATCCCATTACTGGGCCATCTACCCAAAGGAAAAAAAGACATTCTTTAAGATGATTTCTGAAGAAAGTTTTTGAACTCATTGATGAAGCTGCAGATCATCGTGTCTATTCTCATATCAGTTTTGTGTAAAAAAATTAACTTTCCTGGAAGATACTGGTAATTTCTTATAAATATTTCACTATGGACTACCATTTTATTATAAATGCACAAAACTACCTTGCAATCCATTTTCCATTTATATTGGCTAAATGAAAAATATTACCCAATAATATGAAGATTGTGAGTTTAAAACATTGCTTTAAAAAATATTGTCTGTACTGGCAAAACAAGTTTTATGAAGAGATGTGAACACTTTTTAAAAGCTTTTTCACAGGATCATATTAACTGCCAGGAAGTTTTGCCAAACAGATTTTAAGGGGAAAATCAGGCTATCCTAACTGTCCAAATGTTTTCTCACGTTTCAAAGAAGCAGCTGCTGTAAGTTCCTGCCAGTAGTAAACCTTTCAGACAGAATGTGGGCAGCTGCCAATCTTGTGTCAATATTTTAAATACACTTACAACCATCTTCACTGGTGTCAAAAATTTCTCTTTCCCCCAAAAGGGCCAACAGATACTGCGTTTTGATGCTTTGCCTTCTTTTACTCCCCTAGTGGTGACATAGCCAAACAAACAATTTTGGTAAAGAAAGAAAGATTTCCTTGAATATTAGGAGTAAGAACAGATCTCAAATTGTTTGTTGACGAGGAATAATCTGAAATAACAACAATAATAATGTAAAAATTTATAGTTTATGAATAGTACAGCAAATATTTGAAGGATGAATTTATTTAGTGCTATTGCTAGAACTTTAAAAAAATATATACCAAAGCTCAGAATTTGACCTTCAGAAACTTACAGATCAAGATTGGCAAAGGCAAGATATAAATGCTTAGAAATTAGTTTGATGGTGTCTGTTAAACTTATACATTGGGAATGATTATCTACTTGACTCTTAGATTATAATATAAAGATAATGTCATAGTCTCTTGTCCCAATGAGTTTTTTTTTTGTTGTTGTTGTTTTTGGTTTTTTAAACGTAGATGAGAATCAGAAGTGCTTGGTATTATTGCAAAGGTGAATTGAGAGGGGAAAAAACACCAGAAGATTATGTTTGGGACCAGATTGGATGAATCTTTATTTCCCAG
>NW_012144849.1:0-1001 GCF_000956105.1 Propithecus coquereli | reverse complement strand
ATTCTAAATAATAAAAAGACTTTAACTCAATTTAGTTTTGGTATTTTATTAAAATGTTCCCCAAACATGGAAATAATCTCCATTTTATAGATAAAAAAGGACTTAACTAAAGAAAGAAATAACATCTATTTAAGTTCAGTTACGCTTTATGATCTCGAGGTTTGATACTAAGTATTAGGTAGTAGTGCATCGGTTCTTTCCTTCTGTGGACCTGGCATCGCCTCATACCGAAAATCCTTGCACTAGTTTCAGGAAGGAACGAGGGCACAGCCTGGGGTATCAGCTGCCTTGTTCCCAAAGCTCCCTAAAAACGTTCGTATTTACCGTACCTGGGCTTTTACCATGTGCATTTACGTGGTAAGTGGCTTTCACCGGCCTGCATGTGCTCATCGTAATTGACTCTCCAGACGGTGGCTCTGGACAACAGATCAGGGCGCTGTTCCTCGTTCAGTGAGGGGTGACATGGAGACCAAGGGGCTGTGCCAACACTGCCAGGAAGTAAACAACTGAGATGGAAAAATGTCCTCTGTCTGACATTTTCCCACCATACAATGAGCTGTACTTCCTATGGAAATGGGTGAAATACTTGTTTCCTGTATTTTTTTTTTTTAGATAAGATCTTGCTCTGTCACCGAGGCAGGCTAGAGTGCAGCGGTGTGCTCATAGCTCACTGCAACCTCAAACTCCTGGGCTGCAGCCATCCTCCTGCCCGATTAGCTGGGACTACAGACGTGCGAAACCACGCCTGGCTGATATTTCTATTTTTTGTATAGACGGGGTCTGGTCTCGAACTCCTGGCCTTACACGATCCTCCTGCCTCGGCCTCCCAGAGGGCTAGGATTACAGGTGTGAGCAACCACGCCCGGCCAGATTTTCTGTTTCTTTTTTTTTTTTTTTTTTTGAGACAGAGTCTCACTGTGTTGCCCACGCTAGAGTGCCGTGGCATCAGCCTAGCTCACAGCAACCTCAAACTCCTGGGCTCAAGCGATCCTTCTGCCTCA
>NW_012144848.1:0-1048 GCF_000956105.1 Propithecus coquereli | reverse complement strand
TTCGAGACCAGCCTGAGCAAGAGCGAGACCCCATCTAAAATAGAAAAACTGCCCGGAGTGGTGGCACGTGCCTGTAGTCCCAGCTACTTGGAGGCTGAGGCAGGAGGATCGCTTGAGCCCAGGAGTTTGAGGTTGCTGTGAGCTAGGCTGACGCCACGGCACTCTACCCCGGGCAACACAGTGAGACTCTGTCTCAAAAAAAAAAAAAAAAAATTAGGATATCCATTTATTTATTTAATCTTTTTAATAGATCTATGGATGAAAACTGTAATTCCATGGATGCCAAAAAGGCTTTGACCGAAAATTCAAAAACCGTTTTTGATAAATAGCATACAAAAGTAGATGTATATTGATATTTCCTCAATAGGATAAAATGCATCTCTCTCAGTCTAAAAGCCAACATTGAACTTAGAGGTATTTCTGTGAAAGTAAGGATAAGACAATATTATTTAATGTTTTACTAGCAATACTACCCAATGCAATTAGACAGGAGAACAAAATTATAGGCATGAAAATGAAAAGTATATGGCAGCACTTATTACATTTACAGAGGATTTGATTTGACGCTTTGGAGTTCAAGAGAACCAACTGAAAAACTAACAGAATAATTCAATGAGGAAGTAAGTTATAAAGTTAATATATAAAAATCACTAGCCTTTTAATATTAAAACAAAAGCCCTTTAGAAAGTATTTTGACTGAAAGACCTCACTTACAAAATCAACATAAGACAATAAATTGTGAATATTATATTAACAAAAACATATAATATCTTAAAAAACAAAACTTTAAAGCCCTCTAGAAGGTCACACAAAACAATATCTGATAATATGAACAGACATACCATATTTTATAGGAAAACTCAAGGTCATAAATATGTTAATTACCTCTTTTTAATTTATAAATTCATTATGAAATCATATGACAATTGAAACCTTTTTTTTTAAACTAGTAAAACTGAATCTAAAATTCATATGAAAATAAGCAAAAATAATAACTGGGATGATTCTGAAAAATATTTATAATGAGGAAAAATTAGCCTTACTGAAT
>NW_012144847.1:0-1981 GCF_000956105.1 Propithecus coquereli | reverse complement strand
GAGTATCTGGACTAATTTCCACTTATGTACTTGCATTTTATTTAAATTAAAGGATTTGAGTCAAATTTCCTTAAATTCAAATATGTCCACACCATATCCAGGTGAATATTAAGTAAAAATTTTAAGTAAGTAAAATGTTTTAATTTCTTATAAATTGTAGCTAAGAATATTGATTAGAGCATATTCCATTTACTATATCTCTATGTCAAACTACCCCAAGATATAGAGGTATAAAACAATCACTTATTCTGGTCATGAATTCTGTGGGTCAGGAATATGAACAGGGCAACAAAGGTACTGTCTGCCTCTGCTTCACAGTGCTTGGAAGCTGGAACCATCTGAATGCTCAGTTGTTCACTTCATGTCAGAGGGTTGAAGCTGACTGTTGGCTGGTAGCCTCGACTCCTCTCCACGTGGGCCTCTCCTCATGGGCTTCCCACACTGAGCTTCCTCCCAGCATGGCAGCCAGGTTCCCAGGGTAAGCCTCCCATGAGTGAGATACAACCAGTGGGAGACTGTATCATCTTTTATGACCTAACTTCAGAAATCCTGCGGTGTCACTTGCACTGCCTAATTAGTTAAAAGTGAGTCAACAAGGGCAGCCCAGATTCTAGAATTGGGGGAGGTGGTGGAATTAGAATTTACCTTCTATTCGGAGAACGTCGAAGAATTTGCAGGCATGTTATAAAAACACCCCCGAATGGATTCATGACAGGGCAAAACTGTCCACCTGCATCCTGACCTTATTTCCCTCTTCTTGCAGCCTTCCCTCTCGATAACAATCACGATGGTACTTGATCAGACACGTCATTACTTGAATGCTAAGCTGGAGTGCTTTAAGCTGTCTGTTCTCAAATTCAAGGTTCTGACCTTCACAACTGAAAAAAGTCCAAAGAAATGAGGAAGAAAAGAAGGTGAGGAAGGGACAGATGAGAACGAATGAAAGGAAAAAGGAATTAACAAAAGGAAAAAAGACAGCAAGAACAGAGGCTTGTATGCCTTTTCTTTGTAACACGTCTATGTTGAAACACTGGATATTCAAAGGAGTCAGCGCTAGGGAGATTTCCCAAGGAGCCTTAGTGTTAGCATGCATCTTTGAAGTCACACAATCTACAAAAGGTTCGGAAATCATTGAGCCTATACCTTACAAAGCAGAGCAATTGGCACCTTAATGTGAGTGTGCCTCTTTGCTCCAAGCTCTGACCTCAGCCTTAGCTTTGGACATGTCACACTGCCATGTCAAGTGCCAGGCCCTATCTATAATTAATATAGGCAAGCGGACATTAGCCACGGTCTAGGCTACCTGAGAAGAGCCGGGACTCCTGGGACTTACACAGCCCAGTCAAGCTGGATTTACTCACAAAAACAAAAACAAGCAATTTCCCACCAATGATAACAAACACTTTTGACATTTTCTTAAATTAACACCAAATATGATGTGTTGGGTGCCAGAGTGACATCATTGTCAACTGCTTTGCAGATGATTTGATACTGCACGTTGAATTACTTCATTAATGATAATTATTTGCTATTCTGAGGCGGGCAAACAGATTGATCTGAATTTCTTAATCACTGTCTAGTTTCTACATCTCCTGTGGTGGTTGAGTGTCTAGGATTCCTGGTGGTTTCCTAATGGAAATGACTCCCCACCTCCCCTGTGATAAGGCAAAAGAGAAGGTTATTGTCATATTGTTTTCCTAAAAGATTTATTTCTCCTGGACTCATGTGAATGACTCTAAGAAATGTCTTAGTTATAGAGTTGGTATGCTTGGTACAGCCCAACACATGGATTGCAAGGAACTGTTGGAAGGAGGGAAAGGAAGAAGAGAAGGAAAGGATGGAGGGAGGGAGGAGGGTAGGGGAAGGAATTTGAGGTGCTAGGCTTTTTTAAGATCACCCTTACGTACATACTTTTTGGCAAGCAATTTGACTATATGTAACCAGGGAGGGAAGGGCATGCCTTTAACCCACGTTTGGGTGA
>NW_012144846.1:0-1142 GCF_000956105.1 Propithecus coquereli | reverse complement strand
CAAAATTCGTAAAATGTAGGTAAGTCAATACTCAGAGGTTATTAATATTAATAATAGAGCATCAAATACATATATTAGGATAGAAGGAATATCTAAAATCAATGACCTAAGTTTCTGCAACTATAAGGGAGAAAAGAAAAAAATATGCTAAAATAAATATAAGGAAAAAGTTATAAAAATACAGCATAACCAATGAAAGAGTAAATAGACAAACAATAGCAAATATCAATAAAATGAAAAACTGTTTCTTCCAAATTATCAACAGCTTTGATAAAACTTCTAAATAGAAGTAAAATGAATTAAAGAGCAAAAATAAAACATTAATTATCAATATTTAAAGGAGAATCATCACTAGAAATTCTACAAGCATTAAAATAATGAGAAAATGCTATAAACAATACTCTGCTAATAAAATCTACAAAGGGACACATTCTTTGACAGATATAGATTATAAAATTGACTCATAAAATAAAAGAAAACATGAATGGCCCAATAATTACATGAGAAACTCAAGAAGGTTTTAACAAAAAAGTCTTCCTACATGCAAAATTATAGGTGAGAAATTAAGGAAGATATTAACAAAAAATCCTCCTACATACAAAATCGTAGGTTCAGTTTATTGATCTAATTAGGAAAAAAAGTCATCACCCTAAAAAAGCCAATATAATATTTTCGTGATGATGGTGAAAAATACTTTAAAATATTCACAAATAAAATATAAGCATATATAAAAGGAATGCTATATGTCTATCAAGAGGGTACTGTTATAGATTCCTATAACAGTAGTTATAGGAAAAAGTTAGTTACTTTCTAAAAGTCAAAATAGTTATATGATAATCTCAACAGACACAGCAAAATCATTTGATAAAATTTAACCACATTATTAATATTATGAAAACTCTCAGAAAATTCAGTATAAAAAAGTTTGTTAATCAGATAAATGGCATCTACAAAAATAAACCTATTTCTACCATTAAATCTAGTGGTTAAACAGTGAATGATTTTTACTATAACCATGGGAAAAAACCAAGATATTCATTCTCACTCATAATAGTTAACATTTTACTGGAGTTATTATCAAGGAAATAATGCAAAAAAAGAAAGAAAGCAAAATTTTAAATAAGAAAATAAAGACATATAAA
>NW_012144845.1:0-1100 GCF_000956105.1 Propithecus coquereli | reverse complement strand
GTTATTTAATTAATTATTTATTTTTAAAAAAGAGATGAGGTCTCACTATGTTGCCCAGGCTTCCCTTGAACTCCCAGGCTCAAGCAGTCCTTCCACTTCAGCTTCCCAAGTAGCTGGGACTACAGGTGCCTGGCTTGTTATTTAATTTTCTCAACACTGTCTATTCATCCTCATAGTTCCCTTACTTTAAAAATATTAAGAAAGTTCTACCTTTCACTACCCTATTCCCTGACTACAGTGCTACATTATCTGTAGAAATACTTGAGTGTATGCACTAAAAACTGAAGAACAGTTTGAGTCAACAAAATAACAATACAGTGACTAGGTGAGAGAAGGATAAGAAACCAGAACTCTCCAGAACATAGCAATGTATTTACAAATATATAAATTTTCAAAAACGGCATAAATAAAATTTTGTATCCAATACCCTAACTTCCCAGATTATTTCACATAGATCAATTTGGAGCATTTGAAAATACAGTTAGGTAGCAAAATGAAAAGAGGTCTTACGGTGATGATTCCAGAACAATGCTATTAGCTTGTGTTGACGATGGAGATCTCTGATTCACAAATACTTCTCTTGGGGA
The DNA here is from genome assembly GCF_000956105.1 of Propithecus coquereli. Lineage (NCBI taxonomy): Eukaryota > Metazoa > Chordata > Mammalia > Primates > Indriidae > Propithecus > Propithecus coquereli. The sequence goes on along the minus strand of NW_012144845.1, from coordinate 513 downwards.
AGTATGAACCACATGATCTACCAAATGACCAACCGAAGATGGTCGTAGCCGTGTTCCCTCTTGCGTGAATGCAGAATTTCGACTAAATAAAGAGGAAGAAAAACTGAATGAAAATATGCTTTAATTTGATTTTTCCAAGTTTCTTAATTATATGGTTGCATCAGAAGGTGGGTGTGTATTTTTAAGTCTAACCATGTTGACTAAGCAAAGTGTCTGACAAAGACAGTGTGATATAAACAGAAAGAACACAGAATGGGAAGTCAGCTATCTAAGCTGCAGTCAACAATCTGTCACAAGGATTTTATCTATTCAATTACCTATCTCTAAATACCCTAATGTTTTCTAGGTTTTTGTCACTACAATTTTGTCTCATTTAGCATTTATAAAATAAAGGGATTAAAATAAATGATTTAGTTTTATCTTCTAAGTCTGAATTCTATAATCCTTGTAAATGTTTTTATTTATGGGACTTTTTTTTTTTTTTTTTTGAGACAGAGTCTCATTGTGTTGCCT
>NW_012144844.1:14675-15855 GCF_000956105.1 Propithecus coquereli | reverse complement strand
TTATATCCATAAATATAAAAAAGTATCTGACATAAAGAAAACTAGAAATCCTGATGAGCCAAATACAATTTTAAAAATATGTAGTTAAATCAATAATTATACTTTCTGTAAAAGTAAAATGAATCATCTTTATGTAAGAACTAAAAATTTCTTTCTATACTAGCAAGGCAGCAAATAAGAGTGGAATACTACCGTGGTTGTGTTCCACAGATGATAAGGATCTTTCAAAAGGACGCATGAACCAGCTTGAAAGGGGTCCTTTGGGCCACTTCTGGGACAAAGTGACTAATGATAGTAATGGATTACAACCCACCGAATAAAATAAGAATACATGAGTCCCTGTTGATATACACAATAAATGTATAGAAAAATCAACGGGTAGAAAGACAAGCTGGTCCTTACAGTAGAATACCAACTAATAAGTGTAGAAGAGATGACAGAGTTAGAAAATTACCTTTGGGAAGCCATCAGGATAATAATTGATTCAGGAGAGAGTCATCCGTGGATGCCAATGAGTGAAAGTGTGATGAGGATCAGGGTATCCATGTAGTCTCAGAGTATCTCCCACAAATTACTTACTAATTATAAATGGAAAAATCATAACTTTACAGTGGAGAAACCTGAAAAATGCCACTTAATCAAATAAACAAAGTGACCATCACCAATGGTGGGACAAACCAACAATCCGTGCCTTCCTCTCTAATAAGGTGCACTAAGAACACCCCTCCCTTGGTGGCATCTCTGCCTCCAAATGCATAACCTGAATCTAATCATGAGGAAATATTGGCGATTGAGGGACATTTTAATGTGTCTCTCTTCAAAAACTGTGTACTCCTCAAGATTCCCTGTTCTCTGCAAAAATGTCAAAGACTAAATATAAAAAACAAAACAAAACCAGAGAATGATTTCAATTTAAAAGAGAGTAAAGAGATATAACAACTAAATGCTATGTTTGGTCCTAGATTAGATCCTGGACCAAGGGGGAGAAAAGTATATAAGCTATAAAGGGCATTATTGAGACAATTGAAGAAGTTTAAATATGGGCTACAGATTAGATAATATTATTATATCAATGTTAAAGCTTCTGATATTAATCATTATACTTTTGTTATATTACAAAATGCCTTTATTATAACTGTACACATAGAAGCATTTAGAAGTAAGAAGGCATAATATCTCC
>NW_012144844.1:12918-13210 GCF_000956105.1 Propithecus coquereli | reverse complement strand
TTTGAAAAGTTGGTAGTCATGATACAGTTGCATAAAAATTGACATGGTAATTTTGGCAAACTTTGGTATCAAGATGGATAAGCCTCCATGGCAGGGTTCTTACCCTGAGGTCCAGACTCACCAAGGAGTCCACAGACATATTTCAGGGGGTCTGTGAACTTGCATGGGAAAACGTTTCATCTTCATTTTCACTAACAAAGTGACATTTAGCACTGCCTTCCATTATGAATGTAGAAATACATCACAGTGCTAGCAATACCGGTGCCTTTGTCACTAATAGAAATCACAGATA
>NW_012144844.1:12042-12415 GCF_000956105.1 Propithecus coquereli | reverse complement strand
CAGCCAGGCTTAGTGGCACATGCCTGTAGTCCCACCTACTTGGGAGGCTGAGGCAGGAGGATCACTTGGGCCCAGGAGTTTGAGGTTGTAGTCAGTTGTGATGCCACTGCACTCTAGTCTGGGCGACAGAGTGAGATTCTGTTTCAAAAAAAAAAAAAGTGGTAATGGTCCATAGTACAAAAAGGGTTAAAGATCCTGCTCTATAGCATAAACCCCATTATAGCCTTAGTGTGGAATATCCTGGCTTAACAACTAGTTGGTTTTGGAGTCCCCTGGCAGACTGCAGTTAGCCCAGGAGTTGAGAAAGGCTCTAAATGCTAGAGCAAGGTAATTGTTAGGTACTACCAAGTAGTCCTACCCAGCACTTCCCAAT
>NW_012144844.1:9515-10181 GCF_000956105.1 Propithecus coquereli | reverse complement strand
AATTTAAATTCAAGCACTCATCATAACTTCCCAATTCTTTCTTTCAAAAAAAAACCTAAAGAAAAACCTTGGGTGACCCTAGGGCTCTGGAATGGCTGGAAAAACACTGACCCAGAAAATAAATGTGTGACAAGTCACATTTTTTTCCATTACTTAAGGGAAATTGTGGTGCTAATTTTTTTCTTAATCTCTCTGCTACATGTAAATATATGACTCACCCAAACTACCTCATTCTTAGCCCATAAATATCGGGAGTGATGATTTACAAGGAGGTCATGTTCATGTGTGGTGAGTAAATACTTGTCTGCACATACTAATTTAACAAGAAAATAGTATTTTACTAAATAGCATAACATAAGAAACAGTAGAAAATTCAATAAAGTAAAAAGCAGTGTTATTTTTGAAGAAAAAATACAATGACAAAAGAATCCTTTTTTTTTTTTAGTCCAAGTAGTAATTATATTAGCCTGTAATACCTGACAACATGAGTGCTATATCTGGTTCCAATCAAAAAAAGTTCTATTAAACTTCAAATACTATGTGAAAATTAACTTTAAAAATATATTTGTTCATAGCAAATTTCTATTCCTAGTACATGGGAAACCACAGGGAGGTGTTCCAACTGGACTGATTTCCCCAGTTCAAGTTGTCTGGGTTACACTTCCT
>NW_012144844.1:9048-9465 GCF_000956105.1 Propithecus coquereli | reverse complement strand
AATTTAAATTCAAGCACTCATCATAACTTCCCAATTCTTTCTTTCAAAAAAAAACCTAAAGAAAAACCTTGGGTGACCCTAGGGCTCTGGAATGGTTGGAAAAACACTGACCCAGAAAATAAATGTGTAACAAGTTACATTTTTTTCCATTACTTAAGGGAAATTGTGGTGCTAATTTTTTTCTTAATCTCTGTGCTACGTGTAAATATATGACTCACCCAAACTACCTCATTCTTAGCCCATAAATATTGGGAGTGATGATTTACAAGGAGGTCATGTTCATGTGTGGTGAATAAATACTTGTCTGCACTTACTAATTTAACAAGAAAATAGTATTTTACTAAGTAGCATAACATAAGAAATAGTAGAAAATTCAATAAAGTAAAAAACAGTGTTATTTTTGAAGAAAAAATATAA
>NW_012144844.1:7293-7588 GCF_000956105.1 Propithecus coquereli | reverse complement strand
AATGCAGTGATTAAGTATGTAGCCTGACCGAATTCCAATTCTGGCTTTTCTGCTTAATAGCTGTGAGGTCTTGGATGAGTAATATAAAGTCTGTGCTTCCGTTTCCTCCTTTGTAAAACAGAGGGTCTGTCCCACAAGGTTTTTAGGAGAAAATTAAGTCCCTAAAATAGAGCTGGCTACATGGGAAGGACTCTATAAATTTTAGTTATTACTAATATATTATGGTGACATTAAATATGTTAGACATACTAAGTTTTTATATTCATTATACCATTATACCCCTTATGACAATCCT
>NW_012144844.1:1655-3245 GCF_000956105.1 Propithecus coquereli | reverse complement strand
AAAAAAAAATACAAGAAATCTGCTAAAAAGCACTTAAGTTAAATGCTTCACCACATTATCTCTCACTCTCATTTTACAACTGTCATTTTGTTCTAGTCCTGTTTCTATGGCATTGTGCATTTAAACTGCATGTGGTGCCCCACTACAGAGTAGTTCGATGTATTGTTAGATTTGTGTGATTCGCAATTTTATCTTCAGAAAAATTGATGTCTGGTAAGTGCTGAAAACGGGTCTGTCTCCGTGAATTGCATGTGATTGAGAACTGCCTGTTAATAGCTTGAAAGCCTCGCTTCACCCTCTCTCTTCTCCAGACTCTCTCGAGCCCACTCCATCAAGTTGTCATCGACACCGCTCCATCACCGATGATTGCACGCTGCCAAATCCAGTTCCCCGTCCTCACCTTACTTATTTGCAACATTTCAAACAGTTGATCAATCCCTTCTCCATGAAAAACTTTCTTTGCATGGCTTCCAGGATTCTAAACTCCCCTGGTTTTCTTCCTACTTCACCCTCCCAGTCACCTTCCCTGGTTGTCTACCTCATCGACCCAACTGTTACAGATAGAGGTGCCTCAGAGTTCAGGGTGCGCCTATGTCTAGGCTGTCTCCTGGTGACCTCATCCAGCCTTGTGGCTTTAAATACATCTTTATACTGACAGATTTGCAAGTTGATATCTCCAGCCTGGATTTCCACCCTCAAGTTCAGACTCTTGCAGCCCATTGCCCCTTGGCATCTCCATTGCATGTCTAAAAGATAGTACCAACTTATCTTGCTCAAAACTGACTTATGCGCCTGTCTCTCGAATCTACTTTACCCAGTCTTTCCCTATCTCAGGAATTTCATTCTTTCAACTCCTGGGGCCTCAAACCTTGGAGTCATCCCTCACTCCTCTTTTCCTCTCATTTGCCACACCCTGCAACTCCTCGCTTACCTCCTCTCCTCCCCCTCATCCCTTTGTTCTCTCCATTCCAGCCACACTGGCTGCCTTCTGTTCCTTAAACATGCCAAGTGTATGTCTGCCTCAGGGCCTTTGCACTTGCCTTTCCTTCTGCCTGGAACATTCTTTTTCCAGGTATGTAGATGGCTCACTCCATTACCTGCTGTGGGTCTCTGCCAAGATGCCATCTTACCAGTGAAGCCTTTTTTGATCACTCTCCTCAAAACAATACATCATTTGAATCCCTCCAACTCTTCTTTCTTTTCCTTGCTTTCACTTTTTTAACTTGTCATCATATAACATACTATTCGCTTTTTTAAAAATTTAATATCTGTTTTCCTGTACTGAAATCTAAGGACCATGGAGCTTGAAGGATGAGATTTTGTCTGTTTGTTTACATCTCTAGGACCTAAAGGATACTGGCACATTGTAGCTGCTCAATAAATATTGAATGAATGAGTGAATGAATGAACTCAGGGCCAGTACAGTTACTCAGCAACCAGCTCAGTGCTATGCACATAATAGTTATCAGTAAAAATTTGTTGCATGAAGGAATAAAATGCGTTAAACCTATGAGGAGTTATCTTAAACTCTAAAACTCATATAAAATCAAATGTATATTATATTTCTATTATATGTATGTGTATATATAT
>NW_012144844.1:0-370 GCF_000956105.1 Propithecus coquereli | reverse complement strand
AATATATTTGTTGGGCTGATCAGCAGCTTGGACACAGCTGAGGGTGGAATCAGGGCTCTTTAAGATATGTCAATAGAAACTTCCTAGGCCAGGTGCAGCAGCTCATGCCTGTAATCCCAGCACTATGAGAGGCTGAGGAGGCAGGATCTCTTGAGGCCAGGAGTTCATAGCAAGACCCTGTTTCTACAAAAAAATTTAAAAAATGTACCAGGTACAGTGGCATACACCTGTAGTCCCAGCTACTTGGGAGGCTGAGGCAGAAGGATCACTTAATCCCAGGAATTTGAGGATGCAGTGAGCTATGACGATGCTACTGCATTCTAGTCCAGGTGACTGAGTGAGACCTTGTCACCAAAAAAAAAAAAAAAAA
>NW_012144843.1:0-1290 GCF_000956105.1 Propithecus coquereli | reverse complement strand
ATATACCTACTAATTTTTTCTGGAACTATATAATCTGATAGCAGTTACCAATTCAAAGTAGGATTTGGATTTAGAGAAAAGGAAGAAGGGACTTTGTAGTTTTCTTTATACATTTCTCTTTCTCCTGTTTGGGTGTTTTACATGTGTGTATATGAATATGTAACATTTGTCTTTAAAAATTCATTTTTAAAATAATCATATAGTAAATTACATTTTTGTGTGTACAGTTTTATAAACTCTAACATACCTAGATTTATGTCACCACCACAATAATTAGGGTACAGAACAGTTTCATTACCCTAAAACCCCCTCATGTGATCCCTTTACAGTCACAACCTCTCCCTACTCATAACCCTCAAAACCACTGATCTGTTCTCTGTTACTGTTGTTTTGCTACAAAATTTCAAGATTGGCTTTTTTTCACTCAGCGTAATACCCTTGAGATCCAACAAAGATGCTGCCTGTATCAATAGTTTGTTCCTTTTTATTGCTAAGTTATTTTCCATTGTTTTGACCTACCATAGTTATCTATTAATTATTGGAGGACATTTGGATTATTTCTAGTTTCTTGAAAATTATAAATAGAGCTTTGATAAACATTTGCATACTTTTTTGTGTGTGTTCATAAGGTTTCATTTTTCTAGGGCACATGCCCAGGAGTGGAATTACTGGGTCACATATAAAGAGTATGTTGAAGCTTATAACAAATTGATCAGAGCCACAGAGTGGCTGTACACCACGTATTTTTTACAAAAAAAATCCAATTAAAATTATACGGGATATGTGGCCATAAATATTTTCATGAGGCATTTGGTTCTCAAGGATACTTATATTGTAGGGAGCCCTGAATTCTTCAGGACATTTGAAACACTTCTTTCTAGATACAGAAGGTTTGCCAGACAGGCAGGAAGATAAATTAAAATATTTACATGATATTACTTGAGGCGTTGACATTCTGTGGGTCCTAAATTGAAAAACATTCAATGCAGCTTTTATGTATATGAGATTTAGCAATTTGGGACTGATTGAGAACTCCCCTTTCTAAAGTTAAGTCACAGTAACAAGAACAGTAACTTGGAAGCACAAACTGACCTTGGTCAAGGTCGCTAGGTGGCCTAATACTCAAGGTTATTGCAAACTAAGGTATGATTATAGCAAGATCTGGGGTGGAGATGAGAGAGACTTCCAATCCAACATTTGAAAGATTTCCAGCATCTCTCTTACTTGGAAGTCAGGCAGGGCATTAGAAAGCAATCCTTAAACCTTATTTCCTTATCCTTAAACTAGTTA
>NW_012144842.1:0-2775 GCF_000956105.1 Propithecus coquereli | reverse complement strand
GAAAACAGCCCAGCCAATAAAGGAAGACAGTCTTTAACCCAGAAGAGAAAAAAAGAGATATATGAAAATATTGTAATAATTTAGAGAAAAAATTACTAAAAATATCTTAACTCAAAAGCAGATACTAAAACTATCCAGCCATACTAGTATGTAAACACAAAGCTTTTCTGGATATTATATTTGATCATTAAAAGAGAAAGCGTTTTCAAGAATTAATTTTCTATTTTATTCTGTTTAGTTTTGTGTGTGGATGTACTTTCTTTTATCTTTACTTAATGAGAAGAAAGAAAAGAAAATAGACTAGGAAACTGCTAACTCCGGTTATGTCCATCTTCACCCACCAGGGCATTTTTTCAGAGAATCAGGTAACATGGAGAAGGTTTGAAATAAGTTAACATGAGGCTTTGTTTTTTTTTAATAATGTCATATCTCCTCAAAAAGGCAAAAAAATAAAACCAAACCACTCTGCCCACTGAACTGTATAAAACTGAAATCTGGCAGCCATAGAGCATGCTACAGTTCTTTTAAAGACTTCAGGGTCACTGTCATTCTTTCTCTTGGACAGAACCACAAGACACCTAAATATTATTTTATTTATTTTGTTTTTCATCTCCTTCTTGATGATGAACTTTTTGTAGCTAAGCTTCAATTAAGGAAAGAATGAAAAGAAACAGCTCCCCTCTGCAACCCAGCAGAATACAAGCCGGCTGCTGGCTTGGGTGGTCTAAGCAGGAGAGCAGCCAGATTATTCATGTAGCTTAATTTATATCCATTACCATTACAATATGGTGTCTCTGATGCCAGTAATGATTACTTGGAAGTCAGCCACAAGGAGTTTTCCCTCTCTGTCCCGCTCTGGCAGGATGTACCTCTCTGGCCTTTCCTTCCCCAGGCTTCCTTCCATTGTCCTTAACCAAAAGTCTTCCCAAATCATGTTGCAACAAGCCCAGCTCTGTATCCACCGGCCAAAGAAGAAAAAGAAAAACAACAGCACATAAATATATCTGACAAAGTCACCAGGGATTAGAAAACAGAATCTGGCAATAAATATGGTAATTAGGTAATTTGAAACTTCCAGCACAGGCTTCTTTGAAAATGCATTCTCAGAACTGGAGTCCAGAGCTGATTTTTGCACCATTAAGGAGAATTATGAGAGAGTCGAAATTTTTTTTATGATATTTAAGTATTTTTCATTGGCAAGTTAAACACTTGGGAAATCTTAATGATGCAGTCAGGCAAAAGACACCTATTCCCTCCCCAGCCTGCCCAGGGATGGAACTGGCAACTGCAGAGCCAACTCGCCCTCCTCTGGAAGCCAAAATGAAGCTTGGCTTGAGTATACAATGAGCGCTTGGTGGATGCTTAAGAATTCAATTCAGCTGCTAGTGTGTGTGGGTGGTGGGGGGAGTATTTTTTTTCCTCTCATTAAATACTATCAAAGTTTAATTATATTTTACCATTACACAGAGGAGAGTTTTGGATGTTTAATCAATCTACAGGTTGTGGCTCAGCTTAGTGTGTTTGCGGTTAAGAAGCCTTGATATTTTCAAGGAAGGCTTCCCTTTGTGTTTGGGAGAAAAAGAGAGATGACAGCTAAATGAGACTGCTTTCAAGAGGTCCCCTCTACACACCCAAGATGGAGTTCTGAGCACCTCCTGAGCTGCATCTTGGATTTCCCCTTATCCCAACAGGGAGGGCTGTAGGTTGGATTTCCTCTTGTATTGAGAGCGCTGGTTTTCTTGTCTTCCCTCCTCCCACAGCTTCTGCGTTCCTCCTGTTCTGTTTCTTCTGGGATCCTTGCTTCTTCCATAGGTCCTGGCACATGGTGGGCTCAAAACAGATATTTATTGAATAAATGTCGGTGTAAGGCCCGCAGGAATGAAAGAGGCCCTCATGATATAAAACATCAGTGTATTCGGAAGATTTTGTGTTCTATTTCCCTATTAAGGCCATTCACCTGATTCTACGTACTGTCCTAAAATATAATCGTTGTGAGATAGAGCTAAGAGGACCCTAGAATAGTGGCTCTCAACCTGATTTAATGGTCAAAATCACACACAAAAATTAAAATATAAACTTTCTTGTGAAACTTTGGAGTGGAGATCTGAAATACTACTGCTTTATATTATCATTATTATTATTATTATTATTAAGATCCCCAGTTGATTCCAAAACTTTGAAACCACTGCTTTTGAAATTTGATAATTCAATGCTTCTAGTGGATGGATGAAGTCACTGACTGTAGAAAGGAAAGAGACTTTCCTAAGGTCACAAAGCAAGTTAGAGGCAGAGGTAGGACTTGGATCTAGGTTTTCTGATTTTTAGCTGTTTCTTGTACGTTAAATCCTTAAATGCTTACTGAGCACCTATTAGGTGCCAGCATTCTTCTGGGTATTGGACATAAGAGAGAAATAATAATAAAACTCTCCTTTATTGAGCATTTATGATGCATGTAATACTGAGTAAAATTCTCTATATAACATTACCCCTGCAACATGCTTATTATTATAATTGAATTAGAGAATTTCAACTTAAAGAGGTTATCTTGCCCAACAGAAAAATATTGCTTGCTTTCAAAAAGAGGACTCTGCTGTTGAAGCATGAGGTCTCACTAGACAGATAAGATAAGCACCTGAAAAAGTGACTCTACGTGACCTGATGGGGTTTTCTTCCTCATTCGATTGTCTCACTCCCTGCTTTTCCCGGAGCCTGGTAACTTTGATAATGTAACCCCAACTGGGGTAGGAGCTAGACCCTCTTCAGCATAATGAGCTA
>NW_012144841.1:0-1272 GCF_000956105.1 Propithecus coquereli | reverse complement strand
CAGGGTCCCCTGAAGTCTCATGCCTGGCCCGCTGCTCATTCCCTACTCTTACCCGTTAGATTCAGCTGTGGACATTGTCAAGGCAATGCTAGGTTTCAGGGCCATGGTCACAGTCTACTTGCAGAGATGCCGAGATAGCTTGGCTCCTCCGCAGATCCCCTGGCCTCTGCAGCACTTGCTCTAAGGAGGGAAGTAGATTTGGGTTTTCAGAGGCCAAGGCCGAAGGGTCCAGAGAGCAGGCAGCCCTTTCCCTGGAGAGAGGCGCAGCCACTTCCTCCCGAGACCTGGCTCCCCTGACCAGGCCTCGGCTGCCCTGTGCTCTTCTCTTGTCAGGCTGCTCTTCCATTCTCTGCCTGTTTGGCCTGTTGGACACGAGAAGATCTCTAGAGCCAGGGCCTGGGGCTGAGAATTAGGCCTGAGCCTGGAGAGAGGGTGGTTGAGGCTGTAGTCAAGCAAGTGGGGCCAGCTGGGGGCAGGGATGGGTTTTTTTACATGGCTCAAGTCCTAAATGTGTGGATTATCCCCTAACTGCCATTCCCAGGAAAGAGGCCTCACGACCTCCAGGTTGCCAAGAGTCATAGGGCAAACATCTGACCACTGGTTTCTCAGGTGCTCTCTTGGTTGGGTAGGTGTTTCTGGAGCTAAGAGGTGGGGTGAGGGTAGTAGCCACGAGACTATGGTTTATTCTCTTTTTATCTCCAGGGGGCAGGGGGAGGCTTCTAGTTGGGCAACTTTTTTTCCTAAAAAGGCCTGAATCAGACATATAGCCCATGGTTGGGGCAGGGGAAGGGGAAGGGGAAGGAAGGCCAGGGAGAGAAGGAGAGAGAGAGACAGAGAGAGAGAGAGAGGCAGGCAGACAGCTCCACTGACCACAACGACCACTCACCACACTTCTCTGCACAGCAGGCGCCCAGGTTAGGGTCATGCTGCGACACCAAGCGGCTTTCTGGAAGAATAGTGCCTTTCTTCCTCCTGACTTTGGCACACCTTCCTCTCGCCTGCTGTGGCTGCTGCGGGTCAGAGCCTGGTGCTGTCCTTTGCTGAGCTCCAGAGACAACAAGGTCCTCACGTGTCAATGGAGGAGGTTGTGCAGCCCCTGCTTTGCGCTTTGGCTGCCGGAAATGCTGCCAAGTGGTCGAAGGCCTGGGCAGGCTGTGTCCACACTCCCGAGGGGCTCCTAGTGTGTGTCACTGTCACTCTGACTGCAGCAACACCTGTCCTGCCTGCTCTGCACCCTTGTGTCCGTGGCACCAAGGTGCCTTCTCTCCTGCA
>NW_012144840.1:0-2325 GCF_000956105.1 Propithecus coquereli | reverse complement strand
GCGCACCCCTCCTGCCAGCGTCCGCTGCCTGCCCCGCCGCGGAGTTCTCGTCCTGAATTTCCTTTTGTTACGCTTCTTCCCTCTATTTTTGAACTTTTTGTTTGAACATAATTTCAAATTCACAGAAAAAGTAAAAGGAGTACAAAGAACACCCATATCCCCCTCACTCGCCTATTGTCGAACATTTTATCCCTTTTTTAAATGATTATTCGATCGCATCCACGCTCTGCCCCCCGCCCCCGCGCTCACACGCGCACGCACGCACACGCACGCTCGCACGCGCACGCGCACGGAGTTCTCTCGGAGCCGTCTGCGACGGCCGCGTTACGTGCGGCCCCTCACCCGCAACTAGTTCAGTGTAACCTTGGGAACATTCTCTTGCACAACCACGTTAGTTATTAACGTCAGTAAATGGTCCTTCCTGGTATTTCTCTCCAGCACGGGATCCGGCGAGGTATTGTTTAATCGAGGAGCATCCCCACAGGCTTTCTTCGTCTTTCACACATGGACATTTTTGAGGAATTCGTCTCTCCCTCCTTTTCTTCCCTTTTTAAAAAATAGGAAGCTCGTTTCGAGTCTGTCTACTGTTTCTGAATGTGCTCTTCCGGGACCTGCCGTCGGCGTGCGAGGCTCGCCCCGCCGCGCGGGGCGCCGGGGCCGTTCCCTGCCGGGCCGCGTGCCCGGCTGCAGCTGCCCAGCGCTGGCGGACGTCGGTATGTCCAGCCTTTTGCACTGTACCTAGTGCTGCTGGGAGCACTTATGGACCTGTCTGTTGTTGCATGTGTGAGAGTTTCCTTGCAAATGGCATTGCTGGGTTCAAGTTTGTGAATGTTCAACTTTTCAAGATAATTTCAAAATGTTGTCCAAAGTGACTGCGCCAACTTGCACTCCGCTAGCAGTGAATAAGCCTTCCCGCTGCTCCACATCCTCTCCGGCTCTTGGTATTGATGAACTTCTTCTTTTTTTTGACAATCTAGTGTGCAGATAGCATGTGAATTATTGTTTCATTATGGTTTTAATTAGCATTTCTCTGAATTCTCTGATTACTAATGATGTTGAGCATCTTCTCCTGTGTTCAGAGCACGTGGGTGTCATATCCTGTGAGACAGTAGTACCAATGACAGTAACGGCACCTCTTGTAAACTGCTGTGAGCACATACGCCATTTAATCACAACAACAGCCTGAGGAGGGGTGCGCTCACGGTATCTGTTCTACTCGTATATTTTGCCCGTTTCCCATCAGATTGTTTGTCTTTCTCTTGTTGACACCTTCCCATCACACCTCTGTTTCAGCGGCCGAAGGGGTGGTGCCAACTTGCTGCCAGTGGGGATGGAAGTCCAGGCCCCCCACGGGGCCCCCACTGACAGCAAGGCAGAGCTCCTTGTTATCGCAGGGCTGGGTGGGAGTTCTGGCCCCCACGTGGTCTCTAGTGCTACCCCAGGTGGGGCCTCATTACTGGCCTGCTCAGGTGAAAGTCCTGGCTCCCTGCTTGACCTTCTCTGACGCCACCCAGCCGGGGTGCCAGGGCACCTCAGCACAGGCTCCCGAGGGCAGGAGTCTGGGCTCCCCTCAGCTTTCTATGGTGGGGTGAGAGTGGCGTCATCGCTTTTCTGTGACGTTTGGCTGGAGCAGAGCGGTTATTATCTAAAAGCCCTCTGCCGTGCCAGGATGCCCTGTCCCTGGTCCTTTGGCTACACAGAACAACAGGCTTTTGTTGGGGCTTTTATTTTTGTCTGTGCCCTTTGATGTTTCCAGGTTGCTAGTTTCCTCTGCTCCAAATCCGGAATAGATGAGGCAAAAGAAAACCCAGGGAACTCACTGCTGTTCTTCCTTAGGTCCTGAGGTCCCTAGCTGGTCTGCCTTCTCATGTAAAATTATTTTATATATAATTCCCAAGGCTTCTCGTTGTGCTTAGTGGGAGAAATAGGGAAAAGTGTATGTACTCCACCTGCCTAGAAGCAGAACCCTTATTGACTTGTAAGTGTTCTTTATGTATTCTGAATACTAATCCTTAGTCAAGAAGTAGTGTTACACCTATTGAAAATATCATTTCCCAGTTTGTGGCTTTTTAAAAAAAATTCTTTATGGTATCTTTGACATTTGTGTTGACAGATGTTTTTTATTTTAATGTAGTTGTACTTATCAATCTTCTCTTCCTTTTTTATTTTTAGAGTTAGTGGCTTTTGTTGCTTGTTTAAGAAATAACCAACTTTAGGCCGGGCACGGTGGCTCACGCCTGTAATCCTAGCTCTCTGGGAGGCCAAGACGGGCGGATTGTTTGAGCTCAGGAGATAGAGACCAGCCTGAGCAAGAGCGAGACCCCG
>NW_012144839.1:0-1589 GCF_000956105.1 Propithecus coquereli | reverse complement strand
GTTGTTTCCAAAAATTATATGGCCTATGAAAACTCCAATATTTGCACACTTAAGAAACCTGGAAAATTGTTTTAACTTGCTTTAAAAATTTTAACTGTTTCAAAAATGTTCAAATAGTATCAGCCCATATTAAACATGGGTGTTAAAATTTTAAAAGTATAGACTTTCAATAGATAGAAATTTCCAAATTATTTTTTCAACAAAAATATAATATTTGCATAATTTTAGATTAGCTTTAAAAGATAAGTATTACAATTTGGAAAGGATACTCAAAGATACACTTTTTTCATTTGGGTTTACATATATTTGGAAGAACCTTTTCAACTATGACAGCCATTAAAATCAAGTACTATTCAAATAAATTTAAAACATAGGTTTTCAAATTTCTACATCACAAAATGCTAAAGCAAGTTTTTATATTAGAGTGAAGTATCTGATCATATGATTCAAGGCTTAGAATTATGGACTTACCCAGAACCAACGTTCAGCAGCTCAAGGCTCCTGGACTCCCACAGCCATTCCCCAAATGAAGTGCCCATTCTCTTCCTTCTAGGACTCAGCTCCTAGACTGTGGCTGGTCACCCTTTCTGGTAACGGTACAGCATCTCCAATGCTTTATATTCCCATGTCACCATTAGTATAAAAAATTTTGAACATGTACCCCCATTTATTTGTTTAGAAGTTATACACAACTGTTATTCTTCTGATAAATTATCTATATTATATAACATCCACAAAAGTAGAAATTTTAAAAAGGTAAGACAATCCCTTACACAACATGCATGAATCATGAGAGATTCTGCAACATAAGCAGTATTTATTCTTCAGAAATATCGTGGTCATGAGAGACAGAGAGATTTTCAAGTTGAAGTGACAAATGCATGATCCTGGATTGAATTCTGAACCTAAAAGGGAAATTTTGGAGAAAATAAGCCATGTTTGAATGGGATCTGTGGATTCAATGGTAATGTTAGATAAATGTCAATTTCATAATTTTTATTTATGTACTATAAAAACACCCTAAGTATTATAAGGAGTTACAGGACATCATGTCTGCAACTTATTCTCAAGTGATTCAGGGAAAAAAAATACTGCAGTAATATATGCATATTTGTGTGTGGGGGGTGGGTGGGTGTATGTGTATGGAGAGAAAGAGAGAAACAAAGAATGCAAATATGGACAATGCTAACAATTGGGAAGTATGATTGAAGGATTGAAGGATATACTGAGCTCTCTGTCTCTTTGTCCTGCTTTTGCCACTTTTCTGTAAATTTGAAATTGTTTTAAAACAAGAAAAGTTAAAAACGTAATATTAGCAAACAATAAAAACATCCTTTAAAAATGAGACAAAAATAGAAACTAGCTTTAAAATACTATATGTATTAAAAGTACAAAGTACTATATTCATTTTACTAAAATATTAATAACATTTTCAGTATGAGAATATTGGAGATTATAGATATTTTTCCTGTCCTCTTCATTGTGAAACTGTTCCAGAGGAAAACCTTTGGTGATCTTTTTATTAATGAAAAAGATAAAGTTTCCAAATTGTAAAACTAATCCTTCTCTTAAAACATTAGATTTAATAA
>NW_012144838.1:0-1067 GCF_000956105.1 Propithecus coquereli | reverse complement strand
AAGTATCACTGTAACTCATATTTTTTATACCACTTATAATCTCATTAGACTTTTTCACAGGTTTTTTTATATAAAAAATGTAGATTAAAGAGCAAAAACTCTGAAAGACATTAGTCCATTTATTGCTATAGTCTAATATCAGTATGTTTAACTAAACAATTAATTAGTAATTAAGTGCTTATCATCTTTCTAAATAGTTCCTAGTCTATTTTTCTATTATTTAATCAAAGTGTTCCTTCTTTACTCTTGAATGTTCTAAATTGGTATTACTATTGGGTGTTCCTATGAGGAAAGTTTCAATTAAAGCAGATAAAATGGAGATACGTTTTAAAAAATCAACCTAAGTCATTTCAACCGTTCTCAAGAGCATATTTTTAACTAATGGAGCTTGTGATATTTCATCTTTATATTTAAGAGGATCCAGTTTCAGGGTTTTTGTGTGATTGTTAGATTTTATATATTTATATTTGGAAATAAATGAATGTATATCATGAATTATTATAAGATTTCATATGTAATGCCTGCCTAATTATTAATGAGGGCTAAATCATAAAAGGCAACCAATTTCACTCATGGGAAAAAATATGTCCCGTAGCATGCAAAGAGCCCTGGATGATTGATGGCTGCAGCAGAAGAGACGGGGGCCAGCCAAGCTAAAGAAACAAGCAGAGCAGTGTGCAGCTCCAAACCATGGCTGCCTCCCAGTTGCATGGCACAAACACAGTAATTTAGTCTTAACAAGAAAATTAAAAGAAAATCACTATTAATCATGCAGCAAACAAAAACATTTGGTTAAACTAATGAATACCACTTAAAATAGAACAGCATAAATTTTCATTTTTTTTTAAATTCTCAAGTCAAAGATACCTAACTTTAGAAAAGAAAAAAATTTAATTTATTAACTAAGTTAATTTCTTAATGTAAAATAAAAAATACATTTTAATGATGCAAAATTTCAATATAATACAGAATGAAGTAATGTGGAATATCAGAATTACTTTTAATTTCATTAACACAAACACCAATGTATGAGAGCATGGCTCTCATACAAAATAGAGCATGGCTCT
>NW_012144837.1:0-1337 GCF_000956105.1 Propithecus coquereli | reverse complement strand
ATTTATTTAGGTATTCTTTAATGCTTCTAATAAAGTGTGAGGATTTTCTTCAAAACAAAAAAACAAAACAACTAATATAGCTATAAAAATCCATTCTGGTGTTAGGTATTGGGTAGACAATGAGGAATAAGACAATGAGAAATAAGCCCTTAAGGAATTTACAATCCAATGAAAGAGACCAATGAAACAATTATAACACCAAGTGATTAGTGCTGGGATAAAGTATGCAAAGGAGAGAAGAAATGGGAAAAGTATCTGTCTTGGTACTGGGGAATTTGGAGACAGAAAATCATATCCATAGTTAGACTTGAAAGGTGAGTTGGTGTCAGGCAGATTTGGAGAAGGTGTGGAAGATAGATCTAGGCAGAGAAAGAAGCATGTGGAAGATACAGATATGGGAAACTCTGTTGCCTTATAGAAGCAGCAAGGAGAGTTGTCCCACATATGCAGCAAGAGAGAAAGAGAAAGAGAGAGAGAGAGAGAGAGAGAGAAATAGGAGGAAAGATGAAGTTGGAGAGATAATAATTATAGCTAATATGTATCTATGTGCCAGATAGTATTATAAAAACACTAGAGACTTTACGTCATGTAGTCCACACTATTATCATATGAAGAAATCCTTCCATTTTAAAAATAAGAATTCTCAGGCTGAAGATAAATTAAGTACTTGCCCAACACCCCCAAAAAGTAGATGATTAAATTCAAACCCAGGCTCCAGGATTCATGCTGTTAACCACTGCACTGTGTGGCCTCAAGGAACAAGCTGAGACATGTTTAGGGGTTTGTACTTTATCTACAGAACATCTGACAATCGTTGAGGAGTTTTAGGTCTTGAATTTTATCAAAGGAAAAAAAGGCAAATTAAGGATTGGAGGGGGAATGATTCTGCAATCAGTAAGAATGTCTAATCTAAGAGGCTGTTTTAATACAGATCCTCCTCAACTTACAATGGGGTTATGTGACAATAAACCCATCACAAGTTGAAAATATCTAAGTTGAAAATGCATTTAAAACAGTACACTTAGCCTACTGAATAGCATAGGTTATCTAGCCTACCTTAAACTTGTTCAGAACACTTACATTAGCCTATGGTTGGGCAACATCATCTAACACAAAGACTGTTTTATAATAAAGTGTTGACTATCTCATGTAATTTATTGAATAGTGTACTGAAAGTGAAAACCAGAATGGTTGTATGGGGACTTGAGTATGGTTTCTACTGAAGGTGTATTGCTTTTGCATTATCATAAAGCTGAAATACTGTAAGTGGAACTATCTCTAAGTTAGGGACTGTCTGTATTCTATAGAAAGATAGAAGTATAAATAAGGGCAGAAGG
>NW_012144836.1:0-1202 GCF_000956105.1 Propithecus coquereli | reverse complement strand
AATGTTCTTCAATATGGAATTTAACTGTAAATTGAGCACTGTTTTTATGTAGCAAATTCAAGTGGTGGCCTGTGCTTCACAAAAATCACAAAATATTCACATCATAAGTCTAACTTAAAATATAAAAGGATAATCTTATCTATTTTTATTCTCTGGTAGATAATTAGGTTAAAGTTACCTCAATTTGTACTTCATTTCTTCTACACCTTCAATGCTTTTCTTTAAAACAGAACAAGGTTCTCCTGAGGAATTAAAACTGACTCCTGAAAACAACACTAAACTTGAATCAGATAGAATGAGTTTGTCCATTTCTGCTGGTTATTTGCCAATTGACTGCCTAGTCCTTATAACTGCATTAAACTTGGATTGAAACATCTAAAAAGAGGCAATAATATGAATGAGAATCTGATAGGGTATATGGAAGTACTAAATAGGGGTAAAATATTTCAGGGTCTTTTATTTTTTGTTTTCCTTACAAAATCTTAATTCTCCAGGTTTCAACTCAGGCATCACCTCCTCTGAGCATCCATCCCCTACATGTGCCCTCTTATCTCACCTTGCTGGGTACATTCTCCTCTGCTCTTTGCTTATCTCAGTCATTGCATTTGCTGTATACAGTATTTGCCTAATTCTGTGCTTCTCCCATAAGACGGGAAGTAAGAACAATATGTACTAGTCTTTGTAGCTCCACTCCCAGTGCAGTGCTACATACAGAATAGATTCTCAAAAAAAATTTGTTAAACAAATGAATGGAATTCAGTGGAATGGAGAAATATTTACCTGTCTATCTTGCAGGGTTGTTGTGAAGGTCAAAACTATTGATGTACGATAAGTTAAATTAAAACTTTTAAACTTAAGGGCCATGTATATTTTCCCTCCACTTGCATAGCTTTAGTAAAAGATTGGGGATTTGAATTAAACTAAAACTTAAAAACATTATCATGAATTTGGGCTCAAAGATATGCAGTTTGCAAATGGTGACCTTGAGCAGACTAAATCTAACAGCCCTTGCAGGAAGTCATCTACACCAGACATTCACCCTCCTTGGCGTGGCCCTCGCTGAGGTTAACAAGGACTGTGGATGTCTCAGGCTGCCAAAACATAAGGAGATATGACAGGAAACCAAACGGGAAGCTGCTGGCTGCCTTGGGCTCACTGAGATCTGTGTCTAATAAGGCAGATTTGTCGCTGGGCTCTTTGGA
>NW_012144835.1:0-2339 GCF_000956105.1 Propithecus coquereli | reverse complement strand
CTGTGGTGCCGGTTGCTTAGCGACGCGGGCCTCGTCCTCACAAGGGGGGGCCGCCGCCCCCAGGGGCCCAGGCCCGCGGGTTCACTGCACCCCCCCCCCCGCCTGGACTCTCCTCTCCACGGGGCGCTGTGAGCCACACCTGCGCTCCGTGGCTTCTCTGGCGCGGCAGGCGCCTCTTCTCCCTGGGGTCTCCTCTTGCTTCACCCTAGGGGGATCTTAAAATATTTTATTTCTACATAAAACAGTTGAGTTTCCAAAATTAATCTTAATAATTTCGTTTGAGCAAAGTTTACTCCAGAGAGCCCACCTGGGCCCGTCCTGCCGGTGGAGGCTGGCAGCCCCTCCGTGTGCGGCTGGATCTCGCAGGGCCGTGCGTGCCACTCTGTGGCTCTCAGCAGGGTCCTGTGGGAGCCCAAGGGGACATGGTGGCATCTCAGCGCCACGGAGGCGTCCCTCCGGCTCACGTGGGCCCCGGCACGCTATCGCCCCTGTTGATCCGTGTTTGGTGCCTGTTGTCATCTGTTTTGTCACAGGCGTCACGACCTTCTGGAATGATAACGTGCTTCACGTCCCTAATATAAAAACTGCTCGACACGACGCTGAAGACCTTGGCTATGTTACATGAAATGAAAGGGAAACATTACAGATTCTCTAATTAGCGAACCAAGAATATACATGATTTATAATATGTGACCCAGCAGGCGTTTTTCTTTTCTGATTTGACATGTTCAGGTGTTAATTATTTACTGCTATCCCCCAGCCATGTGTGGGAGTGAATTGTGTAGATCGAACTGTGATTGGGTCCTTCCGCCAGGCCGTTCTCAGGAGCCTGCAGTGACGGTGGCTTGGCGAGCACCTTCTGTGAGCAGTGCGCACGGCCCGCAGAGCAGCAGCTGGGCCCGGACTATCGAGTGTAGCAGTTTATAAATCCAGAATTTATCCAATGATTTTGGAGTTGTTCCTTCTGTACAAGAGGCTTTGGGAACAACGGATGTGGATAGCGCAGAGTAGATGCGTAACGTGCCTCTGAATTCCTGGTACAAAATATTGCCTTCCAAAGCAGTCTGGTAGGAAAGACTCTGTAGTTTTTTCTTTGTCTTATTTTTGCAAACAGACGGGCCAAGGACGGGGAGGGAGTCGGGGAGTCGAGGTGAAGGCGCGTGGCATCGGGTCAGATTTGTGTCCCCTGGTGAATGGGATGGCCACAGGGCCAGCACCGAGATGAGGGAGGACTGGGAGTGGTCGGATGCAGGCGGGCAGAGCTTTGCCACCCCTGATGTCTGTCGTCCCTGTAGGACTCGTCCTCTGCCCGCAAGTCAGTTGGGGCCACGGTGACACGCCCCACCCAGCAGGGCCCTGCAGCGGCCACTGCTCCTGTCCATGCAGGCTCACGGCTGGGCGGGTGCCTCGGGGCAGAGCGTGTCCTGAGGTCGCAGCAGCTCTCACGCTCCCGTTCCCACTGCCCCTCCAGGGCGCTAACCCAGTGGAAGGAAAGAACTGAGAGGAAAGAAAGGAACGTGGCCTCTCAGCGGGTGTGACCCCGCCCCCGGGCTCTGGGGAGGGTGGGCTGGGTTGTCTGAGAGAACATTCTGAAAGGAGCTCGAGTTGGGTCCAGTGGGCTTAGAGGCGGTTTTGGACTTGAGCCTGAAAATGGACTTGGGAAGAGAAAAAGAAAAATTCAGATACTTTTAAAAAGGTCAAATACCTTAGTACTTTCTAACTTTCGTTACGTTGTTTATTTTGTGATCATTGCTCTCGCTGCGGTGATTAGTCCGTGGGCTTCTTCTCACTGCCTAAGTGAACCCAGGCAGGAGCGGCCCTCGGGCCCAGGCTTTGGAGTAGAATGTTCTAGACTTATGGAGGGTGCAGCAAAAAGTGACCAAACCTAATTCACTGGAAGGCTGTGGTGCTGGGCCTTATTCGCCAGCCTCACTCCAACGTGTTCACGGGCTCCAGTGGGAGCCCCCGGCTTTCACCAAAGACCGCAGTTGTCAAACTGCCGGAAAGACAGAAAAGCTCTGTCTAAGACGTGTCCACTGCACTTGCTCTGTGTTCTCTGGTTAGGGACCCGCGTGAAAACAAAGCCCTTACATTTTGGCACCTACTAGATGAGTCGCTGGCATGCTCCCCTTGTCAGCAGTGAACGTTGTGTAATCCTGTTTCCTGCCTCACCTTGGCCACTAGCAAGCTCAGGGCAACCTCAGTCCCCCACGGTGACTGGTGACCACAGGCCAGCCAGGGGCTGGCAACACTGACACACCCACTTTCTCTTTATCATGTGCTCCATTTAACAGTCTTCTTTTAGATATATCTTAATTTTTAGAAAATTTTTTGTAATA
>NW_012144834.1:0-10118 GCF_000956105.1 Propithecus coquereli | reverse complement strand
TGAGCCACCGCGCCCGGCCTAAGGCTTCAATCTTTACATCCAGCATTTTATGTATTATTTATTTATTTATTCTTCTTTTCTTGAAAGCCTAGATCCGATGTATTCGTATTTAACTGTAAAATATTTGAGCCATGCCAAAAAGTATATGGCAGATATTCAAGTTTAACAGGTAATAATAAAAATGCTCATCCTCAAAAATATTCAGGGGGAAAAAGAAATCCCAGAAAAATACAGTGTTTGCTTTATTTCTTTCTTTTATGCAGAGGTTAAAACAAGCAAAATTAAACTATATATTGCTAAGAATATTCGTGCAGAACTGTAAAAGAAACCAAGGGAGTTTCTCTTGAGGGGAGAGGCAAGAACGAAGCCAGGCAGGGACACGGGGCTCCCAAGGGACTGTGATGCTGAGGCAGGTGGGGGGTCCGCTGGGGCTCATCATAGCATCTGGTTTCAACCACACACCGTCATTTTACACACCCTTTCGCATGCGTGCATTCCTCTGTGGATACAGGAAAACCCAACCAAAGCGCGCTTCCTATCCTTTCACTCAACGGTCAAGACAGAAGACTTCTGTCACCAGATGTGGGGGCATTTCTTCCCACCAGCAAGCAGTCAAGGAGGGTATAGCTCAGTGGTAGAGCATTTGACTACGGGAAGCAGTCACCTCCGTAGTGGACACTGGCTGGGTGTCCTCCACTCCAGTTCTGACACTGCCTGCCTGGAAATAGGGGCAGATCCCACAGATTCAGCTCAGTCCTCAAAACCGCACTCCACCTCCGCTTCCGATGCCCATCGCAAGCCCCAGGTGCCTCCGAGCCACTGGCTATAAATCAGGGATCCCACCACGCTCCCTTGGCTTTGATTAATTTGCTGGAACAGCTCACAGAACTCAGGGAAACACTAACATTTGAGGCTTATTATAAAGGATGTCACAGAGCACACAGATGAAGAGAGCACAGGGCAGGTGTGAAGGAAGGGGCGTGGACCTTCCATGTCCTCCCAGAGCACCACTGTCCAAGATTCCATGTGTGCAGCCATCCAGTAGCTCCCTAAACCCTGACCTCTGGGGTTTTATGGCGTGATCATTGGCCATTGGTGATCGATTTAACCTTCAGCCCTTCTCCTCCCCCGCCCCCACCCATGCCTGGTTGAGGGGAGGGGCTGAGAATCCCAGCCCTCCAATCCAGCCTTGGTCTTGGCGACCACCCCATGCTGAAGCTGCCTAGGGGCTGCCAGCCACCAGGCAACCCGTAGCACACAAAAAGGCCACTTTGGAGACTCTAAGGACTTTAGGGGTTGTATTCCAGGAAATGCAGACAAAGACCAAATAAATATTCCATAATATTGCAGTTCCATACAGCACTTTTAAAAAACTTTAATTGTGTAAACTATGCATAATGCAAAATTTACTATTTTAACCATTTTTCAGTGTAGAGTTCGATATGTTCACATTTTCGTGCAGCCATCACTGCCATCTATCTTTAGAACTTTCCACTTGAATTAAGCACTAACTCACCACTTCCCCTTCCCCAGCCCCTGACTGCCACCGTTCTGCATTCTTTCTCTGTGGGTCTGACTGCTCCACGTACCTTGTGTAAGGGAAGTACCTTGTGTAAGGGGAGTCGTGTGTATTTGTCTTTCTGAGACTGGCTAATTTCATTTAGCATAAAGTCCTTGAGGTTCATCCACGTTGGAGCATGTGTCAGCGTTTCCTTCCTTTTACAGGCTGAATAATATTCCACCATATGTATAAACCACATTTTATCCATTCATCTGTCATTGAACTCCATGTAGAATGTGTGTGTGTGCGTGTGTGTGTGTGTCTGTCCAAAGAAGGCTGAGTCTGATCGACATAGAATTTTAAAGAACGAAAGTTTAATCCCTTGCTTCTCCATCTGACTCTTTAATTTATCAGGAGGGTGTGTGGTGTGTGGTGTGAGGTAGGGCTAGGCCGCCTGCCTTGAATTCCTGCACTTCTGAGAGCTGTGGGAAATTCACTCCATCCTACAAGCTTTTGTGCAAACCCATTTTGTGCAGGGCACAGTGGGGTGCTAAGGTAGATCATCTATTCTTGTATTTGCCAAATATGAACTGCACTTCCCAGATGTGTTGCTAGGGCCTGGGGTGTAGCTCCATGAAGACAGATGTAGATGCTGCCCCCACTGGTGCTGGCTGGAAGACAGGGACAAGTCTGCATCAGAGGAGGGAGTGGTCACTTCCGGATCTGTGGGGGTGTGTAGAGAAGGATTTGCATGGACCCTTTGGTCTGGGTCCCCAAACATGGATAGGCTTTAGCCAGAGATGAGAAGGGGGGCATTGCACTGAGGGGACCAGCTTACTCAAAGGCCCAAGAGCTGAACATGGGTATCCTTTTGAGGTTTATCAGTTAGAGAGTGTTCAGCTGCAGGCAGCAGAATTCCTCAACTATGGTGGCTTAATAATAAAGACATTTAATTATCTCCTGTAAAGCAAGCTTCAGAGGAAGTTATTTCTACAGCTTAGTGGAGCCCCAGGTTCCTTCCAGCCCTGTGTGTGTTGGCTTTTGGCCTTATAGTTTCGAGGTGGCTGCCTCAGCTCCAGCCATTGCATCCTTTCATGGCCTTCAGAGGCCGGAGGCAAGGGGGGCAGCCAACGTGTTAAGAGTCTGCTCCTCATGTCCATCTCTTTTTACCAGAGCGTGCATCTCCCCCAGCCTCCCCTGACGTCTCATTGCTGAAAAGTCAGGAAGCAGCTACAGACCCACCACTGGAAATGGGATTCCCTGACTGCTTTGAACTGGTCAGGATTCATCCTCCAGAGCTGAGCTGCCCGGGAGAACTCTGCATTGATGGAAACGTTCTAGGTCTGGGCTGTGCAGTGTGGTGGCAGCCACCAGCCATGGGGGCTCTGGAGCACTTGAAATGTGGCTAGTATGGCTGAGGAACCAAATGTTTATTAGAGGTCATTTTAATTAATTTAAGTTTAAACACGTGGCTGGAGGCTACTGCAATGGCCAGGCTGCTCTGGAGGCTGGGCCCTTTGCCTCTGGCTGGGCGAGGTCTGGTTCTGTCCACGGGGAGAGGGAGGATGACTGCTGGGGATGTAACCAGGGCGTCCGCCCCAGGCAGAGCTGCAAGCAGATGAGGAGCCAGGTGTGTGAGGTGGGGGGTGAGGCATTAAAGGAGGGCTGGGTGGCCTCAACACCTCCAGATCCTTCCCCACTCCCCCTGCGAAGTGGCCAGTGCTGGGCTCACAGCCCCGTGACCTTCAGCGCCGCCCTGAGCACTGCAGAAAGCTCAGCCCCTCCCCAATGTCTCCGACCACTCTCTGGTTCTGATTTCTGCCCAGACCCCTCTTCAGGGCCCCCCAGCTGGGACCCTCCTACTGCAGAGCACCAAGGAACTGACTCGCAGCAAATTCCTAGTGTCCTGAATCACACTGTCTTGCTGATCTCCCCACGGGCAGAGGGTCCCGGCTGGATGCTTACAGACGCTTCTGGGGTGAGCCTGTGGGAGGGCGCGGTTAGCCTGCTTCATAGGTGAGGAAGGTGGCCTTGTCCCTCTAGCTGGTAGGTTGCCCGGAGCCCACACGGCCTCCTCTGCAGCCCACAGGCCCCAGCCCACAGCTGGGGGCGAGCAAGGGGAAACAGGGTCTGGCGCGTTGTTAACCTTGCTGGCCATGTGCTGGGCGGTGGCGCTGGTGTCTGTGCGGTCCGCGAGGACGGACACTGGGCGGAGGCCCTGCCGGGCTAGGCCTCACTTGGTGTGCCCATGGTCCTGTGAGGGAGCCGGGGGGGAGGGGCAAAGAGCCATGACTCGAGGGCGGGAAACTGAGGCTCAGAGGGTGGTGACATGGCCAGGGTCGCACGGGGTGCTGGGGGCCGAGTGGGAAGACGAAGAAGCAGTGGACACCAGTGCCCCTCCTGCCTTGAGGGGAGCACTTGGGCTCTGGGGTGAGGACTGGGTTTGAATCCTGGCTCCGCCTCTTAACAGCTGTGCAACATTGAGCCAGTTGCTTTACCTCTCTGTGTCTCAGTTTCCTCATCTACAAAACAGGTATCATAGCAATGCCTCATGGGGCAGGTGTGAGCCCCACATCTGCTCATGGTAAATGCTCAAAAACAACGACTCACGTTGGTGTGGCCAGCTCTGGTCTAAGCACTTTCTGTACCAACCCACAGTGAATCTCCACAGTTATTGCCCAAGCAGCTGCCGCCGTCTTCATCTTATGTTTGGGAAACCAAGGCACAGAAAGATAAATTACTGGCGCCGGAGCTCACACACGGGACGGCCCAGAGCACAGATCTGAGCCCAGGAGGTTTCCCAGGCGAGGCTGGTTTCTAACGCACTGACATCGCTGGCACCCGCATCCCTGGGATGCTGACTCATCTGCGGCTCCCGTCTCTGCCGAGGCCCGGCGCCTGCACCCCTAACCCCTCATGGCGTCGGTCTCCACCTCTCTGCCTGGGAGACTTCTACTCCTGCCTGCAGTCCCAGGAAGTTCTGAGTGGTCGAGTTCATTTGTTTGGCTGTTCATTCATTTATTCCCATCCTCATCCAATGAGGATCTCCCGAGCCCTGCCACGAGCCGACTCTGCTCTGTGAGCACGACCTGGCCTGTGGGACTCAGTCTGGTGGAGCTGACAGGCATCAGGGAAACTTGTGTCATGAGGGCAGTCCCAAGAGGCCCTCGTGGGGGGTGCTGAGGGACGGCTTCCTGCATCGGGCTGAGTGGCCTGAGAAGCCTCTCAAACGAGGTGGATTCTACTTGGAACCAGGGGACAGACAGCAGGGACAAAAAGGAAATTACCTTTGAGGGCTGCACATGAGTTAGACACGGTGTAGCAAGGAAAGGGGCAACGGTGTGTCGGGCAGAAGGAACGGCAGTTGCAGAGGTGTGGCATGTGCGGAAAACACCAAGCAGCCTGGCGCGGCTGGGGCTGCAGGAGCACAAGGGAAGCTGAGCTGGCTCTGAGCTGCCTCCGCCCCCCCTCCGCCACCATCCAGTGCACAGCTGACCTCCCTGGCAGAGGAGAACCCTCCCTCCTTGCAGCCCCGCCCTGGGGAGGAGGCTGATGCCGGCTGGCGCTTCTGCTCTCTCTCTGGTGGGGCCAGGCCACCAGCTAGATCAATGAGCAGCCAGTGCAAAGATGTCAGTAGCAATTGGATAGCACCCTTGGCATGAGCTTTATCTGCAACAATACGTCTTTATTAATGATGCTTTTAATGGTGCAACCGAAAGTGCTGGCAGAAACTGTCAGGGCCATCCGTCCCCTGGGTGCGCACTTTTCATTCACTGCTGCAGCCCTAGCTGGGGTGAGGCCTTGTGCTTTGCCTGCTGAAACCTCAGTCTCCTGGCCTATAGAATGTGAATCTGGTGTGTTTCAATTAGGTCTTGCACCACAATAAACATCCCCTAAACTCAGGGCTATGAAACAACTTTATTTAGCTCACAATTCTTTGGGTTGGAGATTTGGCTTGGGCTCAGCTGCTCTTGCTGTCTGACCTCAGCTGGGACGTCTGGGCCTTGCTCCCAAAGAGGTCTATCGCTCTCCAACAGGCGAGCCCGGGCTAGCTCACGTGGCGGCAGAAGAGTCCCCAGCACGAGAATGGAAGCTGCAAGGCCCCCGGACGCTAGTCTTAGAGCTGGTGCAGCGTCACCTCTGCCTTGTCTCATTGGCACTGCAGTCGCATGACTCGAGAGAGGGGAGATAGAGTCCTTGTTTAATGGAAGTTGCTGCAAAAAATTTGCAGTCGTATTTGCAATTTACACATGGTGAAAAGCAATCTTGCGTTCTGTCAGTGAGCGTGTTCTGAGCTCCCCCGATATGCCAGGCCTTGTGCTGGGTGTTGCTGGGGCCACACGGGAAAACCTGACTTGCTTTTTCTCCCCAGGAGCCTCTGATTTGATGTGGGGGCAGATGCAGTCAGACAGGGGCATGTCCAAGGTGCTAGAAGTCAATGGAAGGTTTGGCCTAACAGAGAAATGAGGTCACAGAGGAGGGATGTGGGGAATTAACTCCGAAGGGCTTTGTAAAGTGTCCTATGGCTTCAGGGGACAGGAGCTACCATTGATTCTGCACTGACCCTTCACCAGATGTGTTTGTGGTGGCCTTGTCGGCTCTGCGTCACTAGCTGGGCGAGGTCACACACCTGCTGGGTCAACTAGCTTTAACCCTGATGATTCAGTAGGTGTTACATTCCCAGGTGAGCCAATGACGCTCAGGCCCCCAAACGTAGGCATGTGTGCAGGGGAGCCTGGGGAGGGGGCTGGGGCCTGGGGGTGGTGGCTAAATACAGGCAGTAAGGGGGTCTCCAGGAAGCACATCCTCTCCCTGGCCAGGGCCTGCTTTGTGGGAGCCGCCTGCTTCCAGCCCCTGCTCTGCCCTGGCCTTGCCGCCAAGCTCTCCGGTGGGTCTCAGAACCTTCCTCTCTCTTCTGATGTGTTTGTTGTGTGTCAGTCTTGCTGAGAAGGGAACGAGAGAGGCGCATCCCTCAGCCGCTCCTTGTCACCTGGAGAGGAAGGCCTCAACGTTTCCCAGGCTGGGGCCTGCCCCAGGCGGCCACAGATGGGCTGTGGGCACCTTCTGGACGGCAGGGCTGACGAGAGCAGCGGCAGCAGCAGTAGTAGCAACGGCTTCGTTCGCTGAGCCCTGTCCTGGGTTTGCCTCCTTCACTTCACATGACAGCCCAAGGCAGGGGTTATGAAGCCTGTTGTGCAGATGAGGTAACCAAGGCTCAGAAAGGTGAAGTGGCTTGCCCGAGATCACGCACGCGTCACGTGGCCCCAGGTAGGCCCTGCTCAGCCTCACTAAGCTGGTCCTCCTCAGGAGCTGGGAGACCGAGCCCAGTGGGGACCAGGCCAGTTTTGGGTGCCATGGCACTGAATTTCTACAACCAGCTCTGATGCAGGGCTGCTGTCAGCCACCGTCTTGGAGATGGGGAACTGGGACACAGAGAGGCAATGCAACCTGCCCAAAATCACACAGCTGGTAAGCGGCAGAGCCAGGAATCGGTCATGAGCAGTCAGGACTCTGAAGAGTCCTGGCTCTCAGCCGCCATGCTAGGAACATTCCAGGTTCCAGGGCCTGTGTGGGGAGCCAGGTTCAGAGGGGCCAGCCCAACTATCTTTTCCCTTTGGGATGGTCCATTTCCCAAATCTTTGCTTCCTTGGGGTCCCTTCTGACCCAGCCAGAGGACAGAGAAAAAGCCCCACGGAGGTAGGTCTGACAGGTGGGAGGCCGGGGAAGGATGGAGGGGAGGGGGGCCCAGATCTGTCCACTCTGAGAGCTGCGTGCTCCTGCAGCTGCCTGCAGGCCCTGGGATCCCCGTCCTCCAGTCTGGGGTCTTAGAAAGCGCTCGCTTTATGGCAACAGTAGCAACAATAACAGCTCAATTGTCATTTCCTGATCACTTACTAAGTACCAGGCACTTGCCTAAGAGCTCAGTCCTGGGAGGCAGGAGCTGTGACTGCTCCCATTTCACAGAGGAGAAAACAGGCACGGAGAGGGTTAAGAACGCACCTCCTCAGCTAGCAAGTGGACAGGCCAGAGGTTAGATTCTTTGCATCCTGGGCCCTTCACTGCTGGGGAAACTGAGGCCTGGGGAGAGGAAAGGACTCACCGTAGACTCCCAGTGCTTAAACAGAAGAGCTAGGATCAAACACACAGGTACTGTGGACGACGGAGATGGGGAGGCCCTGCGCCCTGCACATATTCCTTCAACTCCCTGGGCCTCAGTTTCTCCATCTGTAAAATGGGGCTGCTCAGGGAATCAGTTTGAAGGTTAAACGAGCGAATACATACAAAGCATTCGGGACAGTGCCCGGCACGTGATACGTGCTCAGTAAAGCTGGCTGTCACCATTGTGTTAGTCACTCACAGACGTGGCGCTGGCATGGCAAGTCTCGCGGCAAGCCAAGGAGCGGCTGGCACACTCTTCCTGGTTTGCAGATGAGTCCACTGAGGCCTGGAGGGTGAGGAGAGAATGTGGGGTCCCTGAGCCGGGGCAAGGGAGTGGGTGTGGGCGGTGGTGCCCTGCAGTGCCCGTGGGGGTGAGTCCAGGCCACCTCAGCACTGCCAGAGAGGATAGCCGGGCCACGTCAGTCAGGCCAGTGGGACGAACTGCCCCGTGTCCACCCACCGGCCCACTCAGGCCACGTGGGTGTCTGAGTGTCCCCTCACTGAGCTCCCTGTCCTGGTCACCGGCTGTGCGGGCCGCAGCCAGGGCTGACCATCCTGGCGGGGATGGGATGTGTGCCCCAGACCCCTGGGGGTGCTCCCTTGGTGGCGGGTGGGGGCTTCCCAGCAGGGAGTCTCTGTGTTTAGGGCAAGGGGCCCCTTCGCACTTCACTGACCAAAAAGCCAACATGATGCCACCACTCACAGGCCGCTACGCCGTGCAGTCGCCCCCCATGCTGCCCAGCCAGTCCCCTCACAAGCAGACGGGGCAGGGAGCAGCGTCGGCCCATTCTGCAGATGGGAACGCTGCCCTGGGAGGCGCAGCGGCGCAGCCGGTGAGCAGCTCGACCAGCACCGGTGAGGGGACTTCATCATCGTCAGCTCATTGCTGGGCATGCTGAGGTGCAGAGAGGCTCTGTATCTTGTCCAGGGCTGCTTGGTCAGGCCGTCCAGCTGCAGAGGCTGCGGAAGTCGCCACGGCACCGTCAACCTCACACGGCCTCCCCAACCCCCTGCCCACACCTGCTGGACCCCGTTCCCTTCCGCCTTCTCCGCCAGCTCACCTGGGACACCTCAGCCTTCACCCCACCCCAGGCCATTGGGGGCCACCTCTGAGGGGACAGTGACTTTCCCAGGCTTCAGTGTGCCCATCTAAGAAATGGCCTCACAGCCCTGTCTCGGGAGGCGGGGGTCTCCAGGTGGGCTCAGGCGCTGTCCCAGGCTCCCAATGCCCCCTCCCTGCCCCTGCCACATCCTTCTGGGGCTGGTCTTGGAAGCACTGACGGGGCTGCCAGGTGCTGTGGGGACCCGGCGCAGCCTCACCTCCTGGCCTTGGGAATGTCCTGGGCCTGGGGCCCTTCCTGTCCTAGGTGTCCTCATCTCGCCCGCTGTCCTCCCAAGGGACAGCATCTCCAGAACCCGAGCTAGGGATTTGGGGTGCTTCTCACTGCTCCCTCTCCCTGCCTCGGGCCCTTCTCCCTTTGAACCGTCTGTCTTGCTGTGGAGGGAGCTATTCATAGCCAGGATGATGCAAAATTTATAAAGCGTGGCTGGCGGGGCCGAGTCCGCCCCCAGCGCGTGGCCACGTGGCACCCCCCAACCCTGGGCGGCTCTTCCGTGCGAGAGTGTGTGAGTGCGTGGGAGAGTGTGCGATCATGTGTGTGGGAGTGCTGGAGAGTGTGTGGGAGACTGTGATTGTGAGAGTGACTGTGTGTGTGAGAGTGTGTGTGGCTGTGTGACAGTGTGTGTGACAATCAATGAGAATGTGTGTGTGTGCGAGTGTATGTGAGAGAACGTGTGTGTGTGAGAGAAGATGTGAGTGTGAGAGTGTATGACTGCGTGTGAGTGTGAGAGAACATGTGAGAGTGTCTGAGTGTGCGAATGTGCAAGCGTGAGGGTGTGTGAGAGAATGTGTGATTGTGTGTGTGTGTGTGAGAACGTGTGAGTGTGAGAGTGTGAGAGTGTGCGAGCGTGAGGGTATGTGAGAGAACGTGTGAGAGTGTGAGAGCGTGAGAGTGTGCGAGCATGAGGGTGTGTGAGAACGTGTGAGTGTGAGAATGTGAGTGTGAGTGTGCGAGCGTGAGGGTGAGTGTGAGTGGGAGCATGAGGGTGTGTGAGAGAACGTGTGACAGTGAGTGTGTGAGAATGTGTGAGTGCGAGCGTGGGGTGTGTGAGAGACCGTGTGAGAGTGTGAGAGTGTGAGTGTGAGTGAGTGTGAGAGCGTGAGGGTGTGTGAGAGAACGTGTGAGGTGTGAGAGTGTGAGTGTGAGTGTGGGAGCACGAGGGTGTGTGAGCGAACGTGTGAGAGTGTGCGAGTGTGCGAGAGAACGTGTGAGTGTGAAAGTGTGCGAGCGTGAGGGTGAGAGAACGTGTGAGAGTATGCGAGTGTGCGAGCGTGGGGCGTGTGAGAGAACGTGAGAGTGCGAGTGTGCGAGCGTGAGGGTGAGAGAACGTGTGAGAG
>NW_012144833.1:17274-20842 GCF_000956105.1 Propithecus coquereli | reverse complement strand
CCCATGTGGCTTCCATAGGGCTACTTAATGTCCTCATAACATTGCAGTTGGAGTGAGAGTTACTAAAAAACAAGGCAGAAGATGCAATGTTTTTTATAAACTAGCCTTTGTTGTCACACAGTGTCATTATATTCTATTGGTCATGTGGGTCAGCCCTATTTAATGTGGTGGAGCATGAACACTAGAAAGACCATTAGGCACCATCATGGATACTGACTACCAAATGTCCCACACTCATTTTGCACTTGCAATGGACTGAATGTTTTATTTCTCCAAATTTATATGTTGAAATTTTAACCTCCAAAGGGATGGAATTAAAAGATAGGGCCTTTGGGGGGTGATTAGGTCATGAGGTTAGTGCCTTCATAAGTGGGATTAGGGACTTTATGAAAGAAGCCCAAGGAGCATGATTGTCCCTTCCACCATGTGAAGTTGCGGTAGGAAGGTGTCCATCTGTGACGGAAGTGTCCCTCACCTCACACCAAACCTTCCAACATGTTGATCTTGGACTTCCCTGCCTCCAGAACTGTAAAAAATGAATTTCTGTTATTTGTCAGCCACCCAGTTTATGGCATTTTTATTATAGCAGCTCAAACAAAGAAGATACTTTTAAACAAGAAATCACACATTTCTGCAAGGAACTATGGTTCTTTTGATATAAAATACATGTCACCAAAAAAATTGGCAGTAGTATAGGGAATGACTATTACAATAGCTGTTCTTATTTCTACTTGTCTCTTAGAATAGTAATTTGCCTCAATTATTGTCTCTGATGGGGGTTGTGCTAGATGTGAACCAGGTATGAGGTTGTTAAGGGTTAATTTCTGCTTCCATGGAAATTATAACTGGTGTGCCCTGGTTTTAAGTGACTTCCTGCGTACTGACTGTTGGAGGCAATAGCTCAAATAAACACCTTTCTTAGGACAGAAGCCTTATGCTAGGAGCAGAAAACCTTTTTGATATTTAACTTCATCTGCATTAAATACACCAGAAAATGTTTCTAATATTTAGGAAAATACATTTTGAGAATATACTTTCCTGTGATAAAAAGAGTGTCCATTTAAATGAAGAGTGATGCTGAAAGTATAAGTACATTTCTTTTCACATAACAGAGATTAGGGTCCAGCTTATTAAGGGTTTGTTTTAGTTATTTCCATTGACAACAGAATGTAATAATTAAAAATGAGATAATTAAGGCAGAGTTTCTGACCTCAAGGAACCATCAACCTAGTCGTAAAGGAAATCACAGGAACACAATTTTAAGGCAAATGCCAATTGCAGTAAGCAATAATAAATGCACAGGACATTATGGAAGTATTTAGAAGGCATAGTAAGTTAACCTGATTTGAAGAAGCACAAATCATGAAGAGCTGACTGAAATGGTAACACTGGAACTGAATACTGAAGGAAGAGTCAAGTTAAAAAAATGTAACAGATGGAGAAGGTAGAATGTCAGAGAACAGCGGAGGGCAGCATTAACAAAGGCATGGAGAAGAGAAGCAGTATGTTGTCTGGATATATTCAGGAAGTAGCAGGCCATTGGGGGTTGTTTAAGCATGGAGTATAAAGGAACAAATGACCAAAAATGGGAGAATCTTCTGACATGGATAATATGGAGGGTTCTATAGTATGGCTATTTGCACTGTGATATATTTAGACTATGGATTCTAGAAGGTGGGGATCCAGAAAAAGACTTAAAGCACAGAAAATGCGTGTTAAAATGTAATTTTTAAATAGGTCACTCTGGTGGCCTTGACAAATGGATCTGAGACAAGGAACCAGAGGGTGGGACCTCCAGCGCAGGCAAGAAGTAATGAAGACCTAACAGAAAACAAAGAGAAGAAGGATACAGAGCACAGTACAGTTTAATATATGCCATATATAATTCTACAGGACTTCAGGATTTCTTACATTTAATGAGAAAGAAGGGAAGGCAGTAAACAATTGGGCTCAGTCTGATATCCAAACCCTAAGCTTTTATGTTTCTATTTAACAATTTAAAGTTTCTGTACAAAATATAGGTACCATGAGAATTGACCAGCATTTCTTACTTCTGTGTATTCCTTGTGTTAATGGGTTTCAAATGTTGCATTCTTTTTCAATTGTGTTACCTGCATTTCCCACTCCAAAAAGAGGGTTAAAATTAAAATAGTACTAAAATTTGACAGGGTTATGTTCCTCCCCACATTGACTGGGCATACAGGCTAATACTTTTTTTAAATTTGACATTATCTGACTATGAAGAGACTACATTTTTTCTTTATAACCTTATTCATCATTTAAATAAAGTACCTTACAGTTTCTGGAAGCATAGAAGAAGTGCAAGATTGTCTTGATTAAAAGCTAATGAGTAATTTCTCTTCTGGAAGCTTATACTACATAAATTTGAAACCTAATGTCTTAGTCCATTTTCTGATCCTTTAACTGAGTACCTGAGACTGGGTAATTTATACATATATATACACACATCTATAAAAGAAATTTCTTATAGTTCTGGAAGTTGGGAAGACCAAGGTCAAGGGGTGGCATCTGGTGAGGGCCTTCTTGCTAGTGGGGACTCTGTAGAGTCCTGCTGTGGCACAGGGCATTACATGGCGAGGGGGGATGAATATGCCAGCTCAGGTCTCTTCTTTTGCTTATAAAGAAACCAGTACCACTCCCACAGTAATCCATTAATCCATCTTCACGACCCAGTTTACCTCTTAAAGACCTCACCCCTCAATACATTCACATTGGGGAAGTTTCAATATCAGTTTCAGAGGGGAAAAGCATTCAAACCATCGCACATAATATTGAGCTAAAATCTTACTCTGGACATCGTCAATGCCTATTATTAAAAAAATTATTCAACTGTTGAGTTTTCCCTTGGTTCACTATCAATAAATATATTTTATCTTAATTAAAGAAATTATGTTATCTTAAAATCTTACATACCTAAAAAGAAAAAAAGTTGAAAACTTATTCAAATTGCACATAACTTCACCTTTAATTTTAATCGTGAGTTAAACAAAAGTGCTTCTTAATGTTATCTAGGAGTAGCATGAATATGATAGTAACACCAATAGGTTTGGCAAAAGAACATGGAATGTCAGTAAATCTTGTTAAAGACTTTTGAGAAATATACTCAATGATTCAGAAGAAAAAATTTGCCTAATTAGTCATCTAAAATGACTTGAAAGAGTCAAGGAAACAAATGTATACACCCACAAACAAATTAGCTCAACTGTCATCTAGGAAGCTAACTTTTGTGTAACTCAGATGAGGAGGAATTAAGCTTTCAGTTCTAAAAAGGAAAAATCCGTTTTGTTAAAATTATATTTAATAGATGTCATAAAATGCAGATTTACAATTCTAGGTTGGGAACTATATTGCTTCGGCAAGGAACATTCCTTTTCAAAATGGATACAAATCTTATTTGGACAGAAACATTGTGAAAACTGCTTTAGAGATCTAGAAACATGCTGACATTTGTCAAAGGAGATTTTTATCTGTTGGAGATACACAGTGCTTACAAGAAACTTGGACCCCTAAAAATGTAATACCACAGTTAAAAGGCAATCTGTCTGCA
>NW_012144833.1:13327-14199 GCF_000956105.1 Propithecus coquereli | reverse complement strand
AAAAAAGAAAACAGAAAGGGACGGTCATAGGTTTTCTCTTTAGTAACTTATTTTTACTTTTGTGAAAATGTACATGCATTGGCACTTTGAATATCACTTTGTGAAAGATAGAATTTGAAGAAATTTCCAAGTGGTAAACATAACTAAAATGAAATTTGTTCTCTTTCTCATGAAATTCATGAATATATATGAACACATGTGCCTACACATGTGCGCACACACACACAAACACACACGTATACTCTACTACTCTATCTGTTAAAATTCATTATAAAAGATTTTTTTTTTAGAAATAGCTCTTTAACTATAGGAAAATCTTCAAATGTTACTATTTCTGGAGAATGAATATCTGCCTTGTGCTCAAATTGAGACTAAAACAGAGAGAGAGGTGTGACATTTCCTCTCCCTGAGAAGCTAATCACAGCAAAGACTTAACTTATGTTTTAATGTGACTTTTCATTTCCCTTAGTAACACATTCAGAAATATACTTTCAATGCTTTATGAAGGTCTTTAGAACTAATCTTCACAATGTTCTGTTATTGCTTTTGTCCCCCATCCATCCATTAATTATCATGAAGACTCAAAAATCTCACTCTTAATGTATGCCTGTGGGAGTAGAAAGGTAAAAAATTAAAAAAAAAAGAAACAAACAAACAAAAAGCTGACTGAGGTAAACATTGACCTCAGTCAATACTTTAAGGTATAACGTATTCATCTAGCTTCATTATTTTTCTTAAGTTTATTGCATTGTTCCAGCACCATTTGTTGAAAAGACATCTATCCACTGAATTATCTTTGTGCCTTTGTCAAAAATTAATTGGCTATATTTGTGTGGTCCCATTTCTGAACTCTGTACTTCATCCTATGAGAT
>NW_012144833.1:11058-12007 GCF_000956105.1 Propithecus coquereli | reverse complement strand
AATAGACAACATACAAAATGAGAGAAAGCATCCATAAGCTACACATGTGACCAAAGGCTAATATCCAGAATCTACAAATAACAAACAAATCAGTAGGAAAAAAAACAAACAACCCCATTAGAAAGTGGGCAAAAGACATGGACGGAAGCTTTTCAAAAGAAGATAGACAAATGGCCAATAATCATATGAAAAAAAATGCTCAATATCACTTACCATCAGGGAAATGCAAATTAAAACCACAATTAGATATCACTTTACCCCAGTTAGAATGGCTTTTATTAAAAAGCCCAAAAACAATAGATGGTAGCATGGATGCAGGGAGAAAGGAACACTTTTACACTGTTGGTGGGACTGCAAATTAATATAACTTCTATGGAAAATAGTATGGAAATCCTCAAAGAACTAAAGTAGATCTACCATTTGATCCAGTAATCCCACTACTGGGTATCTACAGAAAGGAAAAGAAGTCATTTTATCAAAAAGACCCTTGCACTTGAACGTTTATTGCAGCATAATTCACAATTGAAAAGATGATGAATCAATCTAAGTGTCCATCAATTCATGAATAGACTAACAAAATGTGGTATATGTATACCATTGAGTACTACTAAGCCATATAAAAGGATGAATTAATATCTTTGCAACAGTTTGGATGGAAATGGAGACCATTGTCCTAAGTAGACTATCTAAGGAATGAAAAAAGAAACATCACATGTACTCGCTATTACACTGGAACTAACTGATGAGCAGACATGTGCATGCAGGGAAGTAAAACTCAGTGGAAATCAAGCAGGAGGGAGGGGGAAGGTGAGGATGGGCAAAAACCTGCATAACATGTACAATGAACACTATTTGGGTGATGGGCACACTTATAGCTGTGGCTCAAGCATTACAAGTGATCCACGTAACCAAAAACATTTGTACCCCCTTAATATTTTAAAATTAAAAA
>NW_012144833.1:7413-9193 GCF_000956105.1 Propithecus coquereli | reverse complement strand
TATACATACATTAAAACATGTTTTTGTTTTCTCTTGGGTAAAGTGAGAACTTTAAGATGCTTAGAAAACAATCTAAGTGCATATTCATGTTGATAACAGATGTTTAGGTCTGGTCTATGACTTTTAGCTGTATCTTAGAAGTTTGCCTTTATTAAATCTTTCTAAGACTTTCCACTTGACTTTCTTTGGGGGAAAATACGACACCAACTCTTTTTTCCTTTTGCATTCAAATTTCATCAATTAACGTAATGTTTGAACGACCAGAATGTATGTGTTTGTAATTTTTACAACTGTCTCTTGATAAGCATACCACTGAAATGTTGAGAGCAGGAGAGCATGAACGTGCTAAATGGTGAGCAACCGGCCCCTGGCCACAGGCTGTGGGCAGCAATATGCACCACAGAGATGACCAAAAAATGCTGACTCTTCAGACCATCAGCTAAGGGCCCAGTTATATGACTACGGTTTCAAATCCCTATATTACAGCTAATAGACAAGTTGTAGAAATCTAGAGGCTAACCTATGTTTATATCCTTATCAAAGATCTGGCTTATATACTTGAGTACAGCATAAGTAAAAGCTAACCATAACAACCTATAGTCAGACAGACCTAGATTTGAAAACCAACTCTATTTTTTCTTATTCTTTGGAGACCTCTGAAAATTTATTTAACCCCATTTGTAAAATAAAGACAAGCTCACAAATAAATAAATACATACATAAATAAATAAATGAATAAATAATAGCATAACCTCACAATATCCAACTACAATAGATTTGATTGATTATTAGAAACAAAACATGAGAATCATATCACACAGTGTGGCACCTGATGGCAAGTGTTTAATAATTGTCCTTCACTATCATCTAGAGACTTAAAGCATTATCAAAATCAAATACCCAGAGTCCATGTTGTTCTCCCTCTCAAAACTTATTAAATCTTAATTACTTTAATTAAATGTGGCCTGGAGATATTGAAAAGCAGGATCCTCTATCAGTCTTATGGGAAATGCAGAAATTTAGGGCCCAGGACAACTGATATATCTCTTACACTTTGCCAAGCTCCACAGATGTTATTTTTTTTTTTTTTTTTTTTTTTTTTTTCAGGACAGGATCTTGCTGTGTCGCCCAGGCTGGAGTGCAGCAATGGTGTGATCATAGCTCACTGCGGCCTCCAACTCCTTGGCTCAAGTGATCCTCATGCCCCAGCCTCATGAGTAGCTGGAACTACGGACATGCACCACCACACTCAGATAATTTTTTAAACTTTTTTTTAGAGATGTGATTTTGCTATGTTGCTCTGGTTTCCAACTCCTGGCCTCAAGTGATCCTCGCACTTGGATCTCCCAAAGTCCTGGGATTTCAGGCATAAGCAATTACACCTGGCCCCCTGGTGACTTTTGTGTACGTTCAGCTGAAGCACTGGACTACAAGTAACACTTAGGGAGATATCAGGGAATCATTGGAGTTCATCAGTGCAAAGACAATTTTCCGAAGTGTTTAGGTTGTAAGCTTGAGCTTCCTAGCACCACAAATGTAATATATTTAGGGTTCTCACAGATATTAGAAATAGCTACTCATTCTGTAAATCCTTATTCATATCCCTTATTATCCTCAATTATATTAATTTAGCTAATAGATGTTTAAATCTGGGATATCATCTATACATAACTTAAAGAATAGTCCTCAGGCCGGGCGCGGTGGCTCACGCCTGTAATCCTAGCACTCTGGGAGGCCGAGGCGGGCGGATTGTTTGAGCTCAGGAGTTCGAAACCAGCCT
>NW_012144833.1:4126-4868 GCF_000956105.1 Propithecus coquereli | reverse complement strand
TTGCAAAAACAGATAAAGAAGTTCATTATCTGATGACAAAGGGGTCAATTCAGTAAGAGGATGTAGTAATTGTAAATATATATACATCCAACACTGGAGTGCCTAGCTATCTGGAACAAATATTAATAGAGGTAAAAGGAGAGATAGACTGTATTACAATAATACTAGGGATTTCAACATTTCAAATTCAGCAGTTGACAGCTCATCCAGACAGAAATTCCAGAAAGAATCATTGAATTTAAACTGCACTCTAGGCCAAGTGGAACTAACAGACATTTACAGAATAATCCATCCAGCAGCTACAAAATGCACATTCTTCTCAAATGCATGTGGAACATTGTCCAAGAGAGATCATATGTTAGGCTACAAAACAAGTCTTAACAAATTTAAGATGATTGAAATAATATCAAGTATTGTTTCTGATCACAGGGTATAAAACGAGAAGTCAGTAACAGGAGAAACCTCAGAGGCTTTACAAAGACGTTAACATAACACGCTCCTGAAGAACTAATAGATCAATGAAGAAATTGAAAGGAAAATTTAAAAATATTTTGAGACAATGAAAATAGAAATCCAGCATACAAAACCTGTGGGATACAGTAAAATCGGTTCTAAGAGGAAAACTTATAGCAATGGACACTTATATCAAAAAGAAAAAAGCTCTCAAAAAATAACCTACCATTATATATCTCAAGGAAGGAACTAGAACAACAGGAACACTCTAAACACAAAGTTAGTAGAA
>NW_012144833.1:3704-4076 GCF_000956105.1 Propithecus coquereli | reverse complement strand
AAAAAACAAAATTACCTAGGAAACTCAAGTGACTCAGGTGTATTAATAATAGTTGGGGACTATGACTACAGCTTTTGGACTGTGTTGTCATTTCTTTAAATGTTTAAAAATAATGGAAAATTCATGTTGTATGTCTTGCTAAGAGCCCATTAAATGCTCTTTTGAGAGGTTTTAAAAATTCGAAAAGTATAAGACATTTGAATTTGTTTTTGTTACTGCTTCCAAAGATTTAAGTGTGGCACAAACTTTCACAATTATCCCTGTAAGATACTTGGTAGCCAAACAACTCCTTGTTATTCTGAAAATTAGTTTTCATTTTCTACCTATCCTACACTGAAATGTACCAAAAAGAAAATCTGATATCACTTTTCT
>NW_012144833.1:0-365 GCF_000956105.1 Propithecus coquereli | reverse complement strand
AAAGGTAGGTAGGTAAATTTTTTTGTAGTTCTATTGTCTTTGACTTTAGAGCATGAATAGATACTCTGCATTATTTACAAAGAATAGGGCTGGAAGACATAGCAGGACAAGATTTTCCTTTACATTTTTGCAACCTTCTTCATTTAAAAAATGTCTGGAGCATATCTCAGAATTTGTATTTGTATTCCACACTGTGTATTTCCATTGAAATTTATTATTGTCTTACTGATCCAATATTTATTTTAGTAAATCAACTGGATTTTTAGACTGCCAAATTCATTAGACTCAAGATTAGTGTTAAAAATTTAGTTCTGACATATGTTTGTCTCCGACTTTTCCAAATAAGACTAGAAATATATGTATAA
>NW_012144832.1:0-1011 GCF_000956105.1 Propithecus coquereli | reverse complement strand
CTTGGCTTTGATCCAGATCTCCTCTGTTTTCCACACACTCAACATCAGTACCTCTGCGTCCCTCAAGATGCATCACTGTATTCAGCACATTTGTCCATTGCATCATGATCCCCTTTGTAATACATACATTTTACACCCTGGCCTCAAAGAGAATTCTTTCCTCTTAATTTTATTATACTCCCCTATTTACAGGGTTAAGTGATGGAATTGGTCTATACATACATTAATTTTCTACTGTTTTTCTAACTATTAAGTGCAGCTGTCTTGAAGAAAACAAACAAAACTACCACATTGATGCTAACATTTTCATTTATACAATACCTTTTTTGTTTCCATTATCTACTTAAAAGTTAAAAGTTTTTGTGTCTGACTTACTTTATTTGTTGCCTGTCCATTTGATGTTGAGAAGTTCAACATCAAAGTGAAAAAAAAATTGTTTTTTTCTCAAATGGTCTTTCTTCCACTCAGCCACCTCCTCCCAACCTTACACTATAAATCTTTTCAAAACCATATATTGATAAACTTTCTACTGGACACTGATATAAGCCTGATTTCATAATTATTAGATATCTTAT
This sequence comes from Propithecus coquereli, assembly GCF_000956105.1. NCBI lineage: Eukaryota > Metazoa > Chordata > Mammalia > Primates > Indriidae > Propithecus > Propithecus coquereli. The sequence continues at coordinate 436 of NW_012144832.1, read as the reverse complement.
TGTAGTAATTCTTCAGTTATAGGAAGTATTCAAGGGTTATTAGTCTCCCTACTACCAGATGGTATGTTATAATAAAAACGAATCTCAGAATAAATTCTGCTGTAATGGGAAATGTTATTACCATTTAGGAAAAAAAAAAAATTCTGGAAGCTCAATGAATTCCAAGTGATGTGTTCTCCCAAAACCTTGAAGAGTTCATTTGAGTCACATGCAACAATATTCTAGCAGCAAAATTTAGTGAACTTTCTAATCAGTGTCAGGCAGCACAGAATCCACTGGCATTACAGGCCTAAGGACCTATTTACACAGAATCTTTAGTTTCCTATACTTTGTGTGTCATAGAAGGGACTTAAAATATTTATACTGATCTACACATTACTCATTATACAAGCAAAAATATTTACAAATATCCATTCGAATATTGAATAAATCCTTG
>NW_012144831.1:0-1396 GCF_000956105.1 Propithecus coquereli | reverse complement strand
AAAAAAAAAAAATTTAGCATAGGGGCTGGCATGTATAGTAATTATTATTGTTTTTAGTATTTTTAATATTAATGTATAGTTTGGCCAATTCAGGGCCTCTGTCCCTCCTGCTATTCAGCTGTGACCACGTGTTCACAATGAAACCCAAGCATGGCATGGCACAGCAGGAGGACAAGCACAGGCGGAGAAGACAGGAGCTTACCAGCTGTATAAGTCACTTGCCTTAAGGAAAGTTACTTAACCTCTCTGGGCCTCAGTTGCTATAACATGAAGGAATTAAGAGTACCTCTAGGACTGGTGTGAATAGTAAAGATAAAATTGAGTGTTTGCATAAGGGCCTAACATAACACATATAATAATTATTCCCTTTATGAAGACAGGTACTTGGACAACTTGTTAATTGTCTTAGAGGACAGATACTCCTGAGTAAAGAGCATGGTGTTTAAGCTAAATTAGGGCTCTGGGATTACCAGTGTATTTCTTTAAGTAATTCAGGTGAGCTCCTTTGCTTTCTAGCCACTACTCACCCAGCCCCCAATACACACACACACACACACACACACACACACACACACACACAGAAAGAAAGAAAATTCTCGGAGCTTTTCATCAGAGTAGAATAAGCCTTGAAATCCATTCATTCCTGGCTCTGACGTTTTCTACGTCTGTGACCCCAGGCAAATCAGTGGAACTATAGAAAACCTACCTCGGTGGGGAGGTTGTGAAGATCACATGAGAAAATACATGTAGAAAATGACTTAAAAATTCAAAAGTACAATTATCATAATCCTTCTCCTACCACACACACAAAAGCAGCCCCCAATGAAAGGACGTAACATAAGGGTGTTTTGTTAAGTGACACAGCCTGGTGAGGGAACTGAAATAAACATTTTTAAAGCTAATATACGTTACCATCATAGTCTAACTGAAATCTGAGTCTAATGACTAATGACCAGTTTATGCCAGAGCCCCAAATTACACACCATTTTCCCCTTTGCAGCCTCTGACAGGCATTAGCACAAATCGAGTCTATCCCTGGGGTTTTTTGGTTTTATTTTTGTTTAGGCCAAGTTCTCCACTGGGGTCTGCCACGACGGAAAAAGCCCTGGCAGCTCTGTCTAGAATGATCACTGATCACAGGATCGTTTCTTGGGGCTGAGAAGCTCACCCCACAGAGAGGACATCAGGAGGTTAGGTCACCCGATGGCAGGGAGGGTGGAGGAGTCTATTACACAGGTTGCTAGAATTGGATAAACAAACCATCAGCACGCAGATCCAGTGCCTAAAGCAGAGCAAAGAGAGTCTCCAGAAAGAGCCCTCGGTAGTACTAGGTTTATTTAAAAATTCCTTCCAGGGCCATCCTTATAATAACCCAGGCAGTGGTTTCTGTAAAAGC
>NW_012144830.1:0-844 GCF_000956105.1 Propithecus coquereli | reverse complement strand
ATGTTCTAGCAGCATTTGTTAAAAAAATAACACTTCTAATTGCTTTTGCACATTTGTTAAAAATTAGTTAGCTATTATTGTGTGTGTGTGTATTTCAGGATTCTTGATTCTATCATTATTATCATACAGGTAATTTTTGGAAGTTATATCTAGTCATTCCTTTCTTTTTCTTTTTTCTCCTTTTATTCTTTCTCTTCTGTGTTAGTTTGCTAGGGCCACCATAACAAAATTCCACAGACCAGGTTGTTCAAGCAATGAATGTTAATTTTCTCATGGTTCTGGAGACTAGAAGTCCAAGATCACAGTGTCAGCAGGTTCGGTTTCTTGTGAGGCCTCTCTCCATTTGCTTGCAGGGGGCTGAGTTATTGTTGTGTTTTCACATGTTCATTCTTCTGTACACACTCATGCTTGATGTCTCTCTGTGCGTCCAAATTTCCTCTTCCAACAAGGGGACCAGTCAGATTAGATTAGAGGCCACTTTAACGGTTTAATTTTACTTTAATCATCTTTTTAAAGTTCCTACATCCAAATGCAATCACATTTTGTGATACTAGCGTTAGGGCTCCAATATATGAATTTTGGGAGGACACAATTTAGCCACAACACTACCAATCTTCTTTTCTCTTTCCTTCTGTCCTTCATTCTTTCTTTCATTTCATTTGATGCTATTGTAAATGGTATTTTTTAAAAATTCAATTCCAACTGTTCGTCGTGATATAAAAATACTATTGATTTTTATGATGCTTTTTATACTATGTAATAGTGTATGCTGTCCACCTTTTTCATTAGAGCCTTAAACTTAGTAATCACAGTTATTTGAAATTTCCTGTCAGATTTTTCTGAG
>NW_012144829.1:0-1094 GCF_000956105.1 Propithecus coquereli | reverse complement strand
CTTGGTTTTCTTTATAATTTTACCACATATGTCATTTTTTAAAAGTGTTTGACTTTATATAAATGGAATTACAGTCTTGCATTGCTTAACTGCAGGGATATGTTCTAAGAAATTTATAATTAGGCAATTTCATGCTTGTGCAAACATCACAGAAGTGTACTTACACAAAGCTAGATGGTATACAGCCTACTACACATGTAGGCTATATGGTATAGCCTATGGATCCTAGGCTACATACATATATAGTATGTTACCATGCTAAATACTGTAGGCAACTGTAACACAGTGCTAAGTATTTGTGTATCTAAACATATGTAAACAAAAAAGAAAATACAAAAATACAGTATAAAAGATAAAAATTGTACAGGGCACTTATGAGTAGAGCTTGTGGGACTGGAGTTGCTCTGGATGAGACAGTGAGTGAATGAGTGGTGAGTGAATGTGAAGGCCTAGGACATTACTATGCACTGCTATAGACTTCATAAACATTGTACATACTTAGGCCACACAAAATTTGTAAAAAAAAAAATCTTTTTTTTAATACCTTCCCAGCTATTTTCTTTCTTCAATAATAAATTAACCTTAGCTTACTATAACTTTTTTACTTTAAACTTTTTTTTTGAAGCAAGGGAAAGAGTTTATTAATCTGCCAACAAATGAGGAGGTTGGCAGACTCCCATCTTAAAGTACCAACATCCTCTTTTTAAACTTTTTTACTCTTTTGTAATAATGCTTAGCTTAAAACACAAGCACATTGTACAGCTGTACAAAAATTTTCTTTGTGGCCGGGTGCAGTGGCTCATGGCTGTGATCCTAGCCCTCTGGGAGGCCAAGGCGGGCAGATCATTTGAGCTTGAGCTCAGGAGTTGGAGACCAGCCTGAGCAAGAGCAAGAAGACCCTGTCTCTACTAAAAAAAATAGAAAGAAATTAGCTGGACAACTAAAAATATATAGAAAAAATTAGCCAGGCACGGTGGCGCATGCCTGTAGTCCCAGGTACTCGGGAGGCTGGAGCAGTAGGATTGCTTGAGCCCAAGAGTTTGAGGTTGCTGTGAGCTAGGGCGACGCCACGGCACTGTAACCTGGGCAACAGA
>NW_012144828.1:0-1122 GCF_000956105.1 Propithecus coquereli | reverse complement strand
GAGCCCAGGAGTTTGAGGTTGCTGTGAGCTAGGCTGATGCCACGGCACTCTAGCCCAGGCAAAAGAGTGAGACTCTGTCTCAAAAAAAAAAAATAAATAAATAAATAAATGTAAAACCAGGCCCATAAACTTGGGAAGGTTCAAAAAGCCTACAATTCTGCTTAGAAGTAAATATATTTAGGAAAAAATCCAATATGTATGTTGTTTAGAAACTTTAACATAAGCAGTATATCATCCCTTCTTTATTTATGTTTTTGGTGCTATCACAAATATTAAACACAATTTATTCGTTATTGGAATGTTCCAGAATTTTTCATGGATAGACATCAACACAAATAATAAAATTATAATTTGCCATCATAGATGAGTTCGCAGCAAAGATCACTTTATAAAGATGACTGCAAGGAAAATAAAATGTTGCTATCACACTTTGAAAGTTATTAAATACTTATTAACAATATTCAAACTTATGAAAAATGTTTTATGGGTAAATTATTTTGCTTTGTTTATCAACAGCATCAAGTTATAAATACAACTGAAGAATGTATAACATTAAAATACTTTTCATTATGTTCGATCCAGTACAGATATAAGATTTTCATATGTAACATCTAAATGTTGATGGTAAGGGAAGGTAGATACTCCCAGGCTAGAGAGCTTTTTTTTTGTAGTAAGTTTGATTGTAAGCAGGTTAAACTGATCTTTTAAAATATAAATAGTTTAATGACTACAAAATCCTATAATAAAGATTCTGAATTTAAATGTAAAATCCAAAGAGTAGTAAACTTTCTCTTTGTCCAGGTTCAGCCACAAGTGTCAAGTTTAATCACTATTAAGTTTAATAATAATTTAGAAAATAATTGTAATTTTTAATTACACAAACAAAATAATCAGTTGATATTGTTTAGTTTCCAGCACTGTTAGCTTTATTTAATAAACCAAAATAATTTAGTAAACTCTTGTATTATAAAGTATATTTCTTCATTGCCGAAAATAGGGAATGAAGGATTTCACTTCTGTGTGCAACTAGCTAGTACTACCTCTCATATTTGTTATCATGATAGGTTCTATCATATTTCAGTGATATTTCAGTTTTACATACAACATAAATAGAAAATAAAC
>NW_012144827.1:0-739 GCF_000956105.1 Propithecus coquereli | reverse complement strand
TTGGTGTGAAGGCAAGTAAGAAGTTGGGAGAGGGATGAGAGGTATTAATAATGCACAGCAGTCCCAAATGCTATGTTTTAATGTGCTGATGCTTCTGCAAATATTAACCTTATTCCAAGAAAAATAAGTTTCGGATAATGAAAGAAACCTGGTCATAGAGGGTGAAATGACTATTAATTGCATTTCAAGTAGTTTAGCTAAATTTTCGTAATATTCTACATCTTTTAAAAGTTATCTTTGTTTAGCCCCATTAGTCCAAGCATACATAATTAGTTTCTGCGTTGCTGTACATAAGTCACTTTCCCTCACCCTTTACGCGTTTCTCTCCTTTTGTCTCACTCTCTCTTCCACACACTCTCTACTCTACTCTCTGGATGTAGTCTGGAATATGAGCCATTTTTTCAGCCCTAGGATACTCCTCATAGACTCTCCATGCTCCTAGCCCAGGAAGGAGCATGGCCGTGGATTTGTTAAGGATGCTGGAATCCTGTGAGCAATTTGCCTTCCTTCTCTACTTTTCTTCTCCCCAGTTCAACTGCCTGCAAGACTGTGGAAGGAGGAGCGTTTTTTTTCTTATCTTGGTAAAAATCCCCCTGCAATATTTATGGACTTTTTGTAACATACAGCCATCATTCCCTCCTTTGAGTTTTTGTGCCAGAAAATGCACTTTTTACTCCTTCCCTTAAGAATCTGTAAGTAACAAAGAAATGTGCCAAGAAGGAACCCCAAAGCTTCTACT
>NW_012144826.1:0-1767 GCF_000956105.1 Propithecus coquereli | reverse complement strand
CCATTTAACTGAAATATTTTGGTAGCCTTCTTTTTGTTTCGTTCTGTCCCCTCTTCTCCAGTTTTCTTATTTTTAAAAATTTCTTCCCCTTTCTGTTGATAACCATTATCCCTATCTCTCCCACCTCTGTCTTTCCTTTACTCTGTGAATGCAACAATGTCACTCATCCCCTAATTTATGCCCAGGCCCCCAAACTCCTATGCCTGCAGGGGCCAGGTATCATAAGTGAATAAAAAGGGTCAGGTAAGGACTATATTAGACTGGAAAGCACAAGTCCTTTATCTGGAGAAACCACTAGTAGACCCAGTGTTCCCTCTATGCATTTTCATGTGAAATTTCCCAATTTTTAAATGTTTGCCATTAATTTATTTTTAAAAATGGGTAGGCCAAGCACAATACATTTATATGATAGCTGTATCAGCAGTTGACAGTTTTAGGTAGGAAACTCTTAGAAGAGCCAGGTGGGTAGGGGAACTGCACCTCCCATGAAGGGACTGTGGATGCTTTAGTCTATTTGACTCAGCCTCTCTCTCCTAGCTGACTTTATACTTTGAACCATATTTTCAAGTGTCTATTTGTATTATTCCATAGTATTAGCCTAATACGTGAAGATAAGATGATGGTATTTAATTACAAGTTGGCTATTTTGTCCCCTCTGCTTTTCCAGTTACGTTTCAGGCTCCTCCAAAGAAGCAGCCTGTGGGTGCTTAAGATATTGTTTCATTGACTAACATACATAAATATTCATTTAAATTATAAGATTAAGTATTTTCTAGTTAAAGTTACTTTTTCATTATTTGAGTCTGTCTTCCTAATGTATTTCTGTTTTGTGAGGCTATTTTCAGAGATACGTTTGCTTTTCTTTTAGGCAAATTGTTTAAAATGTTCTCCCTCTGTTTGGAAGGACTATTTGTGGATACTCGAATGCAAACTGTTCTTGATGTCTCTATTTCTACGATTTTAATATGATTGGGTTGAGGCGGACTTGCAAAAAAATATATCTGTGAAATTTTTGAAAGATTTTTAGAAAAATTTGGTATTTTGGTACTTTTCCATGCAGGGATCCTTTGAAAGGTTAACCCTGTGGTCTGTCCTCCTAGACATACCAGGTGGCCATGTCTGTCGGAGTCCTCTTCTGGGATTTAAGAAGTTCTCTGCTCCAGGACCCACAGATGCTTTCTTTGGCCCAAGGGGGCCTTTTTAAAGGCTGAAAATGTCTTTTTCTCCAGACTTCTGTCCCTTTGTGCAACCCCGGCCTCAACAGACTTAGGCTTGTGGAAAATAAAAGTCAGATATTCTTGCAGGCTGCTTGTGCTTCCTGCCCTGCTACATAGCTTCCCCTAGGGTTAATGCAAGGAAGGGACAGGCCCAGATTACCTTGGGAGAGAGCGATCTATTGCAAAGATAAAATGAAACTTGCAATGGCCCTTAGTGCAGATGTAGGGGCTTTGAGCCATGTGGTTGTTTAGGGTGCGTCTCAGCTGTTCTAAGACTGGCATGTGCAGCAGATCTTAGGGAAAACCTAAATATTAGTTAAGGGCGTGAAATGAACTTAACATTTATTCCCCAGAGGGGAGGCTGCGGGTGGATTGGTTTGCCACCATACAATATGAAGCATCCCAGCTGAGCAGAGTTTTCCACCAAGTCAGCTCTGTGTGTCCAGGCACTGACCCCTGGTCCCAATCAGGTGTGGCTTAAGGTAGCAGAATTGTTTTCACTTAATGCACATGGACCAGCCCTGCTTTCCTCAGAAAAGGGAAGTGAGAG
>NW_012144825.1:0-1191 GCF_000956105.1 Propithecus coquereli | reverse complement strand
TATATATATATTTTTAGTTGTCCAGATCATTTCTGTCTATTTTTTAGTAGAGACGGGGTCTCGCTCTTGCTCAGGCTGGTCTCAAACTCCTGACCTTGAGCGATCCACCCGCCCGAGCCTCCCGCCTCAGTGCTAGGATTTACAGGCGTGAGCCACCGCGCCCGGCAACAGATAACTTTCTAAGCACCAACACAGAAAATCAATCTCATGGGATCTAGGCAATAATACTATGCTTTTTTCTTTAGCTTATGCAAAATCTTTCTAAGGCTTTATTACAACTTTATGAATAAAAAACAGATTGCCCAAATTTAATCTTCCTTTACTAGAATAAATTATATTGTTTATAAATGTGGCAAGTTTTTAGATTCATCTGCGTTACATTCTTGTCTCTCACCTGGCCTGTTAGTGGCTGCCATAATAAAAACCTGCTGTCGTGTTTCCAGACCATCCATCTCCGTAAGCAGCTGATTCACCACCCGGACACTTGCTCCTGTCTAAAAAGAAATGAATCTGGTTTTGTTGGGTCATAATTGTCCGTTCTGTTCTCGGTTCTTGGTGTGTTCTTGGCCGAAGACTGACCAGACACACCAAAATCAAGGCAAGTGTGACACGAAGTTATGGAAGAAGGACAAGATAGGTTTATAGAGCAAGAGAAGATACGTTAGCCACAGACAATGACAAATGGACCCCTTGCCATAACAGGAGGGCTCTGGTAATGGTCTGGGGTTTTGTTTTAGGTGTCTGGATTGTACCCTCCCCATGGTTCAGAAGTCACCGCTGAGCCACTTTGATAGACAGTTAATGACATGATAATTAGCTTTAGAGAATTCTAGGTCACTTACCAAATCCTATTGTACCTAGGCTGTCTAGCCTGCAGGCTAGGGATTGCCTGCATTCTTTTGCAGATTAGCAGGGGGTTCCTCCTTCCCCCAGGTGTGGCAGTTGCTCTGGGCAGGATTTAGGTGGGGCAACCCCAAGACAGGGGCACCCTTGTCCTTGTTCCCAGGTGGGGCAATTGCTCAGTGCAGCACCAAGGCAAGTCTCCCACTTTTGTCCCTAGGAGAGTCTCAGACTTCCCTTGCTATCCACCTAATAGTTTTTTTTTTTTTTTGAGACAGAGTCTCACTCTGTTGCCCTGGCTAGAGTGAGTGCCGTGGCGTCAGCCTAGCTCACAGCAACCTCAAACTCCTG
>NW_012144824.1:0-1361 GCF_000956105.1 Propithecus coquereli | reverse complement strand
CTATTTCTTAATTTTAAAAGAGAGTGAAGGTGAGCTTCAAGAAGGAATATTGTACTATGCACGTCAGGTCATTTCTTGATTTTGTTGTATGTATGTGCTAATCTGATACTTCCTGCCTGTTTCTCCTCTCTCATTGCTGGCTTTGCCACAATGAGAAGGGACAAAAGACACGGATGATGTGGGAAACAATTAGACTTAGGATAAAATGCGGGAGGTGTTATTAAGGATTGCTTTGCTTGACACAGTCTTCTGACGTGGCCGATACCTTTGGATTTCTAGGAGACCCTGTGAAGATAGGATAACACCATCATCAGTTCTTCCTTCAACAGTGGATTATTTCATCAAATTAGTTAGTGGTCATCTTAGAAAACAAGGAACAGGCCCCTGAAGGCTGAGGAGGTCAGCACAGATACTGCCGGTTTCAGTGTGAAGAGAGAAGTGACCAGTGCCCAGGGTGGTGTGGTCTGTAGAGGACCAGGTGTGAACTGTGGGGGGCACTCTCGCCCATCCAGGGGCTCTCCCAAAGCAACCTTGGTACCTGAGATGCTCATCTGTGCCTCTCAGTTTCCATCGACCTTCAGGACCACCATTTCCTTTCTTCGGGGTATTGGAGGACAGGCTTGCGGCGTGGCAGGGCCTCACACACAGGCTGCTCCCTGGACCTAAAGCTTAACAGCCACGGCAGGGAGAGGAGGACCAAGAACTGGGAACAGAGACTCAGCTGAGAGTTCCACTACAGTTATGATAGGCGGGCACCCCTGAGCGAGTCATCATTTTGGAATGGGAACCAAGAGATACATGTGTTGGAATAGACAATGGCTCTCAACCATAGCTGAGCCTGCACACTCTTATTATGGCAAATTATTTTAATGCCTGTTTCTTAACTTAAATTCATAGATAATAAAATTTATGTATATACCTCATTCAAATAAAACTCAATATATCAGAGAAATAGAGAAAATAATTCATAGTAAAGTTCTATGTACTTCAGCGTGTAAGTGCTGAGCCAACATGCCATGGCGTGTTGCTCTGGAGACATCTGTGGCGAAGACAACAGAAGCTTCTTCCTACATATAAAGAGTAAAGCTGGCTTGAAAGAAAAAAGATCAGAAATTGTTTCATATGAAAAATGTGGGAAAAGGAAAGAGCAGGTAATACAGGTGAACCTTAGAATAAAGCCTTAGAGTGAGTAATAATAGATTTGATTTTCTTTGCAAATGAAAAGCAAAAGAGGGACGTACTCCATTTGAAGTAAAGGATGCTGGGGGGATTACAGACTGCCAGGGTGCAGAAAGTGGGGAAGTGTGAGCTTCTCCACCGTGAGTCAGGTCCTAATTTCCAGTGTGGTGTCAAACCACTTT
>NW_012144823.1:0-1711 GCF_000956105.1 Propithecus coquereli | reverse complement strand
GAAAAATAAATAGAAATGATAGTCTTTCCCCAAAATAAAATTGTACCTCTGTGCCTATAATATGTATATGTGTCTCATAAATAGATACTGTCTAAATATTCACTAAAGAAAATTATTTGGCTGGGTTGTTTAGTGTTATTTGCTTGATTGAAAGATATTGTTTCCTCTAAGATCTGTTGTATAGCCTTAATATATTTTAGCACTAACATTATACAAAAATGCTACTTTATTTTTATTATATATCTGACTATAAGGGATGGATGCATTAGCTATATTTACAGTTGTTTCCTGTTGTATAAATAATACTGTGGAAAGACAATTATGATTTTCGTAGTTTTCTTTTTATTGTTATGTTCTTTCCCAACTTTGGTATCGAGGTGATACTGGCTTCATGGAATGAGTTAGGGATGATTCCCTCCTTCTCAATATTATGGAATAATTTCTGCAGAATAGGTACCAGTTCTTCTTTGTAGATGTGGCAGAATTCAGCTGTGAATTGTTTGGTTCTGGTCTTTTTTGTTGTTGTTGGCAGATTTTTTACTACTTTTATTATTTGCTTCCATCTCACTGCTTGTTACTGGTCTGTTCAGGATTTCTATTTGTTCCTGATTCAGGCCTGGGAGTTTGTGTGTTTCTAGGAATTTATCCATTTCTCTAGATTTTCTAGTTTGTGTGCATAGAGGTTTTTGTAGTATTCATGGGTGATATTTTGTATTTCTGTTGTATTAGTTGTAATGTCTCCTTTTTCATTTCTGCTTGAGCTTATTTGAGTCCTTTATTTTGTATTTCTGGTTAATCTGGCTAGTGGTCTATTGATTTTGTTTATTTTGTCAAAGAACCAACTTTCAAAAGAAAATAGACAAATGGCCAACAAACATATAAAAAGAAGTTAAACACCACTAATCATAAGGGAAATGCACATTAAGACCACAATGAGATTCCATCTTACATGTGTCAGAATGGCCATTATTAAAAAGTCAAAAACAATAAATGCTTGTGTGGATACAGAGAAAAAGGAATGCTTATATACTTTCAGTGAGACTACAAATAAGTATAACCTCTATGGAATACAGTATGGAGATTCCTCAAATAAATAAAAGTAGACCTACCATTTGATCTAGCAATTCCACTACTTAGTATCTGCCCAAAGAAAAAGAAGTCATTTTATTAAAAAAGACACCTGTCCTTGAATGTTTATCACAGCACAATTCACAGTTGCAAAGGCATGGAATGAAATGCATATCAATTCATGAGTGTTTAAAGAAAATGTGGTGTATATATGTGTGTGTGTTTGTGTGAGATAGGTATATATAAAAGGGCTGTCCAGACGTATCTAGCCATTGTTAATACTATTGTGATACTTTCTGGACAGCCCTCATACATACACACACGATGAAGTACTACTCAGCCATAACAAGGAATGAAATAATGTCTTTTGCAGCAACTTGGGTGGAATTGGAGACCATTATCCTAAGTGAAGTATCTTAGGAATGAAAAAAACAAACACCATATGTTCTCACTTATGTTCTCACTAATAATTGGGAGCTAAATGATGTGTACACATGGGCACAAAGAGATGTAAAGGACATTGGATACCAAGAAATAGGGAGGGTGGGAAGGGAGTGAGGTATAAAAACTTACCTATCGGGTACAATGAACACTATTCTGGTGACAGCCACATTGAAAGCTCTGATTGCTGCGTTGTATAATG
>NW_012144822.1:32170-32891 GCF_000956105.1 Propithecus coquereli | reverse complement strand
TTCCATGAAACCAGTCCTTAGTGCCAAAAAGGTTGGGGACTGCTGTTCCAACGTGTCAGTTGTGAAAGTACGATTTGCAAACATTTGCACTGATCATACGAAAGCAACAATGGGTAGCCCCTTAGTACGAATCAAGGCAGGTATCCAACTGTACTCGTTGTCTTCACTCCCGTGCTCTTACAGTGTAAACCAAACAAGCAAACCAACCAACCCATCAAATAAAAGGAAGCTTCATTTAAGAATATCCTGAATGAAGCAGTAAAAATGATTGATTTTATTAAATCTCAACCTCTGAGTAAATGTCTTTTTCATATTCTGTGTGACAAACTGTGGAGCATACATAATAAAATTCTTCAGCACATGGAAGATTGATGGTTGTTTTGAGACTTATTTTATGAAAAATAAATTCTTACTAGACAGAACGACTGATGGACAAACTAGAGTTATTCAGACTTGGGTATTTGCAGACATAGTCTCAAAAATGAATGAAGTGAGCCCGCCACTTCAAGGGAAATGACGGACAGTATGTATTGCCAATGATAAACCTCAAACTTTCATGCAAAGATAAAGATTTTGGGAAGCTTGAATCCACATAACTGATCTGCATAACTGAGTGGACCAATTTTTTTTTTTTCCAGTTGGCCAGTACCTGTCGCTTCATATGAATGAAAGATCCAAAGTACAAGATAGACAGTAGGTTTTAATTTATTGGAATACGAAA
>NW_012144822.1:30163-30605 GCF_000956105.1 Propithecus coquereli | reverse complement strand
TATATCTGTATCTAATTTATATCTATCTTTATATACAGACATTAGTATATGTCCTTATGTATTTTTATCTTTATATTCAGTATCCTGTGTATTCATCATATGTGATCTCCTATATATGATCTACCTATCTGTCTACCTGTCTATCTGAGAACATATAAATGATTTCCTAGTTTGTGGCCAGGCATGTCTGGATTTATTTTTATTCCTCCTGTTCATAACTACATACGATCTTAGGCAATAGGGTTAAATGTCCTCTTTCCAACTTCTGTATTCGGTAAGGGTACAGTTGGAAATAGTTAAAGGAATAATATGTCAGAGTGTTCTGGAATATTCTGAAGTTGCCAGAGCAGCCACTACTTTCTTCCTGCCCTTGATCCCTTTCTTTAGAAGCGTCCGCAGTGGCCCTCTCTGTTGCCCATCCAGGGAACGTGGTCGTGGGAAA
>NW_012144822.1:27347-27708 GCF_000956105.1 Propithecus coquereli | reverse complement strand
TTTTTTTTTTTTTTTTTTGCAGGGATTCATTTAGAAATTCTCTCTCCTGATAGTTGGGAATAGGAATAGTGGTGATAAAGAAAACTGACGCAATTTAACTTTACCTTTCACGTAGTGATAGGTAAAGCTTTTCTTGATAACATATGTAGGCTGAGCATCACTATTACCGTAAATATTGGCACTTAAGAGAAATGTCTGTCAAGTTTCAATTAATTTACTTTGAACTTCAAACTACTGTGCAATAACCCTGATAAGTAAGTTGACCGTTTAAAATGTTATATATTGATATGTTGCATTTATATTATAAAATCGAATATTGAATATTTGTATATTTTAGCATCCCTGGCATCCCTCGTTGATT
>NW_012144822.1:15990-16342 GCF_000956105.1 Propithecus coquereli | reverse complement strand
ACATTATTGTCAAAGAGACCATGGTTCAGTTTCTTTTCAAACAATGTGGACCTGAACTGACATATTAAATATTTTAAAATACAGAGACATTTAAACTTTTTAAACCTCCTATCAGCTGTGATTATACTGTTTTATGAGTATGGCTTCAGTTTAATGTTAAATGTCTTTAAACATCATGGCTACTTGCTTGTCAAGTTCGTTTTTTTTTTTATTTTTTATGTTGATGATCTTATTTAAAACATTATAACCAAGTTGTATTTTAGAGAATTTTCAAAGGTTTTTAATTTATGTAAACATTTTGGTTGAGGTTCTTTAAATTCAAAAGCTTAATAAAACCTAAGGGAAAAGCTAC
>NW_012144822.1:13065-13465 GCF_000956105.1 Propithecus coquereli | reverse complement strand
AGATACTTGAAGTACAGACTTGTGTGATATGAATTTTAATTTCTCTTCTTGCTCCTGCCTGCCCTCTGGTGTAGATGGTGAAGAACACTGATGACGGTCAAAGTTTTAAGTTTTGAGTTATTCAGAGTTTAAAAAAGAAAAAGAAAGAATAAAGGAGGATTGATTATTAGTAGGACCTGTGTGACACAAAATAATGTTTCTTTTCAAAGAACTATGAAGATGCATATCCATTTCTAAGCACATTATTTGAGTTTTAATGTCACTTGGATTATCTCTGTTGTTCAGAGCTATTTTTCTCTATGTGTTTAAATGTGATAGTAGATTCTCATGTTTTTTTTTACTGTGACATATAGAAAATCTCATATCACAAATTTAAAATGTCTTATTTATGGTATTTTTG
>NW_012144822.1:9786-10090 GCF_000956105.1 Propithecus coquereli | reverse complement strand
CCCCTTACTACGTATGTACATATTTCTGTCTCCTGTCTTGTATATAAAGGAGTTGAAATATTTGTTTCCTCATGTCTTATATTCCCATTACAAATTCATTTCCAAGCTCTTAGCGAGTTTAAATTTGCAATATATAAGTCATTTTATTAATTTCAACACCTTAGAGATCTCTCTTCTAGTCTTTTTACCTGTCTTCAATGAGGCCTGGTTGCCCCTTTGGTCCAATACATCGATCTCATCTTATTATCCATGTTTACTGTTATCTTGGGTATGTGTTTTATCTTCCTCTTGAGTTGAATCTCCT
>NW_012144822.1:6959-7669 GCF_000956105.1 Propithecus coquereli | reverse complement strand
CATAGGTCATTATAAGCAATATTGCAAAGAAACTTCTTCTAGCTAAATTTTATACCACTCTTTAAATAAATTCACAATGTGAGGAAATCGTGAATCCTCTTTTAAAGTATTTCTTAGAAAATGCCATCTTATTTCCAATCACATGGGGATGTTTGTTTTTCTACTTTAGACCATTTAGTGTAAATGCTCCATTTAACAACTTTTCCCACCAGATGGTGAACTCAGTGTGTGTTTAGTTGATCCCAGCTACCCAGTTACCTGGAACATGGTACGCACCTGATACCTATTTGCTGAAGTAGACATCTATATAATAAATGTATTTTTGTTATTTTGTTTTAAAACATAAAAATAAAGGGTCTGGTATAGAAGAAAGCAGGAGATAATAAGTTTTCAATACCCTATTTTTATCATTTTTGTCCCTTGAGGTAACTCAGGTCGTAAAGGTAGAAGGAATGAAAAGCAGATTTAAAAAGAAGGAAGCCACCGTAACAGGGTGACATGCAGGTATCCCCTACACACGCTGCATCTGCGTAGCAGACAGTGCTGACGCGCTTATGTGACAAGCTTGTCACAAGTGGCTTTCAGGACAAGGTACTGACATGAACCATGTTTAACTTCACTTTATTTTGGAATTTAACTTAAAGATGAGCATACTATTGTATAGAAATAATAAACACCTGTTGGGATTTGTTGTGTGGTTAAAGAAATAT
>NW_012144822.1:0-1694 GCF_000956105.1 Propithecus coquereli | reverse complement strand
TTAATCCTTGCAGGCAGATACAATTGAGCATATAACTCATTTATAATAAATATAAATACAGTGCTTTTAAATTTCCTACCACCTGATTGAGCAGACAGAGCAGATAAACACTTTAATACTTTGAAAATTATTTTATAGTTAAACTAATCTTTGTAAAGATGTAAATTAGTTAGAGGAAAAATCCTGTAATAGTCTCTTCTCAATTGTGGTGGATATATAAATAACCCTGGGGTTTGCAATAAAGGAATCTAAGATCTTCATGGAAGAACAGAGTTAAAAAGGACCAAAGTTTGGGCAAACCTTATAAATGTTATACTCACATTAAATAAAGATGCTGTCAGTGCAATTTTTCACATATTATGAATTTGGTTTCTAACCATTCTACAACTAATAAACAAGTCGCATTCAAAAATTGATTTGACCACAAACGAAAGGAGTTAAACCTTGCAGTCTCTGGACGCATATCCACCTAGAAAGGGTATCACTCCGTCCCTTGAGGCATTACAGCAGGTAGACCCTTTCTTGCTAGTGTATGTTCACTTGGGAACACTGAAAATCTCTTGAGGTGGTTAATCCGCCGATGTCTCGATTTCCAGACATGTTTTTGCTTTTGGGATATTTGGCAAATTTAAGGAGCCTGGGACCTGTATAATCAAAGTTTGGAACAAAATGTGTATTATCACTGCTTCTGCCTCATGCAACCTTTAAGTTCTCAGGTGCTTTGCTTTTTCATGAATGAACGTTACATCAAGAGGCGTTCAGCGTTGATGACTTGATACGCACTCAACTGGTGCTCCATTTTGGTGGTTACTTTTCCTTGCCTGTTACACAGAGGCAGCATTTTTGAAATGTTACGTCCATTGTCTTTATTTTTCATTCACAAGCATCCCTACAGTCAAATGATTGATCCTGCATTCATGTATATATCTTACTACTTTAAGTTTTGTTTAAAACGATTTCTACTTTATTTCCTTCACGATTCTCCATATCTTCTTATCATCACTGAACACTCCGGGAATGAGGGTGATAATGTATATACAGAACTAAGCTTGCGCTTGGCAAACAGGCAGCAGAGTGTTCAGACAAGCCAAGGGTAAGAGTTAATTGTGCTCTGTGACAGCGAGCAGCCATCTCTTAGGTGGGCAGAGTTGATCAGCTTTGGCTCTGGAACATAGCTTTGTTTACATTTGTGCTTGCTTGAGAGTGGAAATTTCTCAAGTAATTCTTAAACTTCTGTGATTGTTCTGCTGGTTTCCAGTTAATGTTCCTTGCTAGGTAGCAATTTCAATGAGAAACTTATAAATTACTTTAGATTTGTTGCAAATAATGTTCTCTAGAAATGCTTTCTCACCTCCTTTCTTGTCCTCCAACAAATTGTTCAAATCCTTTTTGATTATATGACTTATGGGACATTGATTCTTTTCTCCAGGGTCTCTCTCCCTCCCTGGCCCCTCTCTCTATTTTTGGCTCCTTCCTCTCTCCAGATAAGAGAGTATATTTTCGAAGCTTGAATTTACTCTTCCTGATGTTTATTTATATTTCCTAAGACATTGTAATAGTAACTTACTGTCTAAGTCCATTTGCGTTGATTATTAAAGCAATACCTGAGGCTGGGTATTGTATAAAGAAACGAGGTTTATTTGGCTCATAGTTCTGCAAGGTGTATGAGAAGCATGGTGCCAACATCTGCTTCT
>NW_012144821.1:0-1350 GCF_000956105.1 Propithecus coquereli | reverse complement strand
AAAAAAAAAAAAGAAACAACCTTAGAATATATTCAGCTAATGACAATTTTCCTTTGATAAAAAGAGGAGTGGGTGTAAGCAAGGAGAAAAAGGAATAATTGTTATCTGTTCCTATGATTTCTTTTAGTTCTGTTAAATTTTACATAACAGTTCAGCGGAAACTACATATCCTCTAAATTATTTTTATACTGTTCTCTGCTAAGTACTTAGTTAGAAAACAGAGGGGGGCGGAAAACTTCCCCAGCTTCAACACAAAATCCTGCCATTGGAAACTTGGCAAAACAGCCATCAGATGTGAAATAGTTGGAAAATCTTCAAGTTTACATTTTGTGTTTCCAATGACACTTTGGAGAAATGGG
This sequence comes from Propithecus coquereli, assembly GCF_000956105.1. Taxonomy (NCBI): domain Eukaryota; kingdom Metazoa; phylum Chordata; class Mammalia; order Primates; family Indriidae; genus Propithecus; species Propithecus coquereli. Next base: position 991 of record NW_012144821.1, on the reverse strand, counting down.
GTCTGAAAGCTGTTAATTACTCGCCCGAAGATACGTGCTGATAAGTGGTAGAGCCAGACCCTGCAATCCGTTGGAGCCTGCACGCCTGGTGGTCACCCTACCCTCCCTCCAAGAGAAGCTCCCTGCTTATAACTATACAGCAAGAATCAGTGAGGGGGTGGCAGGGATCCAGGAGGAGGAAGTCCTCTGGAAATAAGAAGTGGCAAAGATGGGGCGGCTGCACAAGGACAAGGAACCCTATGGAGAAATGACAAGGAGCTAAAGTCAGGTCCTCCTTGCACAGCTGCAGCCTGGCTGGCCTCTGGTGCTCCTTACCATGGATATAGGGGAGGGGTGACCACATGACAGTTGGGACTGTGTCTAGGGTGACAGCCCAGTGTGTTTCGGTCATGGGCGAGACATTTGTGTGCCAAGGACTCTCTGCATCTCTGTGTTGAAAAGGAGTAGCTAGCAGCTCTATTGTTAAACTACCGTACATTTCCATTTTCTTTCTCATTTGTCTTGTTTTCCCCCTTTCCCAGGCTTCTGGGATCCCCATGGAAGAGAACCCTGAGGCCAGTGATCGCTGGCTTTGCTTCCCCATGCCTTCCTTCAGTAAACAGGGTGGTCTGGTGGACTGGAGAAACCTGCAGGCCACAGAAGTTTACACCATCTTTATACCATTTTATTTCTGGGGGACGCTTTGTAAAGATAAATTCCATCTGTTTGATATTAGTATTATTACAAAATAATGCATGATTATTATTTATCTCTCTTATCTTCATTTCCTACAAAGGAAAAAAGGGCAAATAAGTTATGATCCCACCACTAATCAATATGGTTTTGATGTAGGTCCTGCCAGTTATAATCACACATAGCATATGTGTATGCTTTGTAATCTGATTTGTTCACGAACTGCACCATGATCATGTTTCATATTCCTAAATTTTAATTTAAACCTTCTTCTACTAAATGTTTTTAATATCTTCCTAACTGGTTGTACCCTATAGGG
>NW_012144820.1:0-1252 GCF_000956105.1 Propithecus coquereli | reverse complement strand
CCTTCACCACTGTGCTTGCCATTTTTCTTATTGCATATACTTGATCAATTTGATTATATTTTGACTTGTTTACTTTTCTTTCTGGAAAATGAAGAAGTCATGGTTTTTGAACTCTCTAAGATTTTCACAATGCTATGTTTATGGCTAAAACTCATACTTGGTGGGTGAGGGAGAAACTGATGATAAAAAGCTTTTTTTCCTGTACCTCAAACTTCTTATAAGGATATAGATGAGTCAGAAAGGCAAACAACTGTAATGAAAGGAAAAGAAGTTTGTGAGCCAGGACTATATAAAAAGACTTCCAGACAGAATAAGTGGCATAAAGAAAAAATGAAAATACTTCATGTCAAGGACTTGGTCTTTTTTATACAGAAACCAGAAAATTCTTTCACCGTAAAATGTCCTTGGCTACAGAAAAGACCAGATGACTTTATTATAAAAGTTATTAGGTGTTCTATAAATAATAAAAACATATTTTAACAGGTTTAACCTATTATTACAAAAATGTTTATGTTTCACAGATATATTAATACATTTGAAGATTAAGAAAGTAGAAGAAAAGTTATGAATTTTGAAATATTACAAAATTATTTCTAGTATGTTTAATGGAAAAAATATGTTTTTTATTCAAAGGCAAACATAGGATACTCTGTTTTTTCCTGCATACGTTTGTATTATTAGCTTTAAATGTTGGCATACATATAATTTTTGAACAGTTCCAAAATATATTTTAAAAGACTTCAGGTTTTTTGAAATACTTCAGATTTTACCTACAATACATAAAAAGCTTGGAAATCTTTTGAAATCACTCCTATCCTCATAAGAAAAAAAAAAAAAGCTGAACAAACTGAAAGCCAACACTTTTCTTAGATTCATCAGAGAATTGAGGTCACAGGCAAATCCCCACCACAAAATTTGAAGAGAGTTGAATACAGATTGTCACAGCCCAGATCGACTTACTTGAGGCAGAAACTTCTGACGCCAGTAAGTACAGGCATACGTTGAAGATATTGTGGGTTCAGTTCCAGATCACCCACAATAAAGCAAATATCATAATAAGGTGAGTTTCATGAGTTTTATGTTTTCCCAGTGCATATAAAAGTTATGTTTACATTATACTTTAGTCTATTAAGTATGCAACAGCATTAAGTCTACAGAATGGGAGAAAATTTTCACATGCTACACATCCAATGAAAGGCTGATAACTAGAATCTATTTAGAACTCAGGAAAATCAGCAAGAAAAAATCAAAC
>NW_012144819.1:0-1040 GCF_000956105.1 Propithecus coquereli | reverse complement strand
TTCTATTTTTAGTAGAGACGGGGTCTCGCTCTTGCTCAGGCTGGTCTCGAACTCCTGATCTTGAGCGATCCACCTGCCTCGGCCTCCCAGAGTGCAAGGATTACAGGAGTGAGCCACCAGGCCTGGCCTTATTCAGCTTTAAATGACAGTTCCAGCACACTCCCTTGAAGAAAGTAGGCATTAATAAATGTTTGCTAAATGAATTCAGGTGTCCACAAAATGTTTCTAGGAATTTCTTGAAAACAAACTGTGGACTTGATTTTCTGCCACATAATTGCTAGGTTTGCTACTCCCAAAGAGCACATAAGGATATAACCGTAATAAATTTCCTGTAATAAGATTTTTATTTTTTTCTTCTATCATTTTTGGGATTATGATTCTGTTTTTTCCCCACTTCAAGGATTAATACTGTAAAGTCAATAATATAAATGTTCAGAGATGTTGGGGGAGTGGGTACTTATTCCTGATTTGTAATGCTTCCAGAAGGGGGATTTTCTACTAGAGCAATACTCCTGGCTGGTGGGCTTACTTCTGGCTGGGGGTTGACAGAGAGAACTGGGAAAGTGTGGCACCAAGCCTTCTGGATTCTTTTATTTTGGAGTCAGCCTGTCCAAAGTTTGATACCAAAAAAGAGGAAGAGTTTATTTTCTGTTCTCCAGCTGGGCCTGTGACAGGTGGGTAACTCTGTTTAATTAAGGGGCAAAGCATTCCTGAACGCACACATGTGACATCACAGTCATTATCAGCAATCAAAAAGGTCATACTTTGGTCTCCTTCCACCTGATTTTTACATTTTTATCTCATTGGTTCTGACCTCGGGACAGAAAAAAGGATGTTTTTTATTGGCCTCTAAAACCATCTCCTCCTTCTACTCTTTTTTTTTTTTTTTTGAGACAGAGTCTGTGTTGCCCGGGCTAGAGTGCCATGGCGTCATCCTAGCTCACAGCAACCTCAAACTCCTGGGCTCAAAGGATCCTCCTGCCTCAGCCTCTCAAGTAGCTGGGACTCCAGGCACGCACCACCATGCCCAGCTAATTTTT
>NW_012144818.1:0-1134 GCF_000956105.1 Propithecus coquereli | reverse complement strand
TATCGAAAAGTAAAAATATCACAAACAGACAACCTAATGAATTGACTCAAAGAACGGGAAAAAGAACAGACCAACTCCAAACCCAGCAGAAGAAGGGAAATTATTAAGATCAAATCAGAGCTTAATGAAATTGGCAACAGGGAAACTATACGGAAGATTAATAAAACAAAAAGTTCGTTCTTTGAAACAGTAAACAAAATTGACACGCCCCTGGTTAACTCACGAAAAACAGAAAAGAAATAAGTCTAATAAGCTCCATCAGGAAAAAAAAAGAAGTTACAACTGATGCCGAGGAGATTCAAGATATAACTTATAATATTACAAAAACCTTTATTCATACAAACTGGAAAATGTGGAGGAAATCGACAAATTCTTAGAAACACACAGCCTCCCTAGGCTCAACCAGGAAGAAATAGAATTCCTGAACAGACCAATATCAAGGACTGAAATTGAACAGCAATAAAAAACATTCCAAAAAAGAAAAGTCCTAGACCAGACCATTTCACACCCGAATTTTACCACATCTACAAAGAAGAACTGGTGCCCACCCTGCAGAAATAATTCCACAACATCGAGAAAGATGGACTCCTCCCCAACACGTTTTATGAAGCCAACATAACTCTGATACCAAAACCAGAAAAGGATGCATCAAAAAAAAAAAACAAAAAAAACTACAGATCAATATCCCTTATGAATATAGATGTAAAAATTCTCAACAAAATTCTAGCTAACAGATCTAGGTGCTTATTAAGAAAATAATCCACCATGACCAAGTGGGCTTCATTCCAGAGATGCAGGGATGGTTCAACATACACAAATCTATTAATGTAATTCACCACATAAACAGAAGCAAAAGCTAAACCATATGATACTCTCAATCGATGGAGAAAAGGCATTTGACAAAATTCAACACGCTTTTATGATAAGAACGCTTAACAAAATAGGCATAGATGGGGCTTACCTAAAAATGATACAAGCCATTTCCGACAAACCCACAGCCAACATCATATTGAATGGGGAAAAATTGAAAGCATTCCCACTTAGAACTGGAACCAGACAAGGTTGCCTACCATCTCCACTTCTATTCAACACAGTGCTGGAAGTCCTGGCCACAGCAATCAGGCAAGAGAGTGG
>NW_012144817.1:0-1076 GCF_000956105.1 Propithecus coquereli | reverse complement strand
GCTGTAGCATCTGAAAACAGATGATGACATTGCCCTATTTTCGTATTCCCAACAAGTTCTTTGAAAAACAAAAGTTATGGGATTCATTAAACAAGCCAAACTGAGGCAGATATAGTTCTTAATTATTTTGTTTGTAAAATATTAGCCATTGATACATATAGATAACCTACTAAAAATACACTGAATAAATATAAGGGAAGTGAAGTTCTAATGGCTTTAGGTATTTAGTTTAGGGTAATATTTAGTCCATAGGACAAAAACTAACTTTTCTTTTTATTCTACATAAATCCTTTAAATTTGAGAACTCTAGACCTTTCAATTTTTCATAAATTTGAATCTTACATTGTCATTTAAATTATGTATTTTTCTTATAGATATTATTACTTTGTCTTCATTTGCTACTGGATTTCTTGATTCATTTATTCAACCAATCATTGATTTTATAGTATTCTCTAGAATACTTCTTCAACAGTTACTTCCCCTGGATTTTATATATATTTGTTTTACCCAACATTTTTTTTTATCAATCTTCAAGTATTTTGACTTTTCCGTATGCTAGCACTTGCTTGGACCATGATTTCTCCTCAGTCTCTCCTGTATTCCAGTTTTCTCAATTCCCATCAACAACCAGTGATATGATTGAACATCTCCTTTCACTGACTCATCTTGCTTGCCTGCAGCAATCCTGTACTCTCTTGACTGTCTTCCTAACTCTATGATTTTTTTTTTCACATTCCACCTCCCATTTTTGCCTCCGATATTCCCTCTCCTTACACATTTTAGTTTGGCAATTTCAAACACTTACCAATGTTTTGACTTTCACTTCCATGCAAAAGACTATGAAAACTGTGTCTCTAGGTTTGTCTTTCTCCTAATCCTCTGACCTATGTTTTCCACTCCATTATGAAGTTCTCCTTATGAGGGATCTGGAGAACTTTTGAAGCTCTACATGTCTTTTTTTTCAAACTATTCCACTTCCTATTTTCCTAGTCTCTCAAACAAGAAGACTGCCAATCTCTTTTCTTTACACAATCAATTACTTAAAACTGTCCATTCTGCCTTCAAAACTGTCCATT
>NW_012144816.1:0-1559 GCF_000956105.1 Propithecus coquereli | reverse complement strand
CTGACTTTCCCAAAGCAACAATTTAATTATTGTTATCTGTGGGTATCTACGAGATAATGATAACACTAGCAATAAAAATAGCTAGTACTTAGTGCGTATTTACTATGTGACAGCCACTCTTTCAAGCATTCTATGATATAATAATATATGTAATCCTCTCAGAAGGAAACTATGAAATAGCTACTCTTATTATCCATATTTTTTAGGTGAACAATCTTAGAGATGTGAAGTAACTTCTCTCAGTTTATACAACTAGCAAATGGTAGAGCCAGTATTTGAACCAGGAAGTCTAGGTTCAGAGTCTACAGAACAAATTACAGTAATATTTTTTTTTTGCAGATATGTAAAATGTGCTTTCGATCAATTTACAAAAGTTTGTTGAGTCTCTATGATGAATTTTAGGATAACACTTTCCACTTTCTCAAAGTTTCACAAGTAAATGTGACCATTTTCCAATCCTGGGCTATTTGTTCTTTCTTGTCTACATCTTCACAGGGAGATTTGGTGGTGGCGGTTTGTTTTGTTTTGTTGTTATCACTTTTTTTTACTCATGGTTCTGTCCACCAGTTTGTTGCACATTATATCTAAGCCCCTTGATCTGTGAATCAGCCTAGCTGAACTCTTATGTCTCACTCCATAATACACCTTAGAAATGAAAACTGTGGCTTCCATTTCAGTTCTGACTTTAAGCTAACTACCAGGCTAAGTTCAGTAACAGCTCTAGCAACTGCCTTAATTGAAAATATGTATGTGATTTCTAAGCAAGTCTTAGTGACAACCTGCCCCTGGTGAAAATCATTGTTACTCTTGGTCTTTTTTAAATGAAAAAAATCTCTCTCTCTCACATATATGTATACACACACACAAATACATGTTCACATGAAGAAAATGTCTAGTGTCTTGCTTTCTGATTAAAAGAATTGAGTTTAGTCCTATAAAGTCTAGCTTACTTATTAAACATGTAAAATATAACATTCTCCTTATTGAAGGAAAAGCTCCCATAATTTAGCCCGTGATAATACATTAACAAAATAAAGAAGAGAAAATGTCAAACCAGAGAGAAATAGTCCTGCACAGTTGCTTATAAAGCTGAAGATTGTCAGGGAATCATTATAGGACTTAGTATCTGTTTTATGCACACACATGGATTACAAAGAGTCAACTGCATGCTAATTAATTCCTCTAATACTGTATCATAGGCTGGGCTGCTGAGACATATATAACTATATAGAGAGAATTATATTATGTAAATATCGCTGTTAATATTTTATTTCTGTTTGACAAAGAATGAAAACATATATATTGAAGTGACACCAAGTGGCTACTTTGCAGATTAGCCGCAAGAATCCTTGGCATAGGGATACATTTGCACAGATACCCAAATCTGTAATTTTTTCATATATTTTATTTTAGCTTTTGTAGAAAATGTGCATGTGCCAAGCTTGCCAGGTAAGAAGGATACTTATAGTAAACCCCCACTGACTTTACATGACCAACACCTTTCCTTTTCCTTTTTGGAACAGTAACACAGTTTTGTTTTGTTTTTGTTTTTTTTTAAG
>NW_012144815.1:0-962 GCF_000956105.1 Propithecus coquereli | reverse complement strand
AAAAAAAAAAAAAAAAAAACAACCCAATTTAAATATGGCCAAAAGATCTGGATAGAGATCTCACCAGAGAAGACATGCAGCTGGCAAATAAGCATATGAAAAGATGCTCAACATTATATGTTGTTAGGGAACTGCAGATTAACACAGTGATGTCATTACACACCTGTTAGAATGAGGAAAATCCAAAAAACACGGGCATCACTGAGTGCTGATGAGGATGTAGAGCTATAGAAACCCTAATTCAGTGCTGGTGAGAATGCAGAATAATGAAACCACTTTGGGAAACAGTTTGACAGTTTCTTACAAAGATAAATATAGTGTTGCCATATGATCCAACAATCATACACTCCTTGGTATTTACCCACATTAGTTTTAGACTTAGGTCTACACAAAAACCTGTACATGAATGTTTATAGCAACTTTATTCATAATTGCCAAAACTTGGAAGCAATCAAGATGTCCTTTAGTACTTGAATGGATAAACAAAGTATAATACATCCATACAGTGGAATATTATTTAGCAAAAAAAAAAAAAGAAAAAAGTTGTTAAACCCAAAAGACATGAAGGAACCTTAAATGCATATTGCTGAGTGAAATGAGCCAGTCTGAAAATGGTATCTAATGTGTGATTCCAACTATAGTTGACACTTGAACAATGCAGGGATTAGGGGGACCACCCCTTGCACAGTCAAAAATCTGTGTTAACACGTAACTAAAATGTAACTACTCATAGCTTATGTTGATTAGGACCCTTACTGATAACGTAGTTGATTAACACATTTTTGTATGTTATATGTTTTATGTACTGTATACTTACAGTAAAGTGAGCTAGATAGAGAAAAGAAAATGTTATTTTAAAAAATCACAGGGGGCCAGGCGAGGTGGCTCACTCCTGTAATCCTAGCTCTCTGGGAGGCCGAGGCGGGCGGATTGTTTGAGCTCAGGAGTTCGAAACCAGCCTG
>NW_012144814.1:0-1052 GCF_000956105.1 Propithecus coquereli | reverse complement strand
TTTCTGTTCTCTGAAGCTCATTCTAGATAGATTACTCAAGAGTGGTTCATACAATCTTTCTTGAGTTCCTGAGTGCTGAAAACATTTTTGCCCTTACATTTGAAAATTACTATTGTTGGTTATAAAATCTTGGTCTCACATTTTCTCTCCTTAAGTATATTAACTGTCTAAATTTTCTTCTAACTTAAAAGTGTTGCCATTAAAATATCTTGACAAAAATCTATCTTTCTTTCCCTTGTGAATGACTTATCCTTTTTATTTATATGTCCAAATGCTTTTCCTTTTAAAGTCAACTAATTTTACTAGACTATATCTAGTAATGTTGATTGTTGAGCTACAAAAATGGTGATTGTTGTAGCTCAATATTTGCAGGTATGCAGCTATGCACTTTTAATATGTGATTTCAATTTTTAAGATAAAAGTTGCTAACATAAAGTTCATCACTTTACCGTTTTAAAGTTGTATAATTCAGTGGTTTTTAGCACTTTACAAAGTTATAAAACCATCACAACTATCTAATTCCAGAACATTTTTATCACCTCAAAAGTAAATCTGATAGCCATTAAACATTCACCTTTTCAAATTCAACTCTCCCCTTAGCCCTCAAAAATCACTTTAGCTTCTTCTCAACATTTTAGTAGGTGTTATTTTAATTGTCTTAATTTTCTGTTGTGAGTTCTCATTTGGGTCTGCTCAGGCTTCAGACGTTTTTTCCCTGATCAGCATGAGGGCCATTAAAGTCCAACCTTTAAGGCTCCTCATGGATTGCAGATATCTCTGGAGGTAAAGTTGACTCTAGCATTCTCTTAGCTCTATGTATTATTTCTTGTCATTTGTGTCCTTTGAGGGATTCCCTTACATTCTGCTCCATATTGGAAAGCTTATGTTACACATTTCATAAATACTTTTTTAGAAAAAAATTTTTTTAGGAAAGTTTATTTATGCATCTCATCTACCATATCTCATTTGTGTACTATTTATACATAAGCATTTACCATGAGATGGACATTTGAGTCATTTCTACTTTCTGGCTGTTATAAATAACGCTGTTG
>NW_012144813.1:0-1645 GCF_000956105.1 Propithecus coquereli | reverse complement strand
ACAAGAAATCCCAGTCCTAAAGCAATGTTGAGGAGAAAGTTATATGCAGAAATAGGGGCTCTGTGTGTAATAGCCACCTCAGTCTTAACTGTCTTCCTTCACTGCCTGACTCTGATTTTGTCTTAGGTTCATATTTCACACGTACAGAATACAGTAGATATTCCCAGAAATGTATAATGGATGGATAGGAAAAGCTATGATTTCTTCTTCCCTTGAAGTATATGCCCCTTCTGGCAGAACTACTATTAATTTTCCTACTGCCCTTCTTTTGCTGAATTTCAAGATTGTATGCTATTTTGTAACTTGCTTCCAGAGTGACTGGAAATGGAAATTTTAAAAAGAATCGTATGTTGTCAATTTGGTCTTTTTCCTTCCTTTCTTTCTTTTTTCTTTACTTTGTTTCCTTCCCTGTATCAGACATAGCTTTTACCTCCAATCCTTTCTAGCTCTCACGGACTTTCCTATCTAAAAGCAGGGAGTGAGACAGGTGTGGATGGTGTTGAGAGAAAGAGAAAGTTATTGTTTTCTTGTCTACGCTAGCATCAGCAGAGATAAAGCTTAGTGCTTTTATTTTCATTATAGCCACTGCCTCTTTAAGGCAAAACTAATGAATTTGACAGATCTTGCTCACTCCACTACTTCTGTGAGAGGTTGCTTAGCAACCACAGGACAGTGGTGAGAGGGCAGCAGTGGAGCAGGTTGCAGAAAGAAGGAACCATCGCTAACTCTGCAGATGTTAAAGATGATCCACCCCCTATCTCCCTTTCTTTCGTGTTACCTATCGGTCATTTCAAAGAGCAGGTTCTACTGCCACCCAGGACTCAGGATTCACTATTCCATCCTTTCCCCTCCAAGCCAATGATCTGACCCAGCTACAGAAAAGGGATCTTTCACAGAGTGGAGGGAATGTTACAGCTAAAAATAACAATGGCCTGTTTGAATCTTATGTCTCTGATCTTTCTCACATTCTTGAAGTGAGAAAAAAAAGAATTAAAGGCAAAATATTTTCAACAGTTTCATTGGCTACTTTTCATTTTGCACATTTCATATTGCAATAGGATTTTGGACCTATTCTTTTGCTTATAAGATGGGCTTGACCTTATTAGAAACTGAGCTGTGAGTTTTTGGAGTCCAGTTTTATGAGCTCCAGATTCCCTTGAGAGCCTGGGGCACAGGGTTCTATTATTATTGTTTTATACATTGAATGTTACATATACATAAATAATTCTTATTAACCTTTATTTGACTGATATCTCTTGGTGATTTCAAAAAAATTCTTCTTTCAAGTCCTAGAAAAAGATATTGAACTTTTTAAAACAATTCAAAGATCATAAAGTCTGGGAGATCAAATTTACTTCCTGAGATAAATAGTGGCCAATGAGAGCAAATATTTTATGATGTATTTACTATGTGCTAGGCTCAGAGCTAATTGCTTTCATAAAGTATCCCATTTACTTCTCATAGCAACCCTATAAAGTAAGTACTATTATTATTAGCAACTTTAAGAACAGGAAAACCAAGATAGTCATGAAAGCAGTGATGGAGCCTAAATCTACCCACCTCCAGAAGCCAAGAAGGGAACCACAATGCCTTTCTCTCTCTCTAAACGTTGAAGGCTCCACAATTGGGTCTTCAAAGATAATAG
>NW_012144812.1:0-1664 GCF_000956105.1 Propithecus coquereli | reverse complement strand
ATCCACCCACCTCGGCCTCCCATAGTGCTAGGATTACAAGCGTGAGCCACCATGCCTGGCCTCCTAGTTGCATTTGAAATTTCCCATAATAAAACAATCTAAATCAGAATAGGAAAAATAATAGTTCCCAATATATATTTCTTTCTGACCCCTTCTTCTGATTTATTTTCCTTCTTAGAACTGTTATTAGATTATCTGTCTTCTTCTGAGGACAGGCATTTTTGTCTCTTTTGTCCCCTAATGCATCCCCAGTGCCTGGCACACAGTAGGCACTCAGCAAATGCTGGATGTAGAAATTAATTAATTAATATATTATGTTTTTAAAAATCAAATTGGAGAATAGTGGTGTGTAAGACTCTGCCATTGGCCGGGCGCAGTGGCTCACACCTGTAATCCTAGCACTCTGGGAGGCCGAGGCAGGTGGACTGTTTGAGCTCAGGAGTTCGAGACCAGCCTGAGCAAGAGCGAGACCCCGTCTCTACTAAAAAACAGAAAGAAATTAGCTGGACAACTAAAAATATATAGAAAAAATTAGCTGGGCATGGTGGCGCATGCCTGTAGTCCCACCTACTCGGGAGGCTGAGGCAGAAGGATCACTTGAGCCCAGGAGTTTGAGGTTGCCGTGAGCTAGGCTGATGCCACAGCACTCTGTCCCCAAAAAAAAAAATAACCAAAATACCATGTCAAAAAAATTAACAATAATTCCTTGCTATCATCAAATATCTAGTGAGAGTTCACATTTCCCCAACTGTCTCATAAACGGCTTTTTTTTTTAAAAAAAGGTCTGTATAAATAAAGATCCAAGTAAAAGATCCAATAAAGACTACATCGTAATTGGTGGTCTCTTAGGATTCTTTTAAAAATCTCTCTCTCTCTCCCCTTCTATGTAGATAGACATACACAGTTGACCCTTGAACAACACAGGAATTCAGGTTTAAACTGCGCAGGTCCACTTATATGTAAGACCTGCCTCTGCCACCTCTGAGATAGCAACCCCTCCTCTTCCTCCTCAGCCTGCTCAACGTGAAGATGAGGATGAAGACCTTTAGGATGACCCGCTTCGACTTAATAAATATATTTTCTGTTCTTTATGATTTTCTTAACAACATTTTTTTTTTTTTTGAGACAGACTCTCACTTCTGTCACCCGGGTAGAGTGCAGTGGTGTCGTCATCGCTCGCTGCAACCTCAAGTGGCGCTCTTGCATCGGCCTCCTGAGTAGCTGGGACTACAGGCGTGCATCACCACACCCAGCTAATTTTTTGTATTTTTAGTAGAGATGGGGTCTCACTCTTGCTCAGGTTGGTCTGGAACTCCTGACCTCAAGCGATCCTCCCACCTCGGCCTCCCAGAGTGCTAGGATTATAGGCGTGAGTCACCGTACCCAGCCTTAATAACATTTTCTTTTCTCTAGCATACTTTATCGTAAGAATACAGTATATAATACATATAAAAATATGTGCTAACTGACATTTGTGTTATTGGTAAGGCTTCCAGTTAACAGCAGGGTATGAGTAGTTAGGTTTTTAAAGAGTCAAAAGTTATATGTGGGCTGGGCACGGTGTTTCACGCCTGTAATCCCAGCACTCTGGGAGGCCGAGGCGGGCGGATCGTTTGAGCTCAGGAGTTCGAGACCAGCCTGAGCAAGAGCGAGACCCCGTCTCT
>NW_012144811.1:14020-14785 GCF_000956105.1 Propithecus coquereli | reverse complement strand
AGCACTTGCATGTGCCATGAGAATAGGCTCTCCTTGCCCATTCCTGCTGCTGCCACTGCCACCCAAACATACCAGCTGGGGGCCTGGGGATTTCCATGCCCTGCCCACTACAACCTGCACCTGTGTGCAACATTGGATGGCCTGAGTACAGGCCTACCCAGCCTGGCACTGCCATGACTACTGTCATTGTTCACACCATGCATGCTGTCCAGGGGCCCAAGTACCCTCACACCAAGTGACAGCCCAATGCTGTCACTGTTGGCACTTGAGCAGTGGAGGCCCCATAATCAGTCCACCCAGAGCCACTAAAATCTGTGCCCACATACACTGCCAAAAGGGCCAAGGACAGCATGCTCAGCCTGCCACTGCCAGCACTAGGGCCCAAGGACTTTCCCACCTGGTGGCCCTGTCCCCAGAAAAGCCCCACCACAGCCTACACTAACAACTGCAGCCTAAGTCCCTGAAGAATTCACAGATACCAGTGATAATGTTTACAGCTGAAGAAATCAGAGATTCCACTACTGTACACACCCAGAATCAAAGGTAAAGTGTCCTACCCAACTAACACTATGGATACATTTACAGGAAAGAGTATTCCTCTATGTAAGCCAATACAAAAATTTGAAAGAAGCACCTATAACACCAGATGTGCAGATATCAATGTCAAGACACAAGAAACATTTAAAAAGCAAGGAAATATGACATCTCCAAAGGAACACAATAATTCTTTCATAAGAGATTCCAATGAAAAAAAATTGTATGAAA
>NW_012144811.1:13215-13970 GCF_000956105.1 Propithecus coquereli | reverse complement strand
AGGACAGAATGGGCTGATATATTCCAAGTGCTTAAATTAAAACACCTACCAGCCAGAATGCTATATCCACCAAAACATCCTTTAAAAATGAAGGATAAATAAAGTCTTTCCCAGACAAGCAAAACTTGAGGGAATTCATCACCACTCGACTGGCCCTGTGAGAATTATTTAAGGGAGTACTACACTTGGAAGTGAAAGAACAGTATCTACCATCATGAAAACACATAAAAGTATAAAATCCATTGGTAGAGCATGTACACAAGTAATGAAGAAAAAGGACTCAAATGTTACCACTACTGAAAACCACAAAACTGCAATAATAAGCAATGAGAGAAAAGAAAGAAAGAATATACAAAAAAAAAAACACAATTAACAGAAGACAAGAATAAGTTCTTACATATCAATAAGAACCTTGAGTATAAATGGATTAAAATTTCCACTTAAAAGATATTGACTGACTTAATGGATTAAAAAATAACCAAACTATATTCTGCCTACAAGAAATTCACTTCAGCTATAAAGACACATATAGACTGAAAGTGAAGGGATGTAAAAAGATATTCTATGCAACAGAAACCAAGCATGAGCAGAAGTAGCTATACTTCTACCAGCTGAAACAGATTTTAACTCAAAACCAGTAAAAGAAGACAAAGAAGGTCATTATATAATGATAAAGGGATAAATTCAGAAAGAGCCTATAAAAATTCTAACTATATATGCATCCCACACTGGAGCACCCAAATATATAAACAAAT
>NW_012144811.1:10684-13165 GCF_000956105.1 Propithecus coquereli | reverse complement strand
ACTCTCAACAAACTACCCATAGAATAAACATACTTCAACACAATAAAGGCCATATATGACAAACCCACAGCTAACATCATATAGAATGGGGAAAAAATAAAAGCCTTTGCTCTAAGAATTGGAACAAGACAGGATTCCCACTTTCACCACTCTTACTCGACAAAGTACTTGAAGTCCTATTCAGAGCAATCAGGCAAAAGAAAGGGGAGGAAAAGCATCCAAATTGGAAAAGATGAAGTCAAATTGTCTCTCTTGGCAGACAGCATGATCTTATATTTAGAAAAATCTAACGACTCCACCAAAAACTCTTAGATCTGATAAACTAATTCAGTAAAGTTGCGGGATACAAAATCAACATACAAAAATCAGTAGCATCTCTATACACCAATAATGAACTAGCTGATGAAGAAATCAAGAAGGCAATACCATTTACAATAGCTACAAAAAAATAAATTACCTAGGAATAAATTAACTCAACTAGTTAAAAGACCTCTAACAAGGAAACTATAAAACACTGATGAAAAAATTATAAAGAACACAAACAAATGGAAAGACATCCCATGCTCATGGAATTTAAGAATTAATATTGCTAAAATGACCGTATTACCCAAAGCCATCTACAGATTCATTGCCATCTCTTTCAAAACACCAATGACATTTTTCACAGAAATACTAGAGAAAAGTAATCCTAGAATTTGTATGAAACCAGAAAAGAGTTCAAATAGCCAAAGCAATCCTGAGGAGGGGAGGTGGGAACAAAGCTTGAGGTATCACACTACTTGGACTTCAAAATACTTTACAAGTCTATAGTAACCAAAAAAGCATGATACTGGTTTGAAAATCAGACACACAGACCAATGGCACAGAATAGAGAATCCAGGAATAAATCTACATACTTACAGCCAACCGATTTTCAAGAAAAGCATCAAGAAAACAAAATGGAGAAATGACACCCTTTTCAATAAGTGGTTCTAATTAAATTGGATACTCATATGCAGAAGAATGAAATTAGACCCCTATCCCATACCATATACAAAAATCAACTCAAGATGGATTAAAGACTTAAATTTAAGATCTGAAACATTAAAACCACTAGAATAAAATATAGCTAAAACACCCCAGGATATTAGTTTCAGCAAAGATTTTATGGCTAAGACCTTAAACGCACAGTGAAAAAAACAAAAATAGGCAACTAGGACTATATCAAACTAAAAAACTTCTGAACAGCAAAAGAAGCAATCAAAAGATAGAAGAGACAACCTATTGAATGGGAGAAAATATTTGTATACTATTCATCTTACAATAGAATAACATCCAGAATATACAAGGACCTCAAACAACTTCACAGCAAAAAAGCAATTAGTCCCATTAAAAGGGGCAAAGGACATAAATAGACATTTTTTAAAAGAATACATGCAAATAAATGGCCACTGGGTATATGAAAAAAATACTCAACATCACTAATCCTCAGGGAAATGAAATCAAAACCACAATGAGATATCATCTCACCCCAATTAGAATGGCTATCAAAAAACCAAAAAATAAGATGCTGGCAAAGATGCAGAGAAAAGAGAACTCTTATGCACAGTTGGTGGGAATGCAAAGTAGTGGAAACACTAAGGAAAACACTGTGGATGTCTCTCAAAAAACTAAAAAAGAACTACCATATGATCCAGTAATCCCACTCTTGGGTATTTATCTAAAGGAAAAGAAATCAGTATATCAAAGTGGTACCTATACCCCCATGTTTACTGCAACACTATTCACAATAGCCAAGATATAGAATCAACCTAAGTTTCCATCAATGGATTAATGCATAAAGAAAATGTAGTATATATGCACAATGTAATGTTATTCAGCCATAAAAAATAATGAAATCCTGCCATTTTTAGCAACATGGATGAAACTTGAGGTCATTATGTTAAGTGTAATAAGCCAGGCACAGAAAGACAAATATTGCGTGTTCTCAGTCGTATGTAGGAGCTTAAAAGTTGATCTCATGGAGGTAGAGAGTAGAATGATAGTTACTAGAGGTTGGGAAGGGGTTGTGTGGTGGGGAGGGGGTGATGAAGAGAGGTGGGTTGATGAGTACAAACATATAGTTAAATAGAATGAATAAGTTCTAATGCTCAATAGCAGAGTAGGGTGACTATAGTTCACAACGGTGTACTATATATTTCAAGATAGCTGTTAAGACTGGATTTGAAGGGTTCCTAACACATAGAATTGATAAATGCTCTAGATGATGGATATCCTAAATACCCTTACTTGATCATTATACATTCTATACATGTAACAAAATATCACATGTATCCCATGAGTATAAACAAATATTATGCATCAATCAAGAATAAAAATAAAAAATAAATTACTCAAAATGGATCTACTGCCTAAGCATAAGAGCTAAAATTATATGACTCCTAGCAGGAACAATAGGAGTAAATATAAGTGACCTTGAATTAGACAATGTCAGATATGATA
>NW_012144811.1:6955-8290 GCF_000956105.1 Propithecus coquereli | reverse complement strand
AAAAAAAAAAAAATAGATTGGGTGTAATTGTACTAAACAAAGACCTACCAGCCTGGTCTTCAGGAAATTATACTTCTGGTAGAGACAATCTGTCCTGGAAAAGTAGCTACATAAATGTGTAGTTTTACATACTTTCTCACATATACAGTACTAGAGTTGCAAAAATTACTCTTCTATCTTTTCTATGGTGTTTCACTAGGGAAAGAACACAAGTTTTAGAATCACAGCTGGTTTCAAATCCTTGCTTTGTCACTTACTAGTTATGTGACCTTCAGAAAGTTACGTAACTTCTCAGAGCCTCTGTCCATCACATCTACTGTTCAATAGAGGAATAAGGAGAATCAACCGTGAAGATATATGTGAAGTAGGGGACATAGAGGTGCTCAATAAGTAGTTAATGTCCTTCAAATCCCCCTTTCCATCTCAAAAAACAAACTTCTGAGTGGAGATAAAGCAGTAACTTTTTCTTCCCTGCCCCTCCCATTCAACACACCCAAAAAGTACCTAGTACTCAGTAAATATTGTTGACATGATTTTCATTCACTAGCATTCAGTGGAAAGGCAGACTCTGAGGGGCTATATCAAAGAAATATCACAGTAATATCACCTTCAACTGCGAGTGTCCCTAGATTCACTTTCCAGCCCACGTCTTACCTACAATCAAGTTTCTTCTCTGAACCCACACTCAGAGCTTTGGGTAGAATCTCTGCTTAAGTGCTTGCCTCTTCCCTGAATTCTCACATGAGTAAGGCAACCCTGTGCACACTTAAACCATCCATTTAGCTAGCCCCTGCAGCAGAAGAATTGGGCATGTATTTCTGCATGGTTAAGTTTTAGCTGATGTTTTTTTTCCTATCCTTTTTTCCTTAATTACTGCCTATACTATCTCATGGATACAGAATGTTTCCTATATGAGTTATACATTTTGGAATATTTTCTTTGTATCCTATATATAATAATTTTTTATAACCATTCCATGGGCAATTGAAGCAAATATCCATTTTCTTTTTGTCAAGATAAATATTATATCACGTTTCTACATATTAAATCAAATTTGTTCATTGTTATTTAAATATTCTATCTTTATCTACTTGATATAAATTTTCCATGGGCAATTGAAGCAAATATCCATTTTCTTTTTGTCAAGGTAAATATTATATCACGTTTCTACATATTAAATCAAATTTGTTCATTGTTATTTAAATATTCTATCTTTATCTACTTGATATAAATTTTCCAATAAAAGTATGTAAACTCTCTCTCTCAAAAAAAAAAAAAAAAGAATTAGGCATAAAGCAAACTCATAAGCCCTTTACTGAATTTCTCTATGGCTCA
>NW_012144811.1:3737-4065 GCF_000956105.1 Propithecus coquereli | reverse complement strand
TAAAACTATGGGCATGTGACCCAATCCAGGCCAAATTTCCCTGAGGGAAATTATTTTCAGGGGCCTTCTGGGAATGTTTTCTTCCTGGTTAAAAATCAAAGGACCTATAGAAAAAAAAATGCTTTTTTCTTTGTACAGATGTCTACATGCATTATCTAGAATTGTGGCAGCCATGTTGTAGCCATAAGGGAAGAAGCCTCAAGACTAACCCATAATGCTAACAATTGTCATGTGGAAAAACATTTCCTCATGGCCTAAGCCAGAGATAAATAAACAAAGGGTTGGGTGAATGGTTTCAAGTAGCAGTCCATACACTTTATTTAGTTTA
>NW_012144811.1:1687-2029 GCF_000956105.1 Propithecus coquereli | reverse complement strand
TTTACAACCAACTGATTTTCAACAAAGGTGTCTAGAACATACATTGGAGAAAGGACCGTTTCTTCAATAAATAGTGCTGGGAAAATCGAATATCCACGTGTAGAAGAATGAAACTAGAACTCACATACAACAATTATACAACTCTATATCCCATATACAACAATTCAAGATAGATTAAAGACTTAAACATAAGACCCAAAGCTATAAAATTACTAAAAGAAAACGTAAGGGAAACACTTCAGAACCTTGATCTAGGCAAAGATTTCGTGGCTTAAACCTCAAAAGCACATGAAACAAAACCAAAAATAGACAAATGGGACTATATCAAACTAAAAAGCTTCT
>NW_012144811.1:0-846 GCF_000956105.1 Propithecus coquereli | reverse complement strand
CATCTCACTCCAGTTAGAATGTCTCTTATCAAAAAGACAAACTATAACAGACACTGGCAAGAAGGCAGAGAAAAGAGAACTCTTACACACTGTTGGTGGGCAAAGTAAATTACTACAGGCACTATGGAAAATAGTATGGAGATTTTCATAAAACTAAAAATAGAACTTCCATAAGATCCAGTAATCCTACTAGTAGGTACTTATCCAAAGGGGGAAAAAAAGCAGTATATCACAAGGACACCAGCACTTTCATGTTTATTACAGTTCTAGTCACAATGGCAAAGATATGGAATCAACCTAAGTGTCCACCAATGCATGAATAGATAAAGAAAATGTAGTATATATTCACAATGGAATATTATGTAGCCATAAAAAGAATGTAATTATGTCATTTGCAGCAAGATGAATGGAATTGGAGGTTATTACGTTAAATGTAGTAAGCCAGGCACAGAAAGATAAATACCACATACTCTCATTCATATGCGGGAGCTAAAAAAGTTATCTAACGGAGATAGAGAACAGAATATTAGACACCAGAGGCTGGGAAGGGCATGTGGGTGGAGGTGTGGGGATAAAGAGAGTTTGGTTAATAGGTACAAACATACAGTTACATGAAGTAAAAAGTTCTAATATTTGATAGCAGAGTAGGGTGACAATAGCCAACAACAATGTACTATGTATTTAAAAATAGCTAGGAAAGAGGACTTGAAACATTCCAAACAAATAGAAATGATAAATACTCAAGGTAAATGATGCCCCAGAAACTCTGACTTGATCATAACACAATCTATACATGTAACAAAATATCACATGTACTCATAAATATGTACAAATATTATGTACCAA
>NW_012144810.1:0-1073 GCF_000956105.1 Propithecus coquereli | reverse complement strand
CTAATTTTATATATTTTTAGATTCAAGTATTGATTTATAGAGGTATATATTAATAAACCTTAATAATTTAAATTATGTACCCTTATGGCTTTTATCATTTATATGTTTCCACTACTCAGGGGACTTTAGATGTTTCTTTATATTGGTAAAATGCTTTAGAGTCCATAATTAAAGAATTAAAAAATATTAGTAATGAAAACATACACTAACTGAAATCTGTGTTTTTAAGGGAGCCTAAGAAAGAAGTAAGATGGTCAGATAAATCTGGCATTCTAAAAATTATAAAAATACCTTAGTTTAATGAATATCACGTTTTATGTAATTTATATACTTGGGGGATATCATTATTACACATGTATGCAAAATCCACACAGATAACCAAAAAGTTATTTATTAGAAGCATGAAAGATGAATGATATATTATTTTATTGTCTTTAAGTCACACAGCATGAATGCATTTGTAAAATAAATGTTAAATTTTAAGATACATAAACTCTTGGTATTCTGGTTTAAGGTTATTTCAATAAAAATATAATCTTGCATTTCATTTAAGTATGATGTTAGCAAGTTTGGTCAACCCTCAATCAGTGTAGCCATGGCAGAAGTCTAATCTCTTTTTCTTCAAGTTTTATATAAAATCTGAGCTTTCAAATCTAGTTCAACTCCACTGTGCAGGTGTTTGATATCTTGTGACAAGTGAGAGATCTGGAGAGGACCAAGTGCTTGTTCTATGAGATTCCATCAGTTAATTCTCCTCCCATCATCTGATGAAAGTAGCTTTTAGAAACTATATTGTACTTCAGGTGGGAATCTTAACAAGTTTGGTATATTTTATATTTAGCTATCAGCAAAGGGTAATGTGAATTACTTAAAACAAATCATTAATGTATCGCATATTTCATTTAAATGTGATGTAAGATATGTGGATTGGTTGTGTGATTACCACTTGAACTTGGAAAAGGCTATATAATTCATTCTGAAAATTTTTAAATGTTGAAGAAAGCAAAGTATAAATAGTTCTTAGTCTCGGAAAAATGTTATTAATGTAAGTCTTCTAGGGATTGTTTTTTATT
>NW_012144809.1:0-1607 GCF_000956105.1 Propithecus coquereli | reverse complement strand
ACTCCTGAGCTCAAACAATCTGCCCGCCTCAGCCTCCCAGAGAGCTAGAATTACAGGCGTGAGCCACCGCACCCGGCCTGTTTTGTTTTGTACCACAGGAGATGGCTCAACGGAATTGTCTGGGCAGAGGTCACAGGTTGTCTTCATGTGAGATGCTATAGTTAAACAGCAATAGCCGGAAGCTGAAAACTCCCTCTAAAAGCTTTGTATTTCTGCTTAAAGGGAGGACTATGGTATTTTAAGACAAGCTTCTGCCGTCCTCCTCATTTCTTGGCAAATTAATAAATATCTCTTTCCCTTTCCTCAAACAGGTTGTCCGCTTGTCCTCAGTCTTCCTTCGGCTACGGGGACAAGTGCCGAATGAACTTTCAGTAACAATTCCAGTTTGCAGCCATGAGGGGAGAGCAGGGCAGCTCCCCTAAAACCTCCCTGACATAGGCAAATAATACTTTGATTCCTCATCTCATTTAAGCCTCAGAACTTCTTGGTAGTAGTGGCCCCACTGTTGTAGTGTGGAGGGCGCGAACAGACCACGAGAGAATTTAATGGAGCCAAATTGAGAATCTTTATTAGCTGGCCAGCGACCACCTCTGCCCACGTGAAAGCAGTACGAGAGAGTGGCACTAGTCTTTAGCTTCTACAGGAATTTTATACTAATTTGAGGGGGGCTATGTGCCATAGAACAGGTACTCTAAAACAAAGGAAACAAAGGCAGAATGTACAATCAATATTTCAATGACACAGAGTCCTGAGATCTGGCTGTTCTCACAGATCTCTGGTACCCAAAGACAAATTACAATCATCGAAGTAAAGCACAATCTAAGTTATAGATTAAACACAGAACATTCTTCCAGTTACGCATCGATCATAAGTTGAACCCTTGACATGTGGAGGGCGATCAGGCCCTGAATTCTAACAATTGCTAACCGCAAGCTTTGTACAGAAGCAAATAGCGTTCATTAAAGTTCCCTAGCAACTATAATTGCATTATACCTTTTTATTCATTAACCCTTTAAAGCATCTCAGCTCACTACACCCACCATAATAAATGAGGACTGTGGGCTCACCCACGTTTTACTCTATAGCTGTTTGAACATTTACTATGTGAAAAAACATGGGGTGACACAAACACCTGGGACATGGAATCTGCCCAAAAGGCTCACAGGCCAGCCCAACAGACAACATTGTTAGGTCCAGAGCCAAGAGAACATACACGAAGCCTCGTGTGTAGCAAAATGCTGTTTATTTTGAACATCCAGGTGCAGATGGGTGGAGGCCAAAGAGAAAAGGGGAGAGCCTTGGGTTTTATAGAGTGTTTTTCCAGGGTGAGTAAATAAGTGGGCTAGAACAGCCATTTGTAATTAATTCTTTTTCAAACAACCAGCTCCTAGGCCTTGCCCCAGTCACATCCATCCTTCCTCTCTGGTGTTGTCCTTATCAGGAGAGCTAGGGAGGGATAAACTTCATCTCTATCAGGGAGGGAGGGGGAAGGAATGCTGGCTGCAGCTGTCTGTGAGATTTACAAAGTCTGGGGACTCTCCAGACTCCTGCAGCTATTGTTTTACAAGCCTAAGTTTTGCATTAACCACATTCTGTCCTATACATAC
>NW_012144808.1:0-1519 GCF_000956105.1 Propithecus coquereli | reverse complement strand
ATGAAGAAATTAAGATGGAAATGAAAAAATTTTTTGAAACAAATGAAAATAGAAACAACATACCAAAACCTATGGGATGCAACAATAGTAGTGGTAAGGGGGAAGTTTATAGCTTTAAATGCCTACATCAAAAAAGTAGAATGATAACAAATTAACAATCTAATGATGCACCTCAAGGAACTAGAAAAATAAGAACAAACTGAACCCAAAACTAGCAAAGGAAAAGAAATAACAAATATCAGAGCAGAACTAAATGAAATAGAGACTACACAAGTCATACAAAGGAACAATGAAATGAAAAGTTGGTTCTTTGAAAAGATAAACAAAATTGATAAACTGCTAGCTGGACTAACCAAGAAAAGAAGAGAGAAGACCCAAATAAACAAAATCAGAAATGAAAAAGGAAACATTACAACTGATCAAAGAAATACATAAGATCATCAGAGATTATTATGAACAATTATATGCTCACAAACTAGAAAACCTAGAGGAAATGGATAAATTTCTGGAAATAACCTCTCAAGATTCAACCATGAAGAAATAGAAAACCTGAACAGACCAATAACAAGCAGCAAGATTGAATCAGTAATATTCTAAAAAGTCTCCCAACAAAGAAAAGACCAAGACCAGATGGATTTACTGCCAAATTTTACCAAACATACCAAGAAGAACTAACATCAGTTCTTCTGTTATGGTTTCAAAAAACTGAGGAGGAGAGAATGCTTTCTAATTCATTCTACAAGGCCAGTATTACCCCAATACAAAAACCAGACAAAGATACAACAACAAAAAAAGAAAACTATAGACCAATACCCCTGACGAACAGACACAGAGATCCTGAAAAAGTTTTAACAAAACAATCCAACAGCACATCAAAAAGATGATGCATCATGAAGTAGGTTTCATGTCAGGGATATAAGGGTGGTTCCATTTATGCAAATCATAGGCATGACACATCACATAAGCAGAATCAAGGAGAAAAACCACATGATCATCTCAATAGATGCAGAAAAAGTATTTGGTAAAATTCAGCATCACTTCATGGTAAAAACCCTCAACAAACTAGGCATAGAAGGAACATACCTCAAAATAATATGGGCCATATGCGACAAACCCACAGCTAACATCATACTAAATGGGGAAAGTTGAAAGCATTTCCTCTAAGAACTGGAGTAAGACAAGGTTGCCTACTTTTCCCACCCCTATTCAACATAGTACTGGAAGTCTTAGCCAGGGCAATTAGGCAAGAGAAAGAAATAAAAGCCATTCAAAATGTAAAAGAAAAGGTCAAATTATCTCTGTTTTTTGATGATGTAATCTTTTATCCTATATCTAGTCTAAAAACTCCACCAAACAACTCTTAGATTTGACAAATGAATTCAGTGAAATTGTAGGATAAAAATTGACACATAAAGATCAGTAGTGTTTCTATACACCAATAACAATATACCTGAGAAAGAGATAAGGAAAGGAATTCCATTTACAATAGCTACAAAAAAAAAAAAAATACCAAGGAATA
>NW_012144807.1:0-1156 GCF_000956105.1 Propithecus coquereli | reverse complement strand
TGATTCGAATAGCCCTTTTCAGTGGAATGTACCTTAATACTTCACGAGAAATATGGGCCAGTAGAGGATACAAGGCAGTCTCCCATTCAAATTTTCCAACTTCAGATTTTCTGAAGCAAGAAACATGGCAGTCTATCTTCTTTTGAAAAATTTCTGTTCATGTCCTTTGTCCATTCTTTAATGGGGCTGTTTGATTTTCTCTGGCTGATTTGCTTGAGTTCTTTGTAGATTCTGGTTACCAGGACTTTATCAGATGTATAGCATGCAAATATTTTATCCCATTCTGTAGGTTGTCTGTTTGCTCTATTGATTGTGTCCTTGGCTGTGCAGAAGCTTTTTCATTTGTTCAGGTCCAATTTATTTATTTTTGTTGTTGCTGTAATTGCCTTTGGGGTCTTCTTCATAAATTCTTTCCCTAGGCCTATATCTATAAGAGATAAACTAATGGGCAACAAACACATGAGAAAATGCTCAACATCTCTAATCATCAGGGAAATGCAAATCAAAGCCACAACGAGATATCACTTAACTCCAGTGTGAATGGCCTTTATCAAAAAGTCCCAAAACAGCAAATGCTGGCATGGATGCAAAGTGATAGGAGCACTCATACACTGTTGTTGGGACTACAAGCTAGTACAACCTCTTTGGAAAGTAGTATGGAGATACCTCAAAGAACTAAAAGTAGAACTACCATTTGATCCAGTAATCCCACTACTGGATATTTACCCAAAAGAAGAAAGATATTTTATATAAAAGACACTTGAATTGAATTGTTCATAGCAGCACAATTCACAATTTCAAAGATGTGTAATCAATTCAAGTGCCCATCAATCCATGAGTGGATTAATAAAATGTGGTATACGTATACTATGGAGCACTACTCAGCCATGAAAAGAAAAATATAGTGATCTAGTATCTTTTGTATAACCTGGATGGAACTGGAGGCCATTCTTCTAAGTGAAGTATCACAAAAATGAAAAAAACAAATATCACATATATTCAATACTAAATTGGAACGAATTGTTCAACACTTATGTGCACATATGGAAGTAAAACTCAGGGGAAATCGAGTAGGTGGGAGGGGGAGAAAAGAGGATGGGTAAATTTACACCTGACTGGGTACAATGCACTGTGACTAACTGAAGGGTACACTTAT
>NW_012144806.1:0-1114 GCF_000956105.1 Propithecus coquereli | reverse complement strand
GTCCCAGCTACTCGGGAGGCTGAGGCAGGAGGATCACTTGAGCCTAGGAGTTTGAGGTTGCTGTGAGCTAGGATGATGCCACGGCACTCTAGCCCAGGCAACAGAGTGAGACTCTGTCTCAAAAAAATAAATAAATAAATAAATAAATGTGATAAATTTATTTTAGTTTTATCAAAAGAATTTTTAAATAGCAGAGACCTGAAGCCAGGTTAAATAATATGGTAGGCAGAATTCTAAGATGGCCCTCAAGATCATTGCCCCCTGTTGTACACACCCTACATAATTTCCAGAACTATGAATATGATGTATTTTACTTCCATGATTGGGTTATATTACATGGTACAGTTGGCTTTTTAAAAAGAAAGATTGTCTGGGACAAACTTCACCTAATCAAGTAAGCCCTTAAAAGGGACAGGGCTCCTCTGGAAGAAAGAGATTTGAAGCATGAGAAGGAAGTCAGTAGGTAGAAGAGTTTCCTTGCTGGCTTTGAAGATGGATTAAAATGTGGCCTGGAGGTTGCTGTTTAAACCCATTATTTTATTTAAATAAATTATTATTAACTTCATATGTGCACTCACTATTCCAAGAACAACGGAAATTTAGTGATAAGCCACATAACTCTATCCCTCCCCCCCATGAGTTTATGGTCTCCTGGGAAAGACAGAAGATGAAGGAACTCAGTGAAGCTAGAGAAGTGCTGTGATTGAGAAACAACAGGAAGGGCACCTGGAAACTTACAGCAGGAGCGTCCAAACCAGTCCAGGGCTTAGAAAACACTTCCCAGAGGACACGCACAGGAGGAGTCCTGTTCTATGCTTTTTAAGATTAAAAAGTTTTATCAATTAGGGGTTTGATATAATCAGGACCATTTATTTGATTATACATTATAAAGGATATAAACAGAAGTGAGTGTTCTTTGATAAGAAAAAATATTACTTTTAAAGAATACAGATAATACATGGAAAATAATTTTGGCACATTTCCTTGTGTATGGTAGGATTACAGTTTTTTTCTACCTTTATACTTTCTATATAATTTTATAATTTTGACAAATGTGAGTTGTGTAAATAATCATATGATGATGTTTTAGCCCCTTTTAAATTATTTAGTTCAA
>NW_012144805.1:0-1128 GCF_000956105.1 Propithecus coquereli | reverse complement strand
AACCAATTAATTTAAATATATAAAAGTTCACAAATAGAAATATATAGACAGTGTAAAATGTAGCAGAATCATTACCAATATAATGTCTGTTGTACACTAAGATAATTTGTATAGAGACAGGAAGCAGTTTAGGGGTTGCTTAGGGCTGGGGATGGGAATGAAAGGGTGACTGTCATTGGGGACAAAGTCTATTTGTAGGATGATGTGGTGGAATGAAAAATACTTCCCACGCTAAAATATATCCACTTCTAAATCCCTGGAGCCTGTGAATTTTACCTTATATGGCAAAAGATGTGATTAAATTAAGGATTTTGAAATGGGAGATTATCCTGGATTATTCTGGTGGGCTTTATATGGAGTCACACGTATCCTTATGAGAGTTAGACTGAGAGAGATTTCACACACACAC
Organism: Propithecus coquereli; assembly: GCF_000956105.1. Lineage (NCBI taxonomy): Eukaryota > Metazoa > Chordata > Mammalia > Primates > Indriidae > Propithecus > Propithecus coquereli. The sequence continues at coordinate 719 of NW_012144805.1, read as the reverse complement.
ACACACACACACACACATGCACACGCACAAGGTGAGGTGAAGATGGAGCAGGAAGAGGCTTGTAGATTCTTGCTTTGAGTATAGAAGTGATGCTGCCACAAGCCAAGGGATGCCTGCAGACACCAGAAGCCCAAAGAGGCAAGAAACAGATGATCCCTTAGAATCTTCAAGAGACTGTTGCCGTGTCGACACCTTGATTTTGGTCCAGGGAAACTGATTTGGATTTTTGGCTTCCAGAACTGTGAGGAAACATATTTCTATTGTTTTAAGCTACCAAGTTTACAGTAATTTTTTAGAGCAGCTCCAAGAAACTAATATAAATAATGAAATGTTCTAAACTTAGATTACGATGGTGATTGTAAAACTCCATAAGCATACTAAAATACACTTAATTCTACACTCAAAATGGGTGAATTTTATGCTCTGTAAATTATATCTTAATGACTATGATTTTTAAAAGTCTTAGTAGACATATCAAAAAGTGAAAATTTTAAAATGATATGCAAACTTCTTAGCTATTCGGCGTTTAATACTACAAAACAGCTGTAATATTTTTCTTGTGATGTGCTTTTACTTCTATTCCAGTTACGTTTATGTAGGAACACTTCCTTGCAGAATTAAATCTAACGTCAAACTACTTAAGAACTATATTTTAAAGCAATATTGAACAGCATTAATACATTTAGCATAGACGTTCAACAATCAGAAAATGGAAGAGT
>NW_012144804.1:0-1240 GCF_000956105.1 Propithecus coquereli | reverse complement strand
TTCTGTATTAATATGGGGAAAAAATGTCCCAAACAGAGTCTGGGACAAATCACTTTGTAAGAGTATTTACAACCTTCTTCTGGGAAAATTTCTTTATTTTTTTATTTTAGAATGTTACAATGGTACAAATGTTTACGTTACATATATTGCCTTTGCACCGCCCAAGTCAGAGAGCTACAAGCATGCCAATCCCCTAGACAGATTTGATTTTATATATTGTGAGAGATAGGGGGCTAATTTCATTTCTCTGCATATGGATATCCAGTTTTCTCAGCACCATTTATTAAAGAGACTGTTCTTTCCACATTGTATATTCTTGGTGCTTTTGTCAAAAATTAGTTGACTATAAATATGTGGATTTATTCCTGGGTTCTCTATTCTGTTCTACTGATGTATGTGTCTTTTTATGCCAGTACTATGTTGTTTGGATTACTATAGCTTTGCAGTATAATTTGAAGTCAAGTGATATGATGCCTCCAGCTTTGTTGTTTTTGAATAGGATTGATTTGGCTTATTCTGGGTCTTTTGTGGGTCTGTGTATATTTTAGGATTATTTTTTCTACTTCTGTGAAGAATGTCATTGATATTCTGATAGGGATGGCATTAATTCCTTTGGATTGTATGGACAATTATATGGACAATTTTAACAATATTGATTTTTCCAATCTATGAACATGGAATATCTTTCCATTTGCTAGTGTCCTCTTCAACTTCTTTCGTCAATGTTTTATAGTTTTCATTGTAGAAATCTTTCTCTTCTTTGGTTGAGTTTATTCCTAGATATTTTATTTTATTTATAGCTATTGTAAATGGGATTACTTTCTTGGTTTCTTTTTGAGATTGTTCTCTGTTGGCATATCGAAATGCTACTGATTTTTGTATGTTGATTTTGTGTCCTGAGCCACTGACCTATAAATGACAAGTGTGGTAACCACAAAGAAGCTGGAACATATCTGTGATAGTCTGAAATTTCAATTGTGTTTTCTGAATAGACATGTAATTGAAGTTAGTGGGAGTTCAGTCTTGGTGGAGATTAATGATTAGACTCATTTTATTATTCTAATTTCACATCAGATTTGGCTTATTTGATTGCTCTTGTTTTCTTTTACACCCTGTGCAGTCTGGGGCAAGCTAAGACATTACTGAGTCTCTGTAAAAAAAACTGTGTTTTGCATGTTGGGGTTACTGTGAGCAACTGATTCTATTTGTGCCAAGTATAATGTTGATCGTTTTGAATTTG
>NW_012144803.1:0-2565 GCF_000956105.1 Propithecus coquereli | reverse complement strand
TAGGTGTATAGTTCTATGGCATTAAGTACATACATTCACATTGTATAGCTACTACCACTATCCACCTCCAGAACTTTTTCATCTTCCAGACTGAAACTTTATACCCATTAAACAGTATCTTTCCATTTCACTCTCCCTCCAACTCCTGGAAATCACCAATCTACTTTCTGTCTCTATGAAATTTGACTACTTTAGGTAACTCCTATAAGTGGAATTATATAGTATTTGTCTTTTTTGTGACTGATATATTTCACTTAGCACAATACCTTCAAAATTCATCCATGATGTAGCATGTATCAGAATTTCATTTCTTTTTAAGACTGAATAAGATTCCATTGTATGTATATACCACATTTTGTTTGTCCATTCTTTTATTAATGGACATTTAGCTGGTTTCCACCTTTTGGCTATTGCAAATAATGCTGCTATGAACGTTGTTGTACAAATATCTGTTAGAATCCCTACTTTCAAATCTGTGGATATATATCCAGAAATGGAATTGCTGAATCATGTGATAATTCTATGTTTAAGTTTTCGAGGAACTGCCATACTGTTTTCCACAAAGGTTGCACCATTTGATATTCCCACTAGCAATGTATAAAGATGTGATTATTTTAATTGTCCTTTTTTTCCCTTCCTTCCTCCTCTTCCTCTGCCTTCTTCCTCCCCCTCCTCCTCTGTTACTCTCAGCCATAGATTACTAAACTAGCCCTGACTTTAGGAGATTAAGTTTATCTATAATTCAGTTCCACTAAAAAGTATTTATGAAGATGGTCAGGAAGGCAAGGTGAACCCCAGAATCTGAGAAAACAGTGGCCTCAATCCACCTCCACTATTTACTCTCATGTGCCCACGCACTTAGCTAGATGTCAGATTGTCGTTAATTGTGCAGATCCAGAAAGTGGAGAAGAGTTTATAAAGAGTTTTATGAAGACTATGAAACGGTTTGTTTCATAAATTGGATTTTAAATGAGGGTGATATCTCCACCTGCCTTTCAAAATCAGGTATCAAAAAATTCTGAAATATTAATTGTTCCAGATACGCTATATCTCTGTGTTCCCACAACAAATGATGGGCCTTAACTATCCAGGGAAAGAAAGTTCTCTGAAACTGGGGGCTCAAGGGAGGAGTTTGTGATCACCTACTTCTAAAAAAAAAAAATCATTCCATCTCATCAAAAGTCATAAATTATCTCAGGATGTTGGACTTGGAGGGAATTTCAGAGACATCTGCTTCAACCTACTCACTTAAAAAATGTAGAAATTGGGGCCCAGAATGAGTCTATTAGTGAAAAGAGCTTGAATTTAAGGTGGTAGACACTAAATTCAGTCTTTTTTTGCCAAAATATGTAAGTTTAATTTTTAAGAATTCTTATATAAATTTATTCTTTTCTTAGTAGTATTTCATACACGATGCCTGAAATGTACAGTTCAAGAAAAATGTGTTTTAGAGATTAGCAGTTTTAGAACACATTCAGCATTATGGCTTTTCTTTTTGGTAGCATTATAATAATTTTTAAAAATTTGCATTAAATGTATGTGACATAATGATTTCTAAATAATAACTAAATAAGTGAAGTAACCACATTCTCCTTTTGTTTCAAAACATGATTTTTATTCTCCCAGTATTAATCTTTTTTCCTGCTGAGCAATTAATTAATGTTGTATAATGTGGAATGAAATAGCTAGATGGTTCAAAGACTTGGGTTCTAGTTTAACTCTGTTCTATATCTTTAAGCAAATCATTTAAGCTCTCTGATTCTCAGCTCTCTTATCTCCAAAATGGTGTGAGGGAATAAGTGATCTGCATGGTTCCCTCTCTTCTGGCATCCTATAATTTGATTAGCATTTGACTATAGACAAACTGAGCAGTTTCATACTCAATAAAGTAATTCAATCAATATAAAAGGCAATCTGGATAATTTATCTCAACATTGCCTTTATTTTTAATAGTATGATGAAAATTGTTTTTCTTTTTGGTTTAGCTGAATAATTGCTTGAGTTCTATCCAGGACCATTTTGCGGCAGAATTTCAACTTTTAATTTCTATATTATCTCATTGCCATTCCACTCCATGGACTACTAATCCTGGTCTGAGGGCCTTTTCCTTTGTGAATCTAACAAGTATTCTGAATCCATACACTCATATCGAATTGACAATAATTGTAAAAATGAACGTGCCTATTCCATCGTGAGGGTTTGCTTGGTTCTGGTGCCTGTTTGTATTGCATCATAAATGTGTGGGCTATCTGTCATAGTTCATAGGATCACATGTGAAGGATTCTATGACTGCGTTTAAAACAGCTGTTTCTTTTCCTTCATCTCTTTTTAAAACCATGGGGGAATTGCTTGGAACATCAAATTTATTTCCCGGCAATTCCTGGCATGGGGCAACATTGAAATAGAGCATGTATTCAATTTTCCCAGATGAGAGGAATATAAATGAATAATAAGAAAACTTTGATACATCTGTGAGTATTTTTTTATTGTGGTAAAATACACAAAACATAAAATTTACCATTTTAACCATTTTTTAGGTGTATAGTTCTATGGCATTAAGTACAT
>NW_012144802.1:0-1175 GCF_000956105.1 Propithecus coquereli | reverse complement strand
GGTTACATATAATGCCTTAGCTTCCCCCGAGCAAGGGCTACAAATGTGCCCTTCCCCATACAGTGTGCTCTGCATTCATTTGTTGTGTGTTTATCCACCCCTAACACCCCCCTCCCACCTGACTGGCACCCAGTGAATATTACTACCATGTGAGCACCTTAGTGTTGATCTGTTAGTACCAATTTGATGGTGAGTACATTTGGTGCTTGTTTTTCCGTTCTTGTGATACTTCACTTCAAAAGATGGGCTCAAGCTCTAACCAGGATAATACGAAATGCTAGTTCACCATTGTTTTTTGTAGTTGAGTAGTACTCCATGGTACACATATACCACATTTTATTAACCCATTCATGTATTGATAGGCACTTGGGTTGTTTCCACATCTTTGCAATTGTGAATTGTGCTGCCATACACATTCGAGCGCAGATGTCTTTATTATATGTAGAATGTCTTTTTTTTTCCTTAGGATAGATACATAATAGTGGATTGCTAGATCAAATGGTATTTCTATTTTTAGCTCTTTGAGGTATCTCCAAATTACTTTCCACAGGGGTTGTACTAATTTTCAGTTCCACCAGCAGTATAAGAGTGTTCCAATCTCTCCACATCCATGCCAGAATTTGTTGTTTTGAGACTTTTTGATAAAGACCATTCTCACTGGAGTGATATCTCATGTGGTTTTGATCTGCATTTCCCTAATGTTTGGAGATGTTGAGCACTCTTTTATATGTTTGCTGGCCATTATTCTGTTTTTGAAAACTTTTGGTTCATGTCCTTTGCCCATTTTTTGATGAGCTTGTTTGATTTTTTGTTGATTTTCTTAAGTTTGATGTAAATTCTTGTTATCAGCCCTTTATCAGATGTGTAGCATGCAAATATTTTCTCCCATTCTGTAGGTTGTCTATTCACTCTAATGATAGTTCCCTTGGCTGTGCAGAAACTTTTTAATTTGATCAGGTCCCATTTGTTTATTTTTGTTGCTGCTGTGATTGCTTTGGGGGTCTTCTTCATAAATTCTTTGTCTAGGCTGATGTCTGTAAGAGTTTTCCCAACATTTTCTTCTAGAATTCTTAAGGTTTCACTCCTTAGGTTTAAGTCTGTTATCCAACATGAGTTGATTTTTATGAGAGGTGAGAGGTGGGGAACCAGTTTCAATCTTCTGCATGTGGTTATCC
>NW_012144801.1:0-1317 GCF_000956105.1 Propithecus coquereli | reverse complement strand
TAAATTATAAACTCAGTTCCTTGTTAACATTTACCATGTTTCACAAGCTCAACAGCCACAGACTATCATATTGGACAGTGCAGATACAGGACATTTTAATTTCCCCAGAAACTTTTATTGGAGAGTGTTGGTGTAGAATATGCCACGTTTTACCTATGAATGGGGGCAGAAACTAATATATGCATATTTGGCTATATTTTTAAAAACTGAAAGGTTAAAACAAAAACTGATAAAAATGATTACCTATACGGGTACGAAGAAGTAGCTCAAAAGGAAGCTGATGATATATATTCTCTTAAACACATAACACATAATTACTGGCTCCATGCACTGAGAAAATAAAAAAATCTATGAACAATTAAGTAGCAAAGAGCAACTCTAGTACCTAGATTGAATCCTCTAAAAACATTTTCCACTGAAAGAAACCAGGCTCCCTTGGAGAAATGGCTGATCCTGGGTCTGGGGTTGGGCTTGCACCAGATAAGTATGGACCAAACTATAATACCAGAGAGAGTGTCAAAAAGACTCAGAAGCCAACATGAAGAGATTTCCATTGGATAAAGATACTATATCAAAAGATTAATGATTGCAGTGAATTAAAATACATCAAAAATATAAGCACCTCTGAATCCAGAATGACGCTCTAACCAAAAACAATACACACACATAAAAACAAGCTCATTGTTCACCATTGGAGGCTTGTAGGGAAATAACTTATTGTTTCGAAACGTGAAAACACTGCAAAAGAATTAAATGTTTATCCTACCCTTCCTGTGCATACCATACTTCAGTGTAACCTAATAGTTGATGAAGGAAGTTTCTTTTAAAGAAGAATTCCAGCTGATGAATGCAAAATAAATCAGAATTAGAACATCATCATTTTGCATCCTTTGATGAAATGCAGATCTAGTTAATGATCTTCAGAGACTGCAATAAACACGAGAGGGACAACCAGACATGATGAGGCTCTTGGTGTAATGCTATAGGAATAAATAAAACCAACACCTGAGGTACTCTTGCCAAAAAATATAAATCTGAACAAGCCTCTAAACTTAATTACCAATTTAAAGGAAATAGGAGGGGCCAGAAGAACACAACAAATAACACAATAAAGATACAATCAGCAAAGTCTGGAATGTAAACACCACAGGACAAAAGACGTACTTTCTTAAGTGAGTAAATAGGAAGGTTTAAAAATAGATGACAGACCTTTTTTAGATTAAAAGAGACTGGTCAGAATCTGCTAAAGAGTGTGTAACAACTCACCTGCCAAAATTAAAAAAAAATTAAAAAAGGAATTTAACACTTCAGAGAGAA
>NW_012144800.1:19566-20062 GCF_000956105.1 Propithecus coquereli | reverse complement strand
GGCAGTGGTTTCGAGTTCATTCCGGACCCAGTAACTCCATTCGTCTCCAAACACAGATAAAGGCATCTCGCAGCTTCTTTATGTCGTATGGAAATGAACCAATACCCTAAGCGCTGGTTCTTTTTAGCCTAGAGAGAAGATGATTATGAGGAATGCGCTACCTGTCTTCAAGTATTGTGAAGAGCCCTTGTTCTATGATGTTCTAGAAGGCAAAGTAAGAATAAATGGGTGGAAATCACAAGCTAGAACACTTTGGTTTAATGGAAAAAATAATAATGTTCAAGCAATTATAGCTACCTTGCCATGAAATAAGCTAACTTCAGTAGTAGTAAACCTCTTTGGATCATCTCACGGTGACGTTGTCTAAAAGACTCCCATTCTGTGAAATGAGAGAAGTCCAGTTGAACTCTGAGAATTTATGATTCTATGAAAGGTTTTCCCATAGCAAAATGCAAAGAACTTTGAATTCAAATTTTAGAAGAAAATTTAATATATT
>NW_012144800.1:16513-17721 GCF_000956105.1 Propithecus coquereli | reverse complement strand
TTATTTGCCATCTGAATGTGAAATTTAAAAAACAGCCAGGACTTTGCTTCGTCTTTTCTTTACTTTGTCATCATCTGCTTTTTAGATGTTTCCCCTGATCGTTATTTTTTTTTTTCCTACTAGGAAAGTGTAAAAAAAAAAAAAAAAGTAAAAAGATTGCTTTCAAATTAATTAATTTGATACCTTCTTGGAAGCTCTAAACCAACACCTGATTCAAGGAGAAGGCTGAAATTGTCAGGTATTCCTGAGACCATGTATCCATTAGAGTCTGGCCAGGATAACAGAAACTTTGTTCAAACAGAAGATATTTAATGCAGAGAATTGGCCACATGGGGAGTAGTAGAGGTAAGAATTATCGGAGGAAGGTAAGGCAATATGGAGATTGGCAGCCACAAAAAGCCACACTTAGGGTAGAGGACCCAAAGGAGCAGATGTCAGAATTGGGGCTGGAATCACTAGCCTGGAACCCCAGTGGGCTTATAAGGCAGGAGCTAAAGCTGCAGGGAGACACAGCTTTGCCAGAAACACTACCTACAATGGTGGGAGCAGAAGCATGTGTTGGCTTTTCCTTCCTCTGCCACTTAATCTCCCCCCATGGCCCATCCCTGCCAGGGAGCCTAGCACATTCGGTGGACAAAGGGCTGGGAGTCAGAGCAGAACAGAAATGGCCATCAGCCCCTCTGAGGGCAAACAGCCTTGGGGGCCACCAGAACTCATCATAAAAAATACATGTAAGCACGAATCTGGGTGTCTTATTCCAAAATAGATTAAGTCAGCGAATAGCCCCCCCACCCATGGTGGCAGGTTGAAATGTATTCTATATGAAGCAGACATGGGCAAACTTCTCTGTAAAGTGCTGGATTGTAAATATGTCAGGGTTCTGAGGCCCTGTGATCTCTGCCACAATCCTCAGTTCTGCTGTTTTGCTGGAAAAATAACCGTAGACAACGCCTGAATGAAGGGACAAGTCTGTGTTCCAACTCAGCATTGTTCAACAAGAACCAGGAGGCAGCAGAGACCGGGCCACAGGCGCCAGGGTGCCGACCTCTGGGATAAACGGTATGTGTCAGCCTGGATGTAACCAATCCTGCTATGTGATTTGGACAAATGCACTAGCCACACAAAATAAGATTTCTTCCATTTGCCATCAGAAAATTATAAATAAAAATTATTAGGCCAGGCGTGGTGGCTCACACCTGTAATCCTAG
>NW_012144800.1:13157-13480 GCF_000956105.1 Propithecus coquereli | reverse complement strand
AGAGTTTTATTATGGAATTAGCTTTGACGGCCTGTGTGTGTCGCTCCTTCCTTTTCCCTTCCGGAGCCTTCTCTCCCCCCGCCCATCTTGTGCCTATGTGTGCGCCCAGTCAGCCCGTGTGTTTTCCATTTAGAGCTGATAATCTTAAGTTAGAAAAAGGAAATGTGAAATTTATGTGTGCATCTAAGGGAAAAAATATATTTTAGCATCATTACAATTTTTTGTTTACCCCTAAAAGAATTACATAGAAAAATCACTAACTTCAAATTGAAAGTGATTTTTCTGAAGGATTGCATAGTGGCAACATTTAATGCATACATTAT
>NW_012144800.1:10401-11368 GCF_000956105.1 Propithecus coquereli | reverse complement strand
TAATTTATCTAGTCTGTTCACCTAAAGTCTGAGTAATTTCTCTTTTGTCTGAGAACAGCAGTCTGCATGAAAGACTGGGAATCAAGTGGATGAGTTAGGGAGAGGCCTCAGCGCGCCTGCCCGACACAGAAATGTCCCACAGCTGAATCAGAAATTTGGCTTCGGGAGCGTCCAGAGCCACTTAGCTTTCATGTAGAATCTTCATTACTCAGCTTCGGTCACAATTAGGAGATGAATTAATTTGGGACGCCTAATAATAGCAGATGATTGGCCATAAATTAAGGATGTTTGAGAGCTATCCATGCGCAGGCCAAAGACACAGGCATTTTGGCCAATCCCCTTTAGGCTAAAAATAGAGCGGTTTCCACAAATAGCAGTGCCAGTTATTACGATCATGACACGAACTAAAAAAATAGGAAACGCATTGGACACAGCTTGAAAATAAAGTCTATCAGAGATTAGCATCTCTTTTTAGTATACAAGACTTTTTTTTTTTTTTTAAAGTCCATTTTCTCTGTGCTAATTTGGAATCATTATTTAAAATGTTATCAAAGAAGGGAAGGGAGGTTAAGTAACTGCTGGGAACAAGCAGAGAACTTAGACAGTGGGCACTTCCTAGGCTTTCAGGCCTCCCTGTAAGGTGTCACGAGTAAGGGCATTTAATAGGGTTTAATGCACACATAGATAATTAAGTAGTGACTTATGTGCTGAATGTGGAGATTAAAAAAATAAACTTGGCCACATCTCTTTCAAGAAACCTCCAAATACCAACAGTGTGTCCAGCTACAGCTGTTGGAAAGATAGAATACTAGAGGAGAACATCAACAAGGCTGTAAACATTTTCTCATTCTATTTCTTGACAGCAGCCTTATGTCCATTTAACCTCAGTGTAAACCAGAGTTATCAGCAAAAGGCCGTCATGCAAATAATGATAATGAAATAATATTCTAGTGAAAAAAGAGAAATG